>NC_136615.1:31239533-31697033 GCF_933228915.1 Telmatherina bonti
AAGTCTCGTAAAATCTCATTCCACTTGCGAGATTTTACTAAAACTGTGGCTTATGCAAGGTAGCCACGGAGGGTTATTTTGGTGTTTACTACTTGCTGCGGAGAATTTTCTATGGCTTTTCTAAGCTTTTCTTCCTCATTTTCATTTCTAAAACGCTGAAATTGCTGTTGTTTGTTCCACACCACACCATCTTTACTGGAAATTAACAGGTAATGACGTCCCGCTACATATAAATGCGGAAAAAGTGTTTCCATTACATCTTTGCGACATGTTAATATATTAAAACATCTGAAAAACAACCTCATGAGAACGTAAAAACTCTGTAGCAATATCGGAGACTATTTTCTAAATGTAGGTTTTTCCATTAGCGTTTGTTTTTTCATTGCGATATTCAGGTTTTGCGTAATTCTAGGTGTAATGGAAACCCACCTATTGATTCACATGTGAATTGTATGTAATCTACAGGTTGTTCACATGTTCTTCACTTGTGGATCACATCAATTTGTTCCCAACACATTTGCACAAGTGCGCAACGTGTTTTGTCTGTAAGGGTTGTGCGTAAGAGCCACATTAATGACAACATGTAATTATCCATGTTTTATGTTTTAAACATCACAAACCTCTTGTTAAAAGTCTCTCACAGACTCCATTCCCCAGCATCTGTTCAGCATTGAGTTTCCTCACATGGAATTTGGATACTCCCATTACCCTCTTGTTACCAGGCTGACTTAAGGTAGTTAAACAAAATTCGTACCTGCCATGTATCCATTTATTCTTTACAATTGTAGAGCTGAAACAAACAGAATTTGGGCTAGCTGCCTCAGAGGGAAAAAAAAAAAAGACAAGCCATGATTTTAGGTGTGAACTGAGGTACTGACGCCAATCAAATGGCCTGGGCATAAGGAGGACCTTAACAGGGTCTTTCATCAGTGAATAAGAGTCTATTAATGATCTGGCCTGCATCTCTACCTTCTAGCAGATGGAACTAGACTGACTTCTCTCCTCAAACATGGCACATAACGTTGGAACCTTAATTAGATGAGGCCGCTTTTAATAATCATATCAGCTCTGCATACTGAGAAAGACTGTAGTGCCCAACCAAAAACCAACGAGACCAAGACACACCAACAACTGCAATTTAGATTATATTGACAAAAGTATAAAGACGCTACTTCAAATAATTGAATTCACAAGGTTCATAAAGTCATGGTTGAGTGAGTTTGTTGTGTAGGACGTTGACTGGCCTCCACTGAGTCATAACTGCAACCTGACAGACCCCTCTTGGATGAGTGGGATGAGTTTTAGCCCAGACCTCCTCGTCCAACATCGGTGCCTGACTGCACTGATGCGCTTTTGGAAAAATATCAAAACTCTCATAACATACTCCTATACCTTATAGAAAACCTTATAAAAGTTAAAATATATGATAGATTAATACATCACTTTCACCACATGTAAATCCTCTAAAGTAAATTTAAAAAAAAAACCCACACACATTCATAAAACCAAACAATTAACATCAAAATATCCCTTAGACTTGACATTAATCTTACAGAAAGAGTTACATTTGTGAAGCAGCTCCTTGTAGAATCTTAAAAGATAATAGGATGTCTCCAAATAAACGGGATTCCCTGCCGTCTTGTAACAACTAAGTAAATAACCTTTGAACCTTTTAAACAAGGTTAAAACATTGAGTCTTACCAGTTTAAATGTCTTTTCATAACTTCCTTTGCCTATTTAAGGCATATGTAAAACTCTTTGAAATGTGAATAAACTTTGTCAGCCTAAAGGGAAACAAGTGTGTGAGGGAGAATAAAGAAAGATTGAACTGCTGATTTGTATCAGATGTTCTTTATTCTCCCTCCATCTGCTCCTGCGCTGTCTCCTCATGTTATCATCACTTCAGAGGATTGAAGCTTCTAATGAAGCCACAGTGGCCGTCAGCCAGCTTTAGACACTCCTGCTCAGAGCGGGGTGCTGACAGACGTTCAGCAATGACACATTTCCTCTCCATTCGCTACTGCTGCACAGTAACACATTTATTCTGGAACAAACAGTAATGGAGACATGACACGACAAGTAAATTTAGTGTTTCTGTAAACTAAGAGCTTAAAAAGGAAGTCATTTTAAGTGGACTAACTTATCCGACTGTTGTGATTAAAGATAAGAAGTTTTTCATCTTAACTAATATTTAACATGTTTCATGGCTTTTTACTTCATTTAAATGTGGAATCCAGATTAGATTTTAAAAACAAATAAATCAGAAGTCATTTCCTTCATTCCAGGACTCGCCTGCTGTAATCTTACACCACTTTTTACTTCGTTAATACGTCTCTACTACTGAACACACACACATACACACACATAGTAGTTTCCTCTACCACTATCACTGGAGGCGACTCTGCACTTAGAAACTGATAAGGCTGTGTGTGTGTGTGTGTGTGTGTGTGTGTGTGTGTGTGTGCGCGTGTGTGTGTGCGTGTGTGTGTGTGTGTGTGCGTGTGTGTGTGTGTGTGTTCAGACCTAGCTTAATGTAGCTCAGCCGCACCCTCTCATTACACATGGAAACAGACTGAGAAGCAAAAATTAGCAGAGAAGAAAAAGGGAAACATCACATCCACGGAGGAGAACTAACCAGTTAGCTGGTAAGACATTTACTAGTGGTTGGAATATGGATTCAGCTAGATTGGTTTAAGTATAGGAGTTTAGTATAATGAAGTTGAAGAAGTTTTAGTCCATGAAGTTGTCAGGTTTTTTAGTCCATACTTTATAATCGTTTGCTGGTCACTAAGCAGTTAACTAGTAAAGCAACTAGAGTTGGATGATCTTTGGTTTATAGTTGCTTCTTGTTTAATTTATTCATGAATCAGATGGATTGTTACTCGGTTAGTTAGTTAGTTGCTGATTATTCAGTTAGCAAAGAAATTAAAGTTGGCTGGTTAATGGGTTGTTTATTTAACTGGTAAGTAAGTTTATTAGACTCACAGTTATAAGTTTAAGTTAATATTACAAAGCTAATAATTAAGTCCCTTGTTACCAAGCTGAGGTAATCTGTTGATTAGCTGGCTGGTTGGTTAAAGAGTCTTACTATGGTTTTTAGTTGGTGGTTAAGTGAACTATTGGATTACTGAGGCAATTGCATATTATTTTGTAAGTTAGTTGTTTAGTTTCTCAAAGACTCTTTGTTTGTTGTCGTTCCAATGATAGTTGCTTTCTTCTTATAAGTTATTCATCAATCAAATGGATTATCAGCTGGTTAGTTGGTTGCTGGTTAATCAGTTAGTAAATAAACTAAAGTTGGCTGGTTAATGAGTGATACGTTTATCAAACCCAAAGTTATGAATTTAGGTTAGTATTAGATCACTAATGATTAAGTAACTTCTTATTGATGGTATGTAATATGTTACTTAGCTGGCTGATTTGTTAAAGAGCTTTAGTTTAATATTGGTTTGTGGGTAAGTTAACTAGTTGTTAATCAAGACAACTGCTCTTCAGTATGTAACTTAATTTGGTTCTCAATGACTTTATTTGGTACCTATGCAGAAAATTTGTTAATTGGTTAACTGGTTAATGATTCAGGTAGTTGGTTATCAGTGTGTCTGTCTGTTAGCTGCTTTGTTTGTTAGTCTGTGATTTTTCTGCGTAGGCACTCAGTCAGTTATTAGTTTGGTTAGTTGTCAGACCCACAGTTATGACTAAAAAACAAATGATTTAGTTCTTACCAAGGTTGGGTAATCTGTTGAGCTGCTGGTTGGGTCAGTGAATCCATGTTTTTTGTTGCTGATTAAGTGGACCAGTTTTTAACAGGAATTTTCTCATCAATCTTTGGGGAAGTTAATCGGTCATTCAGTTTTCAAGTTCATAAGTTTGAGCTATACACATGTTAATCGAGTTAGCTCTTGGTTTGTCTTTGGGTTAAATTTGCTTTATCTGTTATTTATTCATAGCTTGAGTTCATCTGTTGGTTTTCAGTGTGCCAGTCACAAACTATATGACAGCTGTAAGACAGAGTAATTTAACTAGAAGTTAATTTATCAAGCAGTGCCGGTTGTTCATCAGGGTTTTCTGCGAGGTAGTGTTAGTTAGATGATTTTTATTAACAAGTTAGTTAGTTAATCAAATGCATCAATGGTAAGTCTGCCTTACCCAGCAAATTACTTAATTAGTCAACCTTTAATGAGTTGAAAATGGGTAGGTTGTTTGGTCAGTTTGTTGAAGGCTTTGTTTGGTTGCTATTTGGTTGTTGTGCAGGTTATCTGTGTTTGGTTTTTAAAGACCCTCTATGTACGGTATTTCCAGTGACGCGGTGCCTATCGTCTTGCTAATCCAGCATACATCTTGCATCTTACCTGTACTGTGAGCACGCTCCAGCGTGTTTATATCTGTTTGCTAGCGTATGAAGCAAAACTCAGCTGCAATGTTATACCCATTGTGATTTCTCAGCCTCAGGACGTTGCTGGTCAGCAACTGCGTGAAGAAATGCTCAGGATAGATGTCTCTGAGATGCATTACATAACTTTTTGACCTTAAAACTCCACATCCTGGACTAGTTCCGTGACACAGTGACATCTATCATCAGCATTTCTAGAGCCACTGCTACCCAGCAGCGTCCCGAGACTGACAAACCAACGCTATACAACTTTTACACCCGAGATGCGACGTTTGCAGCAGAGTTTTGCTTCACAGTATAATAAGGTACTGGTTGTTTTGAACATGCACTGTCGCAGATTCAGCAAAGAAACGCAAGAAGATTAAAATAACAAAACAAGAGTGATCGTAAGATCGTCTTTTGCTAGCTGGAGAGAGCTAATAGGTCAGATAGGATGCAAGATGGATCCCGGATTAGCCTTCGATAGGGGGCACATGACAGGGGTTGTTACTTGGTTTGTTGCTCAGTTACTAAGTTTATAATTTTTTTTTCACATGGCATCCAGTCAGTCCATGGTTAAGTCTGTCTGGTTTAGCCATTGATTAATCCTTCTTAAAGTTATTATTCAGTTCAGTTGTACAAGTTAGACTTATACCAGTCAGTTACCGATGCAGAAATACAATCAGCATGTTGAGCACAAGAACAATAATATAAAGCTATTAAACCAGTCATCCATCCCTGCAGCCAGGCAGCAAATCAGCTGCTCAGTAAGGGGAGTGGCTTTGTGGTCTGTTGCCTCCAGCTGAATGGTAGCATTCATCCAGTCATCCAGTGATCCCACCTCCCACCCAGCCAGCCATCCAGAGAGCCAGCCAGCCACTCAGTCAGTGGCTGTAAATGCAGGGCTGCTGGTCAGCTGCTCTGCTCTCGTATCACCCTCAGGATCTCACACCATTGAATCAGCTGAGGAACCACTGAGAGGTAGGAAGCTCAGAATGTCAGCAGGATGTTTGTTTGTCGAGGAGATTTTACGGCTGGTTGCTGCTTTTGTCGGCATATGACAGACTTGAGGGTGAATTCAGGCACATGAGGAAGGCTTAGAGTAATATGTCAAGAAAGACCTTGCAAAACAAAAAAAAAATAAATAAAGAAGGCTGTTTCTAAACAAGGAAATGTGATCTGTGCATTTTTGTTTGTGGAATGTGATTGATTATCAACAAGTTGATAACTGTTATTGTCTAGTTTTGCTCAGCTGAGCTGAAATAAGAAAGGAATTTAATAGAGCTAAAAAGAGTTTGGAAGAAACATTTAAATGGAATTAATACATTTAAGGAATATAAATCCATTTCTCTTCTCACGATTAGTTAAATGTTTATATTGACAGGATGATTTTATTTCCCCCAAAAATTCTTTGTTTTCTTTTTTTAATTGAAAAGTTTGATACATCTGTATAAAAACATGAAAAGTTGATCACAACAAAGCAAGAAAGAATATTAAATGGCCATCAGCAAAGTAATGTGTAAGTCGTTAGTGATTGTAAGAATGCTAATTTACTAATTTTCCCATAAACTACCTTTGTGTTCTAAATAGTATATAATTTTAAAGAACCATGGTAAAACTCAGTTTAGTGTAACTTAGCATAGACTAAGTGAATCATCTCTATGCTTCATGCTCTGCTACACTTAGCTACTTTGGATCTTTGCTTCTTGTTATTTCTTAATGTACTGGCTAATGATATACAATGTAAAAAAAGAATAAACCATGAGATTACAGATTAAGGTACCCTACGGCATGAAAAATAATCAAAATTAGCTTGATTTCCAACATTAAAATGAAATAATTAATCAATAATTGTCATAATAAACCACTTTTTTACATTTTACTTTTATTTTGATTGATTTAAGAACTAGTTTTACTAAAAAAAAACAACAAAAAAAAAAAACAACAAAAAACCAACTTAATATAACTGATACAAGAATCTGTTAAAAACTGACAAAATGGATCTGATAGCAACTAAAGGCATTGTTACTCGTTAGCTTAAAGATTGTGACTCAGATGGCTCGATGGTAAAAATGTAACTGTGTTCCTGTACTTATATCCAGCACTTTACGATAAATTAATGTGCTACAAGTATGTTGTGTTTGAAATTGGAAGTAGTCCACAGTTGTAAAATGGCTTTGCAAGGTTAGCTTAGCATAATATATCATAAACCAACTTCTTCTAAGGTACACTAATTTCACATTTTTCCTCTTTTAATATTTAGTGTGTTTATTAGCAAAATGGCTTCAAGTGGACAGGAACAGGTTGGTCAGGTTTTTCATGACTTGCCTTTGCTTTGATTAATAGGGTATTAGTTTGTTGAAACTTGAAAACTTGGCTCTGATAACAACAAAGCAAGAAGCAAGTTAAAATGTATGTCAGTGAAGTAGTTAGCTTAATAATTGTGACTCGCATACCACAGTAGTGAAACGTTACTATATTAATTTGCTCATTCCTGGTACTTTCACATAAACTGCTAGTGCTCCAAGTATTTTGTGTTTTTAGTTGAAAGTAAACCACACTTCTGAAGTCACTTAGCAAAACTTCGCTTTGTGTTGCTAGCTTAGCCTGAGCTAAGTTAAACCTTGCTCATACTAACTTAGATGTTGTACACACTTAGCATACACTTCCTTTATGCTTTACTTATAAAGTCAGTCTTTTCTAATAAAAGTAGTTTGATTTAAATCTCTTAAATGTATGTATTTATTTTACCTTTTAGTCCATGTACAGCTTCTTTAGAGCCTTTAGTGCAATAACTTTTATTGGACTGTTATAATCCTTACTCTCAGAAAACTTCCACGTTTTGTTAAACTAATTTAGAATTATGCTCAAGTGCTAGAGAACGTTTTGCATTGTACTGCAAAGTCTTAATAGGGCAAACAGTATTTTCAGTGAAGACTTTAAGCTGTAAGAGTTTATTAAAATTGTGTTTTTGTTGCGTCTACTTTAGTCATGAGTCCATAACTTCCTCAAAATACTTCACTACTGTGAGTGTGAAAGTGATAATGCTGCTCTCCCTTGCTCATAAATTAGAGACATTTCCTCTTTTGTGTTTTATAACCCAGACAATTTTTTAGGTAAATATTTAAGCATGGCTTGTGTATATGGCTTGGGCTGTAAATAATTAAATGTTTGTGCATTTTGCAGCTTTATAGGTGGACTCACATTGTGAGCCGCAGCATAATGCTAATTATGTTCTGCTCTTGTAAACTCGTGATTCTAATGATGACATCTAAAGGGATTATCCAAAAGAGACAAGAATCATGAGTGAAAAAGACACAAAATATCAAAGTAAACTCTTAACTCTTAACCTGTTTCCAATATTATTGTAAATCTTTGACAAACTACAATTGCAATGATCAATTCCATTGAAATTGTTATTATTAGCTGTTTTTATTGCAATATTTAGGTTGTGGACATTCCTAGGGGTAATGGAAACACAGCTAATGTCTTAGAAGCCTGCAAGAAAAAGGGAGATATAAGTTTGAATAGTCCCCCGGGCCCATGCAACCCTGGATTGGAATAACTGAGTCTAGATCATAGATAGATATCTGTGGGCAGGTCTCTGTGACCTGTGTCTCTGGAGCAGCAAGTGACTTCTTTGGACCTTCCACAAGGCTTTTGATTATGTTCCATTGAATGGTTTTTTAACATCAGCTAAGCAGCAGTTTTCATAAAATTTATGAGACGTAGCCATGTCGCATTATTTCAGGGTTTTCTACTTGGTTATATCTACTCATCACGCTGTGTCTAGCTGCCCTGCAGTTTGCAGGATCTTGTATGTGTGTTCAATTGTGTTTACTCTGATCTGGTTGTAATACAAATCAAATTATTTTGTACTGGGATAACAGTTTATTGACAATGAATAAACTTCTGATTCTGATGTGGAGAATTTGCCTTGGCTTTTCGAAACCCTTGTCCCTTGTTTCCCTTTTTAATTCATTGTAAAACTCTTTCAGGATTGTTTGCTCCACACGACACAATATTTAGAGGAAATGACCCATTGATGCAGGAATCTGAAACATACTACTCAGTTTTAGATACATTTTTAGACTTTGTTCTATTTTTTTTTTCTCAACTCTATCAAATTTACAAAGGGTCCCCTTTGTGTTACATATAGAATAATACCTCTTTCTTCCAATGTGGGTCAGAATGGTTAACTGTGATGTTGTGTTCCTACAGCCAACCATAACCTTACCTGAGATTGGGGGGGGGGGGGGGGGGTGTGTATCAGCCGGATCGCAATAGATGCCTCAGCTTTGTAATTACATGATGTTATCGCAGCACAATGCCTTCCTTCGTCAAGTTCTCACTGAGCCCATTCCTACCAATGAGTCAGAAGACCTCCTATGAATGGACATCCATTGAATGGTACTTTATAACTCCATTTTAAATGGAGATTTAATCATCAAAAAGAAAATCTGCTGCTCTAAATGTTTTTATGCCAGATCCCGCTGGAAGTGATAGAATAAGCCTGATTGCAACTTTTTTGTCATAGTTTTGCTAACAGGAGACAAATAATGACATAAACTGGTCAGTGAATGATTGTTATCTAAGAAACTATTTTCTGTTCTCGTCTGCATTCTGTTCTGTTCTCTTCCTTAATCCCTGATGAACCCGACAGGGTTTTCCTCCGAACCGAATTAGAAAATGGATGAAGCAGGTGTGGCAGGCCGGACAGGTTAAATGATTTTCAATTCTCTCTTCAATTGGATTACTTCCGAAGGAGAATATTGACTACGACTTTAGAGTTAAACGGATTAATCAGCCATATTTGGGGAGTGCTGACAAATTTGAGTGCCATCGCTGAACATAAAAGGTTTTTCTGGAGGAAATTTAAGGGTGGAATGCCATGTCGGTGCCATTTGAATATTATTTTATGTCTTTGTTTATTGACAAAAATGATTCAGTCTAGGTTAATTTGACTAAAACTGACTTTTTCATGAGGCTTCAGGCACTTCTGCTTTTCTTGGCAGTCAGAAATGTTTTTGCAGTTTATTTCATTGACTGAATTCATTTGTTATGAACATTTTAGAAGAATAAGTTTTTCCACACAGTTGTGGATCAAATTCCTATGTGTATGGTAACAATACTATCTTTCACTGTGGAGTTAGGAGTGAAGACTGGAGAGCAGGTCAAACACTCCTCTAGATAATGATGCCCTGTGTTTCTACTGTCCTGGGGCAAATAGCAGGACCACAAATCCCATCAGCTGATTGATCACATGACCTCTAACTTAATAAGAAAAGAAAGAAAGCAGCAAAATGAGGGAAGTCTCAACAGACTGATGGAGAGTAAAATAACAGATATATGGAGCAGAAATTATCAGAATCCATTGACTGGCATAAGAAACATATTCACATGCACTCATTGGCCACATTATCAGATCCACCGTGCCAATAGCATGTTGTTGGACCCCTATTTTTTTCTAGAACTGCCTGAATTTTTGGGGTCATAGGTTCAACAAGGTGTTGAAAACATTCCTCAGAGATTTTGCTCCATGTTGACATGAAGCATCACTCAGTTTCACCACATCATGATGAGAATCTCCCGTTCCACCACGTCCCAAAGCTGCTCTGTTGGATGTAGATCTGGTGACTGTGGAGGCCGTTGGAGGACAGTGAACTCATCGTCATGGTGGAGATGATGTGAGCTTTGTGACATGGTGCATCATCCTGCTGGAAGTTTCCATCAGAAGATGCTACACTGTGCTCATAAAGGGATGGACATGGTCAGCAGCAGGACTCAGGTAGGCTGTGCTGGTTAAACCATGTCATGTTGGTACTAAGGGGACCAAAGTGGGAGAAGAAAATGCCCCTGTTATACATATATATACAGTATATATATCTGTGGTGTCTTTGAAATTGTAGTAAGCATCAGCTCTATATGAACAGTATATAACTGACCTCTAGTGGTGATGTTGGAGATGGCAACCAACAACAACTGACATCTGAATTGTTTGACTTAATTACATGAAAAAACAAGCAAACTTGACATTAATCCAAAGATCTTCGTTCTTCATCGATTTCCACCTGCAGAAAAGCCACGCCAGTATTAATTAGTCTTTTCAGCCTTCGGCTATTTTCTCATCATTTTGTTGCTGCTTTGATGAGACCAAATCACGTCATTGCATCTTCTTGCTCTGTCTTCCTTTCCTGTCTTCCCGATCTTCTATTTCCTATTTCTGACAGTGACACAAATGTAAGACTATGATCTTATAGTATCACTACTGCTATGATCTATGTCTGCTAGCAACCATTAGCATCATGGCATTTGTTGATCTGTCAAACAAAGAAACACTGGCATTGTATTGTAAAAGCAAACATAAATGGTGTGAATGGAAGACAAATAGAGAAAACCTGATCCAGGAAAAAAAATAAAATAAAATAAAATCTGGTTGAATTGTAGCAGCAGGAACCTTTTGCGTATATCTCCTCTAGTAATAAACGTGACCCTGCAAAGAAAGATGTAGCATTGATGGAAGTAGCGAGGTATTGCAGCTAAAAGGGTGTAGCAAATTAGCTAGCATGGTAACCCAGTTGTCTAGCCACGTTTTATGACTCAGCAGGTGTAGCCTACATGCATCAAAGTTCAGTAGATGTCCGACAAATAAGAATTGGAAGACTGTAACTAGCTTTACTGCAGTAAACGGGCTAATGTTTGCAACTGCCTTTAGAAGGCAACGTTCTGCCAGATTGTTTGTACTTAACAGATTTCTTAGAAATATTTACATGTCTATATCCGGTTTCGAGAATGTAAATGAGTCATTTTTGACTCTGTAGAATGAGTTGTTTTAGTTCCATATGTGCTGTCATTTATGAACTGGAATTCATATTTTACTTAGGTAATACCTACATTTGCACCATTATTACTTTATTAGCCATTTTACTAAACATTCACCAGGCTAGTACCATTTTTTCCTATTAGAACTGCCTGAATTCTTGGGGTCATAGATTCAACAAGGTGTTGAAAATGTTGCCCAGGGATTTGGCTCCATATTGACATGAAGCATCACACAGCTGCTGTACATCCATAATGAGAATCTCCTGTTCCACCACATCCCAAAGCTGCTCTGCTGGATGTAGATCTGGTGACTGTGGAGGCCGTTGGAGGACAGTGAACTCATCGTCATGGTGGAGATGATGTGAGCTTTGTGACATGGTGCATCATCCTGCTGGAAGTTTCCATCAGAAGATGCTACACTGTGCTCAGAAAGGGATGGACATGGTCAGCAGCAGGACTCAGGTCGGCTGTGGAGGTTAAACCATGTCATGCTGGTACTAAGGGGACCAAACTGGGACGAGAAAACCTCCCCCCACCATCCCACCAGCAGCAGCCTGAAGAGTTGATCCTGACGGCAGGATGGATCCATGTTGTCATGTTTCCAGCAGATTCTGATCCTACCATGTGAATGTGGAGCTGAACTGGAGACTCATCAGACCAGCAACGTTTCTGCTTCTTCTATTGTCCAGTTCTGGTGAGTCTGTGTCAAATGATGCCATGTTGGTACTAAGGGGACCAAAGTGGGACAAGAAAATAGCCTCAAGTCTTGATACAAGACAGGATGGATCCATGCTTTCAGCTGAACCTCGTAAGACTCTTCAGAATAGGCAACATTTTGCTTCTATTGTCCAATTTTGGAAAGTCTGTGTGTGTGTTGTTTCCTGTTCTTAGCTGACAGGAGTGGCACCCGGACCAGACCATACTTTAGACATTCTGGTGCTGCTCGGTGAGTCATCGTGACCATGCCTACATAGCCAAAAGCATTGAGTTGCTGACATGCAATTGGCTGATGAGCTTTTTTTGTTTTAACAAAGTATTCTGAGTGAAAGTAGCCGTCCCACATTTTAATGGGTCACTGTCATTAAGGTTATTGGTGATTATTAGTGTGAGATTCTGAATTTAAGGCTAATTCCCCTCCTAATTCTGTTGTATCATATATTTTATTTCTAGCCAAACCCAAGTTAATGGGTAAATGTTAGCTCTTGCAGTAAAATAGTTCATTCTGCTGTATAAAACTCTGCAGTATCATCTAAAGATTGTAATAATTTAAACCCCTTGGTTGGGTGGGGTCTTTCCCTGTGGAGCTGCTTATTTTTCCTTACTTGTGTCAGCTGTTGTCGGCCCCTGGGACCTCCTATCTGCACAAGGAGGGAACAAACATTTTTTGCCTGAAACTCCACAAACAACAATCCCAACAGTATGCTGTATACAAATCCACTGCTGTTAAATGATGTAAACCAGGTTAAAGTAAAAGCATCACAGCTATTAAAGTCATGAGGGCAGGATGAGGCACAATGCACAACTGTGTCCACACATTAGCGTGAATTCCAGTTTTCTGGCTTGAGTTGCATTTCATCAGGTTCCATGTGGCTGCATGTAATGGAATCAAGCTGCTGCTCTTAAAAGGTTTCAAGTATTTCTCACTCTGAGACTGAAACGTTTTTTGTATTTAGAAATTGATCAGTTCTATTTCTTTGACAGACACTATGGTTCAAGGTGAGCTGGTGTCTTTGTAAGGTTGTTTTGCTGTGAAGTGCCACCAGACAGAGAGCAAATGGGAAGTATTATATGGACTAGTCATAGTGGGAGTGGGATCACTGCTGTGTTAAAGCAACTCCTCACAGAGAACAGCACAACATATTGATTTAACAGGAAATGTCACAGGTTTTTACTGCAGCACTGTAAACACAATCTGTTCTGCACCGGAGATTAGCCGTATTATTGACTTCTTTAATGATCTCTTTCACATACACTGCTCATGGTTAAGCTTTTTCTTGCCTTTATCTGTCTGTTTAAAATATGTCTCATTTCAGTTTTGTGGTAAAGTTGTTGAATGTGTGCTCCAAAACTGTGATTGACCTTAAAATGGCACCCTTAAATTAACTTCAATCCACAGGGAATGCCATCCCCTGGGCCATGGTATTCTTAGCGCCAGGCTGACATTTTACCCAGCGAACAGTGTTGGAGTAAAGCCAGTAAAAAATACTTTCTCAGTTTATTTTGTTTTTATTTTGTGGTTCTGCAACACAAACTGTCTGCCGACTACGTCATGTTTGCATGTCTTTGTCAAAGAGCAACTCTTCTCCATAAGGCCTTGCAGACAAGAGATGTTTCTCTTTCCTGTCCCAGTGGCTCCTGGAAAACTGAAACTCTTTGAGATTTATCCTCCTGAGATCAGTCTGGAAGATAGTTTCTCCTTTTTTTGCCAGCATGACCTTAGAATCATACTGAAGCAGAGATGAGACCATCTTGCTCCTCCATCTTTACTTGTCAGCAGTCCCATATCCATGCTGACCTTTCCGATGCAGCTGTGGAAGCTGGCTGTACCGGTGTTTGCTGACCTCCAGCTGTGAGATTTAGGACATAACTGTGCTGAAATCAACAGATCTTAAATTGAGCCATGTTGAGATCCTGACTGGAAAATGTTCTGCATTTAACTCATGTTTAGATGTTCTAGAGAACAGGAAGCTACCATGTTTGGTACATGGGGGACAGTTTGTAGGGGTCAAGGGCCCTGCTCAAGTGGTCCATCTATGTTTGGGAACTCATTAGAGAAAACTTAGGGAACTTTTCAGGAAGCTGCTAGATCAGTTAGCACAAGAGCTATCATTCATATACTATATACCAATGGTGCCCAAGTTCCCTCCTCAATCATCCTGAAACGTTTAGATCTGAGGTCTCCAGCTGCAGTCCTCGATGGCCACAATCCTGCAGGTTTTCCATGTATCCCAACAGACCTGACTAATCAGGTCTATCAATCAGTCATTGTGCAGAACTTTGTTGGATCCAACAATGGAATCCAGGTGTGCTGGAGCAGGGATATATTGAAAACCTGCAGGACAGCAGCCCTTGAGGACCAACTTTAGGCACCCCTGTTTTAGATGCAACCCTTGTCCAACACACCTGAATGAAGTGAATGTCTTGTTACCAGACCTGTTCAGAGCTGGATGAAATGCAGAAGAGGAATTCAGCTATTTGATTCAGGTGTGTTGGAGAAGAGATGCATGTAAATGTTGGGTGGTAAATCTTGTGGACCGCCTTTAGGCACCTTTTTGTAGAGGTGTAAGAATGCATCAATCTACATCAGTATATTAACTGAGGTCAACAAGCCAGAAAATGATACAGTGTTCATTTATCAAATACAACTTTATTTTGCAAACAGCTTTATTTTGAGTTCTCCTGGCAGGTTGTTCTATGTCTACTGGTCTGTTTTTGTTATAAAAACATTTAATTTAAATAAATCATTTTAAATACCTGAGCTCAGGAATAAAATGTTCAAGTTTTCATTTTGTCATGAATGGAAAAGACCCTGCATTTGCTGGAGGGATTTTATCTCTTAGAAGGAGATGAGGGATGGATGGATGGATGGATGGATGGATGGATTGATAATGCTTTACTGTAACATGTTGTGGACTCTTCATTTAAAAAATATTTATTTATTTTGTTGCTCATTAAATACAGTTTTAATGGCCTTGAGATGGCGATTCATGTGTTTCTCAGTTTGTCTTCCATTAGATTCTTCCAATGATTGTCTGCTTTGTTTTCTTAAAAACATTCATAGGACATTTTCCGTTAAGCATCTTTACAGGTGTAGCAGTTCATGTCTACATGACATTGATTACAATGTGCTGTCTAAATGCATCATGTGACAGCCATGTGATTGGCTAATGAGCTACTTTTGTTAACTGATCAGGTGGGCCTGATAAGGTGAACCGTGTGTACTAATTTTTTTTAAAAATTTTGTGTAACTAAAGTCTTAAGCAGACAGAGGCTCATGTAGCTGTGTCTTAAAGTTCAAGTGAACTTTGCAGAGGACTGTGAAATCCACTATTCGGAGCCTCTGCTTTGGTCTTTCTGCTTGTCTCGTCTCACTGTGTCTGTTGGGTCTGAGATGCTGAAAGGTTCTGGACAGTCATGTGTAAACCATATGGATGTCTTGGCAAATTGAATGATCAAGAAACAATCCTTGTCCACATTAGCAGTTATTGATTGCCGATTCCAGAGAACAGATTGGAGAAGGCAGCAAAACAGAACAGATGGAAAACAAATTAGTCGTCTGATCTGTTTAAGATGACTCAGAGGCCACAACAGTCCGATGTAAGTGTCTGCTGACCTTTCAGGAGTAATATGTTACTGGGAAGCAAATGGTTTTGAGTTCAACTATGAGAAGATTCCTCTGAAACACATATGTTGGTAGTCAGATCTGTGTATCACTCAGTCTGTTTTATGTTCTAAACGAAAGCTTTTTTGTTTTTTTTCACAAGATTCAGATTAACCTGTTGAGAGGATTTGTGAAAAACAAGCTTGATGTAATATTGTCTCATTGATATAAGCCTCCCTTCTTAATCAGCAGCCTACCATCTTGCAGCTTTATTAAGTTACCACTGATGCAAGTGGAACATTTTGTTGTATTACTCATTCACAGTGACTAAACTACAAACTACTGAAACTCCGGGTTGTGTTTGCTGTGAAGGTCATGTGTTCACTGACAAGCGCTTGACCAGATTATTGCCAGTAGTGTGATTCGGTTCATTATGACTGCTCTGATTTTAGACATGAGGTTTCTTTACTTATCAGACGGAATTTTTTTTATATAAAGGAACTGTATTTTTACCTTTGACATCTTTGATTGTCACTTCAGTCTTTTTCAGAAATGTAATATCACATCTGTCTTGATGTGTCTTTATGAGCTGGAAGAAACCTGCCAGGCAATTGGACTGATTTGCCCTGCTGGTCACACCTCCTGCCGCCTGGTGGCCTTTGCTGGAGAGAGTCCCAAGTGTGGGACAGCATTAATGCCACCTTGTTGCGATTGACAGTGTCTTCGGCTCACCTCTTGATATCTATGGCCTCCTTACTCCAACGTTTGAATTTGTTGCTCTCCGATTGAGGATTTTTGCATTGTTCCAGTCCCTGGTGTGGTCATTGCTTTTACAGTGATCTGATATGGCGGATTTTAGGTTCACTAAGGTATGAAAGTAATGATTGGACTCGGCTTCCTTCCCAACGGCCTTGTGCTGGTGCAACCCCCCCCCCCCCCCCGAGAATGGAAGAAGAGATGTTCATAGACACTCTGTCCCCCGTCCTCAACCACCCCCTGCCCCTTCCCACCTGACTCACCGCCTCCCTGGACTGTATGTGTCTTGTCTGAGTTTGTGTTTAAGTGTATGAGGTTTTTTTCACTGTCTCCCCAGACTGCGCCATCTAGAGGCGTGGTCCGGAGTTACATGTTTTTTTTTCCCTCGACCCCCAATTATCCTAATGTATCTCTGTTCTTATTTGTTATAAGGTGGCGCCGGTAAAACTGGCTGTGGGGCCTGAGCTTCAGTTTGGTTCTGTAAACTTGTCATAAATGTCACATGTCTGTATGTCAAACCTTGGACGAGCTGGCTTGAACCTTGAATTTCCCCTCGCGGATGAATAAAGTATCTTTGATTGATTTAGGTAAGGGTGCTGGTCAATGATGAGTAATGAAGAGAGACCACAGTTTGTTGCATGTCTCAAAATATTAAAATCTGACAGGATGAAGCCAAGCAGGTTACAAAGCCACTTATGGACTTTCCATCCTGAACATTAAGAAAAGGTTGATTACTTTAGAACAGGGATCCTCAACCCTGGTCCTCAAGGGCCAGTGTCTTGCAGGTTTTCAAAGTGTCCCACTGCAGCTCACCTGATTCAAATTAATGTGTATTTATCATTCAGATATGTTGCAGTGGGAACACTTAGAACATTTGCAGACACCGGCCCTCAAGGACCAGGATTGAGGATCCCTGCTTCAGAAGAAGGGTGTATGCTTGATTATAATGGTCCCATTTGTCCATGTAGCCCCTGCAAGATGAGCATTGTATTGGATTAATCATGGATGTTTATAATACTATGAAAACTTTATGTGATGTAATACGACTTTGATTAGATTTTAATCAATTATGTGACCTTCCTCATCGTCATCTCCTCCTCCTCTTCTCTGAACAACCTGCAGCTTTGATTCAGTCACTTAATGACTGAGCCAAAAAGAAGAGAGCCAATCTGAACAGCTCAAATTGTTTATAAAGGTGGCAGGAGTATCTGTCAGCTGTCTCGTGCTTCTGAAAACAGTAATAACAACTTAATGACTATATGTAGTGACATGTCCCTCTTGTTCCTAACCCATTCTATACTCCTGCTTTGAACAGAACCCTAGTCAAGTGTAGTTGAGATCTACTGTTCTCCAATTTTTCGATGCAACCCTTGTCTAACACACCTGACACAAATAAATTGCTGGATGAAATGCGGACGAGGGAATTTCAGCTATTTGATTCAGGTGTGTTGGAGAAAGGATGCTTTTAAAAGTTGCAGGATGGTAAATCTTGAGGCCTGGACTTGGGCACTTGTGCTTTAGAATAAACTACTGTTGTAAATAACAGAGCTATTTTACTACCGCAGCACCTTTCTCATTAAATATTAAACTCACCTCACATAAAGTGGTGCGCAGAGTTTCCTGGTTTAAAAAGTATCACACTATAGAGGAGGAATTGATACTTTCACCCACCACTTTTTTGCTTTTAACTAAAATTTATGAAGTAGCAGCAAATTAACCAAAGACTTTTTCATGGTGTAGTTAGGATGCTTGTGGTTGTGATACTAGGATGGGAGAGTTTGAGTTTGTTGTCTATGAAAAGCAGGTCCTACAGAAAGAGTTTGGATACTACTGTGCAATGGCATATGCCTGCTTTGTTTGTGTTTTCAGAGTAAGGTGATACCATTATGTGAAAGAATGAAGGATTGGCAAACACTCCAAAAACATTGATTGTAGCAGTACAGACCAAGTACACTGGGTGGCACATCTGGAAAAAGTGGATAAATGAGCAAAAATCAAACAATTTATTTGATTTGTTTGCTACAGTTGTGTTCATTTAGAGGTTTGATTAAATTGTCAAACAATCAATTTTTTGTAATAAATGCATTAAAAAGGTCTTGGTAATACATTAGGTCTCGGGTCTTAAAAATGCCAACACACAAGCATTGTAATTCTTAAACTAAAATAAAAGCTCTGACTATTGAATTATGCGTGATCAATAATCTTTGAAAAGAAACAGACTGCCCCACACCAAGCATACCTAGTCAAAATGTTTGTTACTCCAGATTAGATTAAAATGTCAGAGTACTGGAAGAACTACTGAATGTTGTAGTCCTGTTGATAAATTCAGATCTTGTAACAAGCTGGGAAAGTGATGGCTAACTTCATAATACGTCCTTCATCTGGACAAAATACGCCCTATAAATCAAAAGATTCAAATTAGTCTCACTCGGTCTCCTCACTGTTGTATCTCAGTATAAAAAGTGAAGGAAACAATGTTGTTACCGATTTTAAAAGAAATTAGGATAAATGAACAAATAAACTGAATAAATCAATCATGCTTTTGACATTTGATTATTGAGTTTTGTCTCATTTTAGTTGAAAAGAGTTTTAAAAACAAGATAAAAGAAATCCCACATTTGTAAGCTAATTTGTTCCAGGCATATATACAGCGTCTAACTCTCCTCTGTCGCTTGGTAATAGTAGTCAAACACAACTATAGGAAGGTGGTAGCTAGTGTGTAAGTCTTTGTTTTATGGGCTTAGCATTAGCTACCTTCATAGTGTATCACCTAGATATTTATTAACTCTATTTTATTTACATTGTCATTTGTAATGATGGAATTAAAATTTAGTAAAAATCATGATTTTATACAGTACTGCAGTTCTTTAAACTAGTTTGCTAATTGACTGTGTCAAAATTAACTAGCCCACTAGCTTAGCCTACTAGCTTAGCTCAATCACTAATTGGACAGAAACTTCCCACATGGAGTTTTCTTCTGTAAAATATGCATTTCTATTTTGGCCAGTTTTTTATATTTTTGCTAAGGTTTGTTGATGTTATGTAAATCTGCTGAATATGACTAAAAGATGAAGCTAACAGACATTTTATGCTGCATCATCACAGCAGTTTGTACAGTCACCGGTTGGGCGGAAAATGGTGTTCATTACTTCTGTTTTGAGTAGCTTAGCAGAGGTATGAAGTCAGTTAATTCTTAGAAATTGGTGAATGAAACAAAAATAAGTATTTTTTTGTATTTAAAGAGGATTACCGTCTGTTGCTAGTAACAGAAAAAGAATCTGGAGAGTAAAATGGTGAGCATTAGTTCTGATTGTGTCTATGATGCTCATTTTGTGTCTGGAAATTCAAAACTAATTCTTTTTAAAAGACTTCAGAGACAGATACTATAATACACTGTTAGCATGCAAAGATGTATACACTGCAGTGGTTATTTGATTGAGACGTCCTGGCAACTCAGCTGCTTCTACATTTTACTGCTGCTTGTTAAAACTTTACTGAGAGAAAAAAGAAATCCGTCGCTTCACTCTGCATCAGGATTCTTATCAGATCTTTGGTGTGGTGACTTGTTTTTCTAGAACAGGAAGTTGGTTCTGGTTTGCTTTTAATCAGCATTATGAAGCCTTATTATCTTTATCAACAAGCCTGCAAAGAGCTGCAGAACCAGTATGCAGGAAATATTTCTTTTTTCGTAGCTGAAAATATTCAAGAAAATCCAATAAAGTGATTTGATAAAGAGAAATGCACAACTTTGCCCGATTTAGTCGTGGGTTTCTTTAAACAGTTCAGCTTGTAGCTGCTCGATCTGTTCAGCCTGACTGAAACAGCCTGCTCTTATCACACTGATGTGAAGGATAAGGGAGGAGGAAGAGCAGAACACAACTTCCTGATCAACTCTGGGATGATTACAATGACGATGGATCCTCATCTGCACAAATACCGTCCCTGTCATAACTCCTGTTTCCATTTGTTTCTAATTTGTGACCTTACGGTGTCCGGTCCCATTTATACCTCCTAAAAGTTAAATATTTCTGCCCCACCCTGTGTATAACTGTATAATTTAACCTCAATTATAGTGTATATGCTTGATTTCTGTAAGGAGTGTAGCACAGTGTCTGTTTTTCAGCAGATATAACTGAAACTAATACAGCCTAATTAATTGGCTCTTGTATAAATCTCATAAGTGATGAAATATTTGAATCACCTCTCACTGCAAAGTAGTAAGTTATAGAGATGCTCCTCTAAAATTACCACAATGTTGAATCAACACCTTTTTATTAGCTATGGTAAACCAGAGCATAAGGTAGCAGTTGCTGCTGGGCTGCTGCAGTATGCTCTTTAACTTTGAGGTACCTAATAAAATGGATGATGAAGTGTGAGATAGGAGCAGTGTGTGTTCAGCTTGGTGACTGTACTATGGCCTTGCAAAGGTAGTTTACTAATATGTACATTAAACAATGTAAATTATGAATGTCTGCTAAAGGACCCACTTATTTGTCTGACATAGTGAAGCAAGAAACAATATAAAAACACCTCAACTAGTGAAGAAATACTTATTTACGCCTCTTTTAGCCATGGAGTAAGTAACGTCACCCTAGCTCATCCTTCATCTCAGTTCTCTGCAGTTTATACTTGGGATAGCAGTGAGTGGTATCCCAATGATTTAAAATCATGGTGCAGCAACGTATGGTTCACCCTCTAGCGCCACCTAGAGGGCGACAAAAAAGTTCCATTTTTGACTTTCAATGCCACAAAAGGCCGGTTTATACTCGTGCAGCATTTGGGTCAGGTCAGGCTCAGTAGTGACACAGAGTGCGTTTGTAATCGAGCAAATAGCAAAAGAATTGTGTTGCAGTTTCTTCTTCATATCTGCCGGTGCAGTGGGACTGGTATTGGCTGGTAAACTCCAGAGGGTGGAGTTTGTTTTATAGTGCAGGTCCCAGATGTGCTCAGGTAGGATGACGTTCAGCTAGCCGCAAGCATGTAGCAAAAGTTATCGAAGTATTAAAATTGCAAAACGGTAATGGAAAGTGGTACCAAATCTACAGTAGTTTAAAATGAAAACAGGGTGCGTTTTGTCAGTGGAAGTAATGTCCACCTTAATTTACCTTGTCTACTTCTAAACGTAGCCGACTTCCGAACATTTTGGTTGATGGCTACGTTAGTTAGCTATTTAGTTACATTGAAAATCACGGTAGCATATCTAGCAAGGTGCAGTGACTTGGTTGGAAAAAAAGCCAAACAAGCTGTTAAAAAGTCAGGTGGAGGAGTAGTACTTCGCCACCCAAGGTTAATAAAGTCCACCAAGTGGATGAACTACTTGTAGCAGTGGCCTTTCATGTTAAATGCCAACAATTTTACAGCAGCCCCGAGCTCAAACAAAAGCCAAGGCCGTTACCATTCTCACTACATTAGCAATTGTCACCCTGCAGTGGCACTCACCATTTTCTCAACGTTCTGTTGCTGCTCTGTAACGGCTTACCTCCATTAGCTGGTTAGTTCCCATTAGCTCCTGGTTAGCTTGATTAGCACTTAGCTACAGGCAGGTCAGAGTTTGTTAAAAAAAAAAAAAAAAAACCCTCTCAGCGCTATTTCTTTGCCCAATGTTGCATTTTCCAGAAGAGATGGCACGAGTGACGCTGCCAAGATGGTCAGTGGCAACTTCAGCTATTCAGAAACATACGGGCAGTGGTGTAGTCTAGGGTGTACACGGATATATGGAGTATACCTACTTCTTTTTCAGTCAGCATTGAGTATACCCCTCTAAAACCCCCTGTGATACTGCTTTTACAATTACAAATGTTCATGCACATGTACCTATGTCACCCAGCAGCTCAGCTGAGGTTACCTATGCTACACTGGCGTAGTTAGCCATCAGATGAGTTAACTTTAGCCTGAAAATAGACATAATAAAGATATATGTATGTAAGTCTGTCTGTCACTGTCACTGTGTGTCAGTATTGGTTTAGTCATTTCATAACTCTTCCTCCCTGACACCGAAGAGCAGAAATTATGTGACAATGAGCAAATATACTGATGGATTTTTGAGATAAACTAAATAGAGTAGTCTTACATGTCACTTTTTCTGAAATAGTGTTTTTCTGGGCTACTTTTTTCTGTTTTTAAAAGAAAAAAAGAAAAGAGCAAAAAAATTGAGAGTATACCCACTTCTAAGGGACCACTACACTACTGCCTATGGGTGACATCAGGGAGGCTCCATCCAACTCTTATTTACAGTCTATGTCTACCCCTTAGCAGTCTGCATTGCAGGCTGTACCAAACAAACAAAACCAAGTAGGTTTGTACATATTCATCTTTGAAAGAGATTGTTATGAAATGTTTTGTAAAATAATATTTAGATCTTTGCAGTTGATTGCGATGTGCTTTGGAAACGTGACAGTAATGTAGTTTACACAGTTTTATCCTTACAAAGCATTAGTTTATTTAATCTTTAGCATCTTAGCATAGCCGCTTAGCCAGACTGTTGTCCTATGCAACTGAATCAATGTGGGCGCAGGTTAAGCGATGGTCCACAACAGGTGGTCCGTTTCTTGCCGTGGTCGAATCAGATTTGTTTTAGGCTTTCACACCTCTTTCCTAGTTATTGTAACACCCCTAAAAGGCACGCGTAATAATAATCATTGTTAAAGAACTTTTCAATATCAGTGACAAGCAAGTGGAAATCGCTATTATTCGTCATGGATACGAGTAGAAACCATAAATGTTAACACAACCGGAAGTAATATGGCACCACCCTTTTAAGATGGCAAAATAAGGTGGATTTCTATGTTGAGCTATTATGTAGCTGTTGCTACTACTGTTACTGCACAACCAGTGGACTGGGGCCCTCCGATAGCAGTCCTCTGTCTACTAGAGTAATTCTTGGCAAACTTGGTCTATATTCAGTTTTTTCACGTCTGTTGTGGATAATTTTTTCACTGTGGACCACTGAGCTGTGACACAAGTGATGGGTTTGGACTGGAAGATTACCTACTCAACACTCTACTGACTTCATAGCATCAGAGACACAGTTGGGTGTCTCTTTGTACCACCACCTGGAGCTGTAATCTTTACTGCGGACAAATATTTAATCATTTAAACCATTGATCGAAATACTTAAATGCCGATGGGTAAGATATGATAACATGATTTTGATTCATTTGAATGTTTTTTTAAATGAATTAAAACTAAACAAAGTTTCATGTAAACTACCCCAGCTGCTTTACTGACTGAGCATAGCTGTTGTTTATACAAACCCTAATAAAGCAGTGGGTACTGATTGAATAAATTGCAGGTTAAATGTCAGTTATTTTAGTCTGGCTGGTAAATGACGTCATTTCTTGATTCTCACGGTACTGTCTGAGCTGCAGAGAGATTATTGTGAAGAGGTCCGAGCTCCTGGAAAAATACTGTCCTCACTGTAATAAAGCACAATACAGCCTTCCACTCAGCTGACTAAATTAAAGTCTTATGATCCTCTCCCTTGAGGCAGAAAGAGTCCAGACTCATTACATAAATAATTGCATATGAATTATAAAAAGAATGAAAATCACATTGTGAGACAGCACTGAATGATAAAAATTGGAAGTTTTAGCATCAATTCAACTCAACTTTATTGACAAAGCCCTTTAAAACAACCAGGGTTGAAACAAAGTGCTGTACACAATCAGCCAAAATAACAATAGCACATAACAGTTAAAAGGCAAATAAATAACAACAGGTCAAACAAGGGATAAGGAATTAAAACAATAAAAGAAAATGCATAAAAAAGTAAATGAAACCAATAATTAAAACCAGGCTATAGCACACTGACCAGAAGCTGTCTCACACTGGGTTAAAGGCCAAGGAAAAAATGGGCTTTAAGGTCCATTTTAAAATTGGACAGTGAGAGACAGAGATAACCAGCTTGCAGGTTATCTCTGTCTGATCTCCACAGGTCACGGTGTCGACAGGGACAAGCTGAACCCAGTTTCACAGTCTAAATCCTCTTAGACCTCTTAGGAAAAGTTCTCCAGGCTCCTTGAGGAACTTTCCAAAGCTCTTCTTTGGATGTTTCTGGTTTTTTTTTTTCTGTTGTCAGTCCAGATAATCCAGCAGTGCTTAATAATGTTGAGGTTGGGGTTCTGTGGAGGATTCATCCCTCCATCAGACCTGTTGTCACTGGTATCCAGTCCAGTTCTTGTGTCATGCTGCATACCCCAGCCATTTGTCCTGGTTCTCCCCCCCGATACTCACCTATTATTACACGCCCCCCCTTAGAGCCCTTCAGCATAGGCTGAGTAGAAATAAGTACTGGAGGTCTGGAGGTTTGGTACAACTTGTATTTGCCAGTGAAGAGGAACCACCACTGATTGATTTGCCTTCTCTGTTCAAACATACACTTCTGTGCTACAATGAGCGAAGTTGACTGCCCTCTACATGAGTTTATCTGCAACAGCATGACATCCGCAACTAGAAATGTAAATTTAAAATAATAGATGAACTACAGAGAATTATGTATGTATGTACAGACAGATGTATATATCTTATATATACATATATATATATTATATTTTTTATATATATCACATCTTTAATGTGCATTGTACATAGTATTTTGCTCGTTTTGCTTGTTCTTTAGATATTTTTAACTCGTAGTGGATTTTAGTTATATTTTTATTTTTATTATTATTATTTACTACCTATTTGCACTATCTACTTTGTTTGCACCTTTCATTACTATTTGCACCCTCCTTGTTGTTTCTGAGAGCCTATGTAACAGTGAATTTCTCCACTGTGAGATAAATAAAGTCTTATCTTATCTTACCCAGCACATCATATGCAAAGCGGAGTATAAATAATCTGGAAGCTAACATAACTTCTGTATAACGATGTAGGTTTTATTTCTTTTAAATTATTATTGCTGTGCATGGGAAAACACATTGAACAGAAAGGATTAAGATTTTGCCAGAAGTGACCTTCTTAACCTTATAAGAGAGAGATTGTTTTATAAACTCACACATTTGATCTTACAGACAAAAAGGTCGCCATGTCAAAAATTGCTGAAAAAATATGATTCATTAATATTTTTCTACTTCTATTTGAAGAGTCAGTCTGTTAAAACATCTTCAGCCTGAATACATATCAAAATTTACTGGTTTTTAATAATTGAAAAGCCAGCATTGCAAAACTCCAGTTATTAATGACGAAAATAATTTCCATAAAACGCTTTGCATGTTTTGACTGTGAAAGGAGTGAAATCTGATGGACAAATAGAAAAATTCGAAACACTAGACAAGTTGTCCAAAATGAAAGTTTAACATAAAGGAATTTTACTTTATTAATCTGTTACATGTGGCTTCAAAAATGCATTTATAGTAGTTTTAAATGGAACATTTTTGTCCTGAGACTCCTACGTGTGAGTTTTTGTGTAGCTTAGCCATTTAGGCCTAATTCCAGGACTTACATTTATTCAACACAGCCGAAATGGTATAAAAATAAAAATAGAAATGGCAAAAAATGTACCCAGGATCTCTTAACGGTTCAACTGCAGGTACATGAAAGACACGCTACAGAAATTTTGTCATTTTCCTGCAACTATCAATGACTAATCCAGCATCCATCCTGCATCCTACCTGACCTGTTAGCTCTCTCCAGCCAGCAGAAGAAGATCTCACGATGAATCTTGCTTTGTCTCTTTCCCACTTTTAATCTTCTTGTGTTTCTTTGGTGAATCCGTGACGTTGCGTGTTCAGAACAGCCAGTTCCTTATTGTGCCATGAAGCGAAACTCTGCTGCAACGTCGTGTCCCGGATGTAAACGTTGTATAGTGTGGGTTTCTCCCAGCAGCGTGTTCATGATGGATGTCACTGTGTCATTGAACAAATCCGGGACGCAGAATTTTAAGCTCAGAAAGTTACGTAATGCATCTTTAAAGCACCACACTGAAGGTGGACTGAAGCCACAGCAGGGATACTTTTTCACACATTTACACTTTATTTCATTTTTGGTCAAAAAGTGAAATAAGCCAAGTTGTTGCTTTCGGCTGTGGCCAATATAAATTCAGGGGAAAAAGGTTAAAAGTTCAGTACAAAGTAGGATTACTGGGCTTTCTATGGCCAAATAAAGCTCCTCATGCTGTAGTAGCCCTGAATGTGGACACATACGTATGTATTGACATGGTCACCCTAATGATGAGGTTTCAGCCCTCAGATGGATCAACTGGGGCGTCCACATCTAAGATCTTTAATAGATTTCACTTCTGTTAATCATCACTTTCAGACACCATTATGGATCATCTTCAGGTCTGACACTTGTGTTTCTTTGTCCATCCTAATTAAATTTATCACACCATGCCAGGAAATGACAAGTTTTTAGCTAAAAGCTCTGTGGGAATCATCCTCTTGGTGCATCAGATCATATTTTTTTCAAACTGTCTTATCTTCAAGTGCCCTTAGGTCATCGGGGGTCAGTCTCTAGTTTGTTTTTGTTTTTTTCCTAAGGTTTGGACTGAAACATGTCTGTAGCTTTATGGTTCTCATGCATTGAACAGCCTTCTAGAGACCTGGGTGCGGCTGAGAGTGTTGCTATTAAAAGTCTTTGCTTTTATTAAAGCTTTTACATGAATATTTTTCTCCATGGTTATTTTAGTATGTCTTTTTATTTTATTTTATTTTTTTATTTTATTTTAATGACTTTATGACTTTATTTTATTTTATTTAGCCTTTTATTTTTTTTTATATCAACTTAACATCTAAATTTTAATTAAATTTAATGCATTTATTTGTTTATTTTCCCCTTCTTATTTTTTTTTTAATTAACTTAACATCATTTATTTAAACTTCTGTCTCTGTTTCACTGATGGGTCGGTCAGATTTAAGAAGGTTTTACATGCATAGAAGTATATTAGTGTGTGTGTGTGTGTGTGTGTGTGTGTGTGTGTGTGTGTGTGTGTGTGTGTGTGTGTGTGTGTGTGTGTGTGTGTGTGTGTGTGTGTGTGTGTGTGTGTGTGTGTGTGTGTGTGTGTGTGTGTGTGTGCGTGCGTGTGTGTGTGTGTGTGAATATGCCATGTTGTTTATGTGTGACTTGTGGTTTACAGTCTGGAGGACTTGATGGGTTAGGATGGGGGGGTGGGTTATCTTTATCATGTAAAGACCTTTAGTTGCTTTGCAATGTATAAAACATGCTTTATAAATAAAGTTTGATTATATTTGGTATTTTTCCTGCATCTAAAACAAGTGGAACAAGCTTTGCTACAACCTGCTTGATAAAAAGCCCCTGAAGATAGTTTGATATTGTTTGCTAAGTCATCTTTTATATGTAAACGACACTTGTGTCAGGAGCTGTTTTTATGCTTCAATACTCAAGATTAAAATAATTATAGTCAATCTGCCGTATGCAGTGTACATACAGGAGAATGGAAAGCAGGATTAATAGACAGAATGAGAATATGATGAAGGTAAAGTACAAGAGAAGGAAACATTACAAAGAGATGAGAAGAAATAAAGGCAGGAGTGAAATATAGAATGTGCGAAGAGGTGGAATTATAAGTTACATGGTTCATGGCTCAGTGCTAAGTAGCTTAACAAACACGTTAAGACATTCCTTTAGCAAGGGAGTAGAGAGAGAAGCAAAATACCTCAACTTCCAGGATTCACAGTGAGAGTACTGAATGACATGATCTTTATTCATTTTTCACCTGCAGTGTTTTGCTGTGATAATAAATGATTAAAACTAACCTTCATGCTTTTATTTTTTTACTCTTTGCCTTCTGGTTTCTCACAAACCCCTCTCCCATGCCCCTCCAGACGGTCACTATTTTCCCAGTTAGTCTCATTCTGGTCAGGATGACCCCACTCCCATCACTCAGCGTGGCAGTGGGGGGCGTTTCATCATGCTATCTCCGTCTGTTTCCACAGGTTTACTGCAGTCACCACTATGACTGATGGGGATTATGACTACCTTATAAAGCTCCTTGCCCTGGGGGACTCCGGCGTGGGGAAGACCACCTTCCTGTACCGATACACAGACAACAAGTTCAACCCCAAGTTCATCACCACAGTCGGCATTGACTTCAGGGAAAAGCGAGTGGTGAGTGCAGATCCTGGATGTTCATGTGTGACTGATAACCGCAGCTTCTCTTTGTTTCTGTCGGCTCTCTGACACAGATGCAGGCGATGGAGACTTGGTAACCATAGTTACCGTGGCACTTGTCCAGGCATTTTTCTCTGAACTTATCAGAGAACAAACTGGAGGTCAGGTCAGGTTGAGATGATCTGACGTTGGGGGTTGTTTTAACAACCATATGGAAATTAAACATGGGTTATATCCCGCTTAGACTGAATAAATCATGTTAACAATCCGTTTTTTGTTATTATAACTGCTTTAAATGGAAAATAATCAGGATTTTTGGACATTTGGTTGCTTAAACTTTTTTTTATATACTTTTATGGTAAGAAAACAATGTTTATTGGGTGCAGGGAAGATAAAGACAAAAATAGACTAAAATGTTGAAGCTTTGAAGCATTTTAAGAAGAGTAAGCTCCTGAAAAGCAGCAAGATGTGTGTAAGTTTGCTGATTTTTTTTTTTTTTGTTATAATAAAAAAAAAAAGTTTGCTGATTTAGACAAATGTAAGAATGGTTTTGATGAGGAATAACCTCAGATTACATGAGATTTAGCTGCGTTTAGGACACCATGTGTGATATTGAGAGAAGCAGCGATGGTATAAAAGTGGATGCTTCTCTGAAGGGTTGACAGGTTTGGATTCCTGGAAATATGACACTGACACATCCTGACAACTTGACAGACAGTCTCATTAAAATCGTTTTAGGCTTGAAAGGTGACTTGTGAGACGGATGCAGTTTGTCTTGCCATATTTGGATAGATGGGGGGGGGGGGTTCTGCTAAAGGATGATTGACAGGTTGCAGGACCTACTTTTTCTCCTGTGACTGAAAATTGTTCCTTTTGACTTTGGCTTGATGAATTTAGAAAAGTTTCACACAAGGACTTTAAAGAAGCTATTTTAAAATGTCTGTTATTTTTGCTGAAAGTTGTTAAATAAACCCTCATCGACATGTTTAACTGGACCTGATAAACACAAATATCTAATCAGCCAATCACAAGGCAGCAGCTTCATACATCTAGTCACATAGAGACGATGAAGACGACTGAGCATCAGAATTAGGAAGATTTACGCGACTTTAAACGCAGCATGGTTGCTGGTCTGAGTGTTTACTGGGATTTTCACACACAACCATCTCCAGTGTTTCCAGAGAAGGTCTGAAGAAGAGAAAACATCCAGTTTGTCTGGACCAGAATGTCTGGTTGGTGTCAGAGGTCAGAGGAGAATGGACAGACTGGTTGGAGATGATGGAAAGACAACAGGAAGTCCAGTAAGAACTGGTTCCAACCAAGATCTGCAGAACATCATCTCTGAACACACAACACGTCCAGCCTGGAAGCAGATGGTCTCCAGCAGCAGAAGACCACATCGGGTTCCCTCCTGTCAGTAAGAACAGGAAACTGAGGCTACAATTCACACAGACTCACCAGAACTGGACAATAGAAGATGGAGAAACATTGCTGGTCTGATGAGTCTCCAGTTCAGCTCCACATTCACATGGTAGGATCAGAATCTGCTGGAAACATCATGACAACATGGATCCATCCTGCCGTCAGGATCAACGCTTCAGGCTGCTGCTGGTGGAACGGTGGGGGGAGGTTTTCTTGTCCCACTTTGGTCCCCTTAGTACCAACATGACATGGTTTAACCTCCACAGCCTACCTGAGTCCTGCTGCTGACCATGTCCATCCCTTTCTGAGCACAGTGTAGCATCTTCTGATGGAAACTTCCAGCAGGATGATGCACCATGTCACAAAGCTCACATCATCTCCACCATGACGATGAGTTCACTGTCCTCCAACGGCTCCACAGTCACCAGATCTACATCCAACAGAGCAGCTTTGGGATGTGGTGGAACAGGAGATTCTCATCATGATGTGCAGCAACTGTGATGCTTCATGTCAACATGGAGCAAAATCTCTGAGGAATGTTTCCACCTTGTTGGATCCATGAAACTGAGAATTAAAGCGGTTCTGAAGGAAGTCGGACGTTCTTGTGGGGGTCCGGTGACTGTAAGGTGTATTTTCAACATAAACAACAACTGCTGCATGTCTTGTTCTTTAAAGGAGTGCTATGATGGTATTTGGAGTTTTCTGAGCTTTCTACAGTGTTACAGTGTTGAATCCTCATCAGACATGTGAACGGCACTGTTTTTTTATCACCTAAACGCATGTTTGAGTTCAAGTTCCAGCACGCTCTCCGTTCGGTTTCCATGGCAACGAAAAACGCGTCATTTTAGAGAGTTTTTTCTACTTGGAAATCCTTGTGACGTCCCGGGGGATATGGTTCGGTGATTGGTTACCTTCTACTGGTTAACAAGGACATGTACAAATACATCAGGCGGGTGGAAAACGTGGGATAAAGTTATTTCCAACGATGGCTGGTGAGTTTACCAAAGAGAGACATCCTGCTGCATTCGTTGCTGTGGGTTGCTGTTTTCCACTTCGTTTTCAGGCTCTGATTCAGGTTCCAACATGTAGGGCTGTATGCTATGTGTTGACATTGTATTTTGTTTTTTTTATTGAGTTCATATGAGCCTAATCCTTCTGTTTATGAGATGTTACAATGAGGGTGAAAGCAGGTGCGGTGCGCGCTCCCGATGTAGTGCAGTGGCGGGAGGCGGGGCTTAATGCGGAAGAGTCTCAATCCACTCATTTTGCCCGCAGGCTGATCTGACAGCCTACAGAGAGGGTCGGTCTGAAGTAAATAAAGCCATTTGTGACAATAACTCGATCAATCCCAGCCCTTCTGGTCTCAGAAATAATAATAAATTAGCCTGAAATGCACATAATAGTTCCACTTTAAAGTAAAACTTTATGTCTATAATATAACAAAAAATAATAAAAAGCTGAAAGTTAAAACTTTCTGAATTGGGATCCTGTAGCGGCTTCATGTTCAGGCTTTCCGATGTCGCGTTACCTCACACTGTTTACAACTGTAGGCTTGTTTTCCTCATATACACTTACATTTAAAACCATTTTAAGCTAATGCTCCTCTATTCTATTCTGGGTTGTTTGCTTTGTGGTCCAGCAGCGCGACCCCCTTCAGCACCCCAACGATGACACAAGGTCCATGTCACAGAGTAGATTTAAAAAAGGCATTTTAGGTGTGTTGGTAGAAATTCTCCGCGTTATTCTTCCCTCAGTGGTATCAAGCGGATCTTGAATGGCGGTCTTGGTGACACGCCGGTCTTCTGGGAAGTAGATGGGATCCAGACCTGCAGTGCTTTTCTACTTACAGCAGATGTTCTGAGTGTTTTACGTTACACACCATCTCAGAAGGCGACAAGTACTGATGTGACTGACATGAACCATCAGATTTCCAGACAGAAGCAGGTTAGTTCCAAATGAAAATATTGTTTATTGAGTGATGGCAGCTTTGTCTTTGTAAAAAGGATAAATAATCAGAAGTTAAAACTTTGGCAAACAGCTCAGCAGCGTTCTGATAACCAGGTTACCTCTGATTTTACCTTCATATCCCACTTGAAAGAGGAAACCTGGATGATCTGGTGTTTATTATTTCAACTAAAACTATTTTTTATCAACATTTTGGACTCAAAAAATATAGAAATGGTCAAATTTCTATGGTTAACTTTTACATTAGGATAAATATTCTTTTACTTTTTTTAGATTCAACCCATCATATTTGGTTTTATGTAGTCTATAAGGTAAATCAAAGCTTGGGAGAAAGTTTCAGATGTGAACTTTGTAGAGAAACTGACAGCAGCTCCAGGTGAGCTGGTTTCATGTTCCAGGCAGCAAAAATACGAGCAGCTCCGATCAGGCTGCCTCTTCCCGCTTCGCTTTACCAAAACTGGAAAAATTAGCTTTTTTAACCAGAGTAAAAACACTTTGAGGGATTCTGTCAAGTATAATCATCTGCAACTGCGGTAAAAAATACCCAGACCAATCTAAGACATGAGAAACTTATTAAAACAAATTAATTTCAAACCCTCAAACTAGCATGTTGATGCTGCATCTCGGCGTTTCTTTCCTCACAAAGATCTTAGAAGATCTTTTCATTTAAGAAAAGCTGTAAATAGTTTTACTTTAGCCTAACAAAGACCCCGCTGAAGGGTTGTGACGGCACCACACAACCCCTGCGACCCCCACAGATGGGGGAGGGTGAAATGCCAAAAAGCCAGAATGACCAAGAAGAAGTGGGAGTTGAACTACCAACCTTCCACTTACCTGTTATCCTATACGTGTGTAGAGGTGGGAAAATCGAATTGAAAAATCGAACACTGCAAAAACTCAGCTTTAAAAAAACAAGAAAAAAATATACAAAGTGAGGTAAATGTTGCTTAAAATAATCTGCCAACAGAACAAGACAATTTGGCTTGTCAAGACTTCCCAAAACAAGTAAAATTACTCTTAAAATAAGAGGAATTCTCTGGCATAACAACTAAGAATTATCTTACCATTAAAAAAAATAAGCATATGTGTACTCAATTTAAGATTTTTAATTTTACTTAGATTTCAGTTTTTGCAGTGAAAATCTGGATTTTTTTGCTTTACAATTTGGAAATCAATTTCTTTGTTAATAAATTGTTTTTTATTTGTTAGAAAAATCAATATTTTTTTCCCCCAAATAGATCAAATTAATCCACTATTAATTTTTACTTGTCTTCCTGGGCATTATAGCAGCAGAATGCTGGTCTGGCTACTGGGTTGTTTTTTCTAATTGAAATCAAGAAAAATGAAGCGGCAAAAAAAAGTTTTAAAGTTTTTTTTCTTTTTGTTTATAATCTACAATAATCAACAATATCAAAGAATTGTGACAATCGCAATTTAAATCGAAGCAGCACCCAAAAAAATGGAATCAAATTGGGACAAAAGCATTTCGTCACAACATGTGGTTCTCAAACTGGGGGTCAGGACACCTACGGGGGTCCTGAGATGATTTCAGGAGGTTACAAAAATTATATGAAGGATTTTTATCATGGCTGTCAAAAAAAATAATGAATGCAGAGATAAATCTGAAATTAGAACCTTTTATTTTTTCACACAATAAGGCATAAACAACAAGTTTGCCATTAAACATCTGAGTTTGGCATCATCTCATGAGAAAAGCAGATTTTTTTCCATTTAGACTATTCGTCACATCGATGAACCGAATCCACAGAAAGTATCTTTATCCTCTTTTTATTGTCTTGGCTCCTCCTCCGTCTTGGCTCCTCCCCCTCTGGTTCTGCTCCTTGCATGATCCAAGGCTTTTTTATTCACAGCTTTTTCCACCAACGATTTTCTCTTTCTCGGCTGTTTATCAGGAGGAGGCAAATAAACCGAGCCGGGTCGTGAAATCCTTCCTGCATTTTCTCAGCCATGTTTGCCTTCCGAGTTTCTTCTTCACTACTTTGTATTTTCATCCAAACACGCTGTTTATATGCAGGGTGTGGCTATCAGGTATGCGCTGCTGGAGGGGGAGGAAGGGAGCCGGGAGAAGAAGCTACGAAATATAAGAAATAAACAACTCCATTTGGGTCCGAACGTTTGGATTGGTCAGTTTTTACAGATTTACTTTAAACTGAGGGGTCTAACTATATTTCTTATTGTTCATGATTACAGAATGTATCAACTACTATCAGGACGAGGAACCACTTCACCCAGAGTAAAATAAATGTTTCTGAGCAACATTGCCTACAATAGCTTTAACAGCTCTGATAAAAATCCCAAAATTCAATTCAACTTTATTTATATAGCGTCAAATCACGGCAATGCCATCTCAAGACGCTTTACAGACAGAAGGAAAACATAATGAAAGCCAATTTATAATAGCCTATATAAGGAAACCAACAGATTGAGTTGGAGGTCCAACTCAATCTCCCATCCTGAGCAAGCACACTGGCGACAGTGGGAAGGAAAAAACTCCCTTTTAACAGGAAGGAAACCTCCGGCAGAACCCGGCTCAGGACAGGCAGCCATCTGCCTCTGCTGTGTGGGGGGAAGAGGACAGAAAGACAACAGACAACAGGAACTGCTACTCCCGGCCCGGGAGAACTGCTGAGACAGGAGACATACATGTTCATGATGCAACACTGTTATTCGGGGGGGGGGGGGGATAAAAGAGAGAGATAAAGTGAAAGAGAAAGAAGCTCAGTGTATCAGGAAATCTAAACCTATAGCAGCATAACTAAGGGATGCTAACCATCCCTAGCTATAGGACTTATCAAAAAGATAAGTCTTCAGCCTAGTCTTAAAGGTGGGGAGGGTGTCTGCTTCCCTAACACTAACTGGGAGTTATTCCATAAGAGAGGGGCCTGATAACCAAAGGCTCTGCCTCCTGCTGGCGACCTCATGAAATGACCAGGTGACTCCAGGAACCGCAGTTTCCTTCCACATTCACATCACGCCACCAGTTCCTTCACTCCTCCTAGACTACCCAGAAGCATCAACAAGTGTTTTCTTTCCTTCTGCACTGCTTTAAAGATGTTTGTCCTTGTCCAGTCCAGACATTCTTCTTGTTTCAGGAAGTCTTAGTGTTTCCTGACGACAGCAGTGTGTGGATCTGTACGGGGAGATCTTAGAAACCGTTATTTACAGCTAGAGTTGTGTGTGAAAGATGCAACATGATCTCAGATAGATCTCAGATTAAACTTGTTCTGCATGTTGTGACTTGGTGAGAAACAGAAAACAGACACTGTCAACATGGTAAATAATTTCACACATTCTGCTCTCTCCAAGTCTCAAAACAAGATAAAAAAAAAAAAAAGCTTCTCCTGGCTGAAAATAAGAATGAAGAAGTTGGTTTTTGCAGTTTTATGTTTACAGACTTGATAAATACCAGGATGTAAAAGTCAGTAAAGTTTTTACCAGTGATGCGTGATCAGTAGATGCTGGCCTCAGTCTCAGACCGACTCTCCATCCGGCTGTTTGTGGGACACCAGAAGAGAAGCCTTCCTGTCCGTCACCTGGACCTGCTTTCAGTTCCGATCGGAAACTTTCTCCCAGTTTTTGTTTGACACTGATAGTTTATTTGAAACGAGAGACACGATGGATTGAATCTGGTATTTTCTGTGTTTTACAGATTACTCTGAGTATAACTTGTATGTTTGCTGAAGTACCAGCTGTACTACGTGTACAGAATGGGAACTATGGACTGAGAGGACTCTGGTCTGTCAGAGAGGGAAACGTTAGGCTCAAACCGCTGTGGATAATCCAGGTCCCATCGGGACATTAACGGGCCCTCCTCGGCCTGGTCGCTGCGCCTCAGTGGAAAAGACGTCATTCTCATCGGAGAAGACTGGGATTGGTCTGAAGTTCGGTCACCTGGGTCTTCCTGGTGCCTTTGCGTGTCTGAATAGATGATGCAGCTCCAGTCCCACCTCGGCGGATGACTCATAGGATCGATTATCGCTCGTCTCCTCGTCTGTGTGTGTGTGTGTGTGCACCGTGTTTGAAAGCAGAGTGTGATGCAGACACGTGTGATCACAGCTCAGACTCCACGGTTCGTCCTCAGAGAGCTTGTGGAGTCTGGAGCTAAATCTGGACCAGTGTTTTACATTTTTCATTTTCTAATTTATGTTTTGAGTGGGATGGTTGTTTGTCTCGTACTGGACTGGACTGGACTGGTCTGGTCTGGACTGGACTGGGCTGGACTGGGCTGGACTAGACTGGACTGGACTGGACACCCGTCCAGGATGCCGCCTCTCCAGCTTCCACTGCGACAAAACAGTAGAGAAATGAATGAATGATGATACAAAAATACTTTATTCATCCCCGTGGGGAAATTTAAAGTTTAAAGAATACACTGCAAAAACCGAAAAAAAAAAATCTTAAATTGAGTACACGTATGCTTATTTTTTTAAAGGTAAGATAACTCTTAGTTTTTATGCGAGAGAATTCCTCTTGTTTTAACGAGCCAAAGTTTCTTGTTCTGTTGGCAGATAATTTATCTTGTTTTATGCAACATTTACCAAGTTTTGTATATTTTTTTTCTTGTTTTTTAAGGCTGAGTTTTTGCAGTGTACCAAGATTTTACAGACAAACGTAGAACCGTTACCCAGAACACAGGTCCGGGCAGTGTGTAGGCCACGCAGCCGGCTTCATCCGGCGCTGCCTTTCAGCAGAGTGGAAAGAAACGACATGAGGTAAAAACATGGGTTGGAGGAGAAAAAACAAAGGAAGTTTCTCTGTACCGCCGTCATTCCTTCAAATAAGAAGTTAGAATACCTGTAAACCACTTAAAAAGGCTTGTAAAGTCCCAGCAGCTCGTAGGATGGGAGGGATTTGGGTCGACGTGGAGCGTTTACGTCCATGCAGCGTTGAATTTCAGGTCATTTAGAAAACACTGAAAGGAAAGCGCTCCGAGCATCATCTGTGTACAGCCCGTCATCCCAGTGTCCGAGAAAATGTCTGATCTTGTCGAGTCGGAGGTGTGAATGTTGCCCGAGGCTTCCTGTCCAGCTGCAGCACACGGGGGTTCATCATCAGGGACACATCTGGACGAAGCAGCGCTGGAAAGTCTGGATCTTTCATTTTCACCTGAATTCTGCTGCATTTGTATGACGCTAACTGGAACTGAAAACACTCCCCAGGATGGTGGTTTCCACAATAAATATTTTATTTCAAACAACAGAAATGTTATTCACACTCAGTAGATGTGTCGGGCATCATTCAGAGGATAAAATTACACCCATAAATGCACTCACCTGCCGTTTCCTGACGTCCATCTGGCTAATGTCACGTTGGACTGCTGGTGTCATAAATACAAGGAGGTGTTGGAAACATTCCCCAGAGATTTGGCTCCATATTGACATGAAGCATCACACAGTTGCTGCACATCATGATGAGAATCTCAGCTCAGTTCCAGTTTCTTCACACACCCATATTTACAATAAGAAATGTCACCATTATGTAAGGATGAAGCGATGAGTGATGTGAGAATCAGATCTCCGTAAGAAGCTTTTGGAAGGGAGACTGAGCACAAAATATGTGCTTTTTCATCATCCTCTTGGAGCACTAACATAAATACTTACAGTCGGGATCGAAAGTTTGGCCATCCCTGGAAAAAATTCATTTTAATGAGCAAAAAGAAGTTTTTTGTTTTTTTTTTATATATATATAATAAGAATGGTCTAATGGAGTGTTTTTCAACCACTGTGCCGTGGAACACTGGTGTGCCCTGAAAATGATCCAATTTGTCTAAAAAGCCGCTCTGTGTCCATCCAAACACACCCAGGCCTTTGAAAGATCATAAAATTCCTTTTTCTTTAGTTTATCTGATTTTTATTCAAGACACTTTGACAAGATGGACTTGATATTATCTAGCTAAAGCTAAGTAACGTTGTTAACCGGCTAAAAACCGCAGTTGTTCTATGTTCTTCTTACTTGAAGCGGGAGATCGGGGACCTGTCAATCAAAAGGACACGCTCCTAAATATGCCGAACTTCGAGATTAAATTATTTTTAAATGGGTGAGTTAGAAAAAAAATCACTCCCCCCACAGTTGTCATGAAGGTAAACCTGACCTATTAAACCAAAAATGGATTTTTGAACGAGGCTGTAAACATGTTTATTTCTGCTGTGAAGTTGGTCTTTTTAACATGGGAGTCTATGGGGATTCCCTCTGTTTTGGAGCCCCTAGTGGATGAAGGGGGAACTGCAGTTTAATGCACTTCCGCATAGGCTTCACTTTTAATCGCCGAAGGCTTCATCCATCTTTCATATACAGTCTATGAAGCAGACATAGGACTCTGCTGGAGCTAAAAGAGTTATGTGGTGTTTATTACTAAATTACTTGTTGCAAACATTCAGCTCTAAACAGACAGTTTCTCCTCTGACATGCTCTGCGTCTCTTTCTCCTCTCCTCCAGCTCAGGTCTCTGTTGTTGGTTTTAATCACACTACTTACATGTGTTATGAAGTGTCTCGTTACCATCAGCGTTCCGAGAGATCTACAATAGCAGAATGATTTCGCACAGCAGCTGATCGATCAGAATGATCAGCTGATATGACACAGGAGTTTCTTCCCATTGATCTGTAAAGTCAAATAAAAGAACTTCAGTAGAATAAAAACTGAGTGAGTTATAAACCATTTTGTTTTATTCTATGAAGTTTAGAAGTGACGATGGGAGCAATTACCTCACTCACGTCCATCTCTATGGCAACGCCACACACTGGAACAGCGTGGCTAACGCAGGAACGAGCGTTACTACAGTATTTTAAGCAATTTTGTTACCGACATTTTAACTGTAGTGCGTTACTTTACTTTGTTAAATCAAAAAGTAATACTGTTAACGCGTTACCCCTACACTGATCATAAGTAATGAGAGGACTCCAGATGGGAATGAGTTCCGACATCCTACCATTCATTTTATTAACTATTTGGAAAATTATGCATGTGTTTTGGAATATATTCAGTCTAGTGATCTGTAGGAGACTGAAACGATGGAACGGGGGGCGGGAGGGGGCATTAAAACTGGACCAAAACAGGGCTCACAATATTTTCTTTTGCAGATTCTCTAGTTCCTTTAAATGATTAAAGAAAATGTTACACCAAATAACTATTGCAGTAGATGATGTGGGGCTCAAACAAGATCAGTTTGGGGAATAAACAGACCAACATATTCAGACAATGTTGATATTAGATGCTCAAAATGGCTTTTAAAGACTTGTCAGTGAGGACCCCCAGGAACTTTGTAGAACTACCTTGTAGTAAATTCTCATCATTCACCTTGTTTTACTCATATTAAGAGTTTATTACACTTGAACTAGGTGTCAGTCTTTTAATTCAGCATTTAAGAGATGCTGTAGGTTCAGTGTATTGTTGTGTGACAAAAACACATTAGCGTCATCAGCAAATATAACTGCATGTAATATTTGAGAAGAATTTACAAAGTCATTAATATAGATTAATCTATATGTAATGGCCCAAGGATTGAGCCTTGGGGTTCCCTGTATTTATTTAATCTCCTGTTATGTTTATAAACTGTGTATATAAAAGATGGATGGAGCCTTTGTGACGTCCCCCATAGGTTTCTGAAGAGCTAAATTGAAGCTCGATGGGCAGTCCCTACCATCGCCATCTTGGCAGCATCATGCGTGTCGTCTCTCCCGGAAAATACATAAATGGGCAAATGAGCCTGGGTTGAATGATTTACATCTAGCAATCTCCGACTTTCCTGTAGCTAAAAGCTAACCGAATGAACAGGAGCTAACTAGCTAACAGAGATAAGCAGGGTAAAGCCAAGTCACACTGTTAACCTGCTAAAACTGCGCTTGTTCTACATTCTTTTCACTTGAAGCGGGAGATCGGGGACCTGTCAATCAAAAGGATATTCCCCTAAATATGCCGAATTTTGAGATTAAATTACTTCTAAACGGAGGTGTTGGAAAACGTGTGAAAATTCACTTCCCAACAGTTGTTATGAAGGTAAACCTGACCTATTAAACCTAAAATGGATTTTTGAACCAGGCTGTAAACATGTTTATTTCTGCTGTGAAGTTGGTCTTTTTAACATGGGAGTCTATGGAGATTTGCTCTGTTTTGGAGCCCCTAGTGGATGAAGATGGAACTGCAGTTTTATGCACTTCCACATAGGCTTCACTTTTAACCGCCGGAGGTCAGAGATGATGTTCTGCATATCTTGGTGGGAACCAGTGCTTACTGGACTTCCTGTTGTCTATCATCTCCAACCAGTCTGTCCATTCTCCTCTGACATCAACCAGACACCCTTACCCTTATATTGTTCAGTCCGATGTGACAACACAGGTATACTTCCAGTCTTTATTTCTGTTTATATTTCCAGTCATAGATTATTTGTATTTCACTAAAGTACTAACAAAATATTTGTCTTACTGGTAAACCGAGACAAACCCAACATGACTGTTACCTCTCTGTGCAACACAAGTAGGAAACACAAAGTGTAATTAAACTGTATTTTTTTTCTCCTCAGGCCTACACGGCGTCGAACCCCAATGGGACGACTACAGGGAAAACCTTCAAGGTTCACCTTCAGCTGTGGGACACGGCTGGACAGGAGAGGTGGGATGTTTGTTAAGACCCTGAAGGCTTATTTATGCTCAACGTACAAGACAGAAACGCAGTTTGGTCCCTCTCTCCTGCATTGGTTACATTTGGAATTTGGTTCTTTTTGAATGATCTTCGCAATTTATCACTTGATGCAGAAAATGAAGCAACACCAGCAGAAATTGTGGAGGAAGTGTCAAGCTGACACACAAACAGCAAAATAAACAAATCAGAGGAGAACAGGACGAAGAGGTCACAGAAACCAACAAATCAAAAGTACCCAAAGAAGACCCAGAAGAAGACGAGATCAGCAAAAGACATCATGGTTTTTTTTCTTCTACTTCTGGTGTTTTTGGAGGGTTGTAAACTACTTTTGTACCGACGTCACCATGACGTCCTCATACTTCCATGTGTTTTTTACATTGCCTTTGTTGTTGAGTCAGTTCATCCATTAGTGTGCTGAGGTCACCTCTGCGTTCTGACACTGGTTGGTAGCGGTAATGCAACGCTTTAAAGGTGTTTATAACCATCCCAAAACACCAGAAGTAGAAGAATAAAATTTTGCTGTTCTGCTGCTTTTTATTTGGTGGTTTCCGTTCTGTTCCTCTTCTTCTTCTTCTCTGGTTTGTTTCTTACTCTGGTCAGTTACACACTGCCCCCCACTATTTCCAGTGGTATCGCTTCATTTTCTGTATCAAGTGACTGAAAGCGAAGCTCCTTAAAAAGCTACAAAATTACACAACTGGTAAAGGCCACTGGTTAAACCTTGAACCAGCAACCTTCTTACTGGTAGGCTGCAGTGCAAACCACCACGCCGCCATGCTGCCTCATTGTGATTATTTTCCTGACCTTTGCTACAGAGCAGACCTCATTCAGATGCAACGAACATGTTTCCTCCTTTCTGCATCACACCATCACCTTACAGAGATTCAGAGATAAAAATGGCTTTTAATTCATTCAAAGTTTTTTCAGAGGCCGATAAAAACAGGTTTTAGTGAATAATAAAAGTTTTACAGGCTTCAAACAATCCTCAGGATCTCTATATCTTTTTTAACCGATAAGAGGCCAGCATGACATCGCTGATACAACCCGTTTCTGAGACATTTTTCATTAATTTATGGTAAAAGCTGAGCTCAAAATCCTGTTGAAGACTTCTGATACTTGCCTTTGCCGTTTTAGATACCAGGAAGCAAAGGAGAACAAAAAAGAGAATAACTTGACATATAATATCGTAATAAATTATTATTATTAAAGGGCCGGTATAGACTTGATTTTAAAATAAATGAATTTTTCCTACCATTAGTTTCACCTTTTGGTATAAACCTAAATTCTGACTTTGGTTAATATAAAACCAAGTTAGAAGAAATAAAGTGTGAGGCTTCTCCAACAATAAGCTGACTGTTAAAAATTAATCACATTATGGAGCCAATTTGCATAATTTCACACCAAAAGAATATTAAACCTGTTTTGTTTTTGTTTTTTTTTGTTGTTGTTGTCATATAAGTAGCTTTACTTGAAGGTGCAGCACGTAAGAGTTACTGCCATCTAGTGGTAATGATGAGCATTACAAACACTGCAAATGCCAAGCATGGTTGTGGATGGATGGTGGCCTTTAGTGGCCAAATTTTTCTTAGACATAAAAATCTTTTCATCTGTGAGTGAATCCAGATGCTTTAGGTACCGCAATGACTTTCCTACAGGTAACATCTTCAACACTGTTTGTATGTAAACAGTCTTTTTCAACATGCTTTTTAAAGGTTACTTATCCAGTTTCTCAACCCACCATCCTGCAGGTATTAGATGTTTCCCTGCTGCAACACACCTAACTCAAATTAAACAGATCCCTAACAAGCTCTGCAGGGATTTTCTGTGGTTTTGTTTAACCAAAAAAAAACCCCAAAAACTTGAGATTATAAATCTCTTTTTCAAGACTTATTCAGCCAAGAAGAAGCACAGCCAGAAAAGCAGGACTAGAGTTGGGCGTCCCTGCTGATCAAAATGAATGATGCAGTCCATTCAGAAACACCGTAGTAAAAATAATAGCAGCTTTGTCTTTGTACATAAACTGCGATGAAATCGTAAAGATTCCAAAACAAACACGCAAGGTAGCAAAAATAAACATGGATTCCACATGAAGCAATGACGATGTTGTGCAGAAAAACGAAGGACACATGCTGTTCTAGAAAAGACAGGAGAACTTTCTTAGTCCAGAAGCTGAAGCTGGACCACGGCCGCTACAGGATGGACTTGAGGATGTCCATTGGAGGATCAGCTTTAGCAGCTAGCAGCTAGCGTGATGTTTGGCTATGGTGATACAAAGTTTGTATAAAGTAGCAGCAAAAAAGTGATCTGCTCTAGTGATGGTGTCAGTATGCCTTCTCTGATTGGTCAATCGTGTATCTGTCAGATGCGAATAAAAAAAACAAAAAACAAAAAAAAAAAAAACACCGTAGTTCTTAAAAAAAAAAAACTAGCAAAACTGCTGGACATCATCACTGATGTTCCCGTTGACTTGACATCAACTCCATAAAAAAATACTGCTGGAATTATTCGGATGGAATATTCAGAGTAGGTGTGTCATGGCCTGAAATACCCATTAGGTAACTTTCCGACATTAAAACGCCACATTCTGCATTTATTTGATGACACAGTGACATCTACCTGCATCTCTGCAGGGCCGGATTAAAGTGCACAGGCCCCTGGTCCAGAATGTTCCAGGGCCCCCTTCCCCACCACAACATTGTGAAAATTGTTAATACTACCAATACACTATTGGTAGTGGTGTAACTATCTGGCTTTTATGTACATTATGTTTCATGTCCAAACTGGTGGCATTTGCCCTACGTCTGCTCCACATGGGCGTGGGCCCCTGGGCCTGTGCCCATAATTCCCATTGGATAATCTGGCTTTGCATTTATGGAGCGGCTGCTATTCAACTTTTCCATCCAGGACGCTGCATGAAGTTGCAGCAAAGTTTTGCTTCACGCTAGAGAAAACACACCGGCTGCTTTGAACACGCAACGTCACTAATTCAGCAGAGAAACACAAAGAGATTAAAAGACTCAAAACAAGAGTTGTCATAAAATGGTCTTCTGCTGGCTGGAGAGAGCTAACAGGTCAGGTAGGATGCAAGATGGATGCCGAGTTAGCTGATGATAGGGGGCGTGTGACGGGGAAATGGTAAAAGTTCTGAAATGTGTCTTTAAACGTGGCAGCTTCATCTGTGTGGATTTGCAGCAATTACGGTTATCTGATTCTGAGATAATAAAGCATAACTAATTTAGTAAATCTTTCGCCCAAAGACTGCTGGGATAGGCTCCAGCTTCCCAGCGACCCTTCATCGGACTAAGCGGTTAGGATAATGAATGAATGAATGGATACCAGTAGAAACACAGTTTTTAATGATACATTAAATTTTACTCGCATAGACCTTTGATTTAGTTACATATTGAACCTTTAAATAGAAAAGAATATATATGAAAAACTGTACGGGGATATATTCATAACGTCTCATGTGACCGGATTTTATCTGCAGATGTTCAGGATTTCCTGTGAGAAAAAAAACCATACTGACTCGTCAGTGTTGTGTCAGTCATGTGTCTGCATGCTGGTGGTCTGTAATTAGATCCGACCTCAATCTGTTCACTCCCAGTGACTCACGGCTGCATGAGTCAGCCTGAGTTACATCACTTTAACTGAATTAACTCACATCTGATTCCTGTTCTTGTGAACTCATCCTCGTGATCCTTTCATCAGCCCACTTTACGGTAATTTCACCTGATTTCTGCTGCTTCAGTCTCACTCATGATTATTAAACACGATAATTACATGGCTCTGTTTGTTTGTGTTACTCAGGTCAGTTCACTCCGTTTCATTGTAGTCCCATAATATTCCAATTATACGAGCCACATTAGTCCAGTTTATAATTACTGTATCACAAAAACAACTCTGTAGCTAAGGGAGTCCTCCATCTGGAAGTGAACCTTGGCCATCTTCTTGGACTGGTTGGTGGTGGCGAGGACACAAATAAATGACAGTAATAATAATGTCAGATATTTCTATATAGAGAGTAAAAAGTGCAGAGAGACAAATGGAGGGAGGAGCCCAGTGCATGATGGGACGTCCACCGGCAGCTTCAGCCTGTTGCAGCTGAAATCCGAACCTTAAACTTTGTCCAAAGGACAGTTTGAGGTCTGAAGGTAGAGAAGGCCGAACTGGGAGCTGGTTTCACTGAGAAGGGTCAGATAGGTGGAGGTTCTGGTTCCCATTAGAACCAGAAGTAAACCTGCAGTCTGGTGAACTATGAAATCTGTAAAATCCAATGCAGCTTGACCACCAAGAGCTTGTAGTCTCAGCGGATTATGTTAGCGATGTGGACTGACCCAGGACTCCACTCCACCCCTCTTTTCCTCTGTGGTTCATAGGGCTTCATGAGCCATCTTGTGGTCTGATAATAACCTCATTTACAGGTTTTGATCCACTCAGAAATGTCTGCAAAGGATTTGACTTCAGTGTCTTTGTAAAATATTCAGATTTCCTTCCTCTGCAGGTTGTAAGTGGACTAATGAGTCCAGTTTTAGCCACAACCTGGTTACCAGGCATGTGTTAAACCAAAAACATGTTATTAAAACACACTGCAGAACTTTACAGCTCAGTAACAACAATGGGAAATAATCAATCAATCAATTAAAACTAATGAAACAACAAGTTTCCTCCTCTCCCAGTGAGGCCTGCTTTAAAACATCGCTGATCTGGGCGCTAATGGTCAGGAGGACATGCTCTCACACAAATGGAGGAAAAATTAAGTAAATCCCACAAAATTAGTGTGAAGAAAAATAGATGCAGATTTTTTTATCAAGATAATTAATTTTTTAAAAATTCCATCATGAAATTTTAGTGAGCAAAACAAACAGATAAAAATAATTCATAAAAGTAAGACATAAAAGTAAAATAAATTAAATTGTAATAAATAAATGAGAGGTAAATAAATAAGTAAATCTATGAATAAATAGATCAATTCTTAGATAGATATATAGGAAAGAACTAATGGATTTAAAAAAAAAAAAATATATATATATATATATATATATATATATATTTACATTGTTGAAACACATGTTTATCTGCTGGTTGCTTAGTAACATCAATGATGGTTTATATTAGAATTCTTCTGTTACATAAACGGAGGCCATTTAAATTACCACACCACTCCCTAAAGCCCTTTATGGTGGTCATGCCATTTTCTTGGGGTGTCTGGATGTCCAGAGAGAAAAAAGAAGTGCACTCAATGCATCTTGAAAAGTATTGATCATCGATGGTCAATACAGATCACAATGCATTGCAGGCCGGAGCTCAAAGTGGTGCAAGTGACACAAACATCAAAGCAGGTTAAAAAAAAACAAACAATTTTATATCCTTATTTGTTGAATAAATGTCCAACAGAGAGAATAAATGCAAAATAAGTTAAAAAAAAAATTTTGTTTTTACACAAGCCTGGATTTGATTTGGAACGACGCATGGTGGTTGCTGCGGTAACAGCCGGTCGTCACATGATCTGCGACGAGGAGAAAACAGCTGGCTTCGGGTCCAAATCACCAACAGAATGAGTTCACGATGTAGCGTAGACATGTACAGTAAATAAAGGAGTGTGGACATTCGGACAAGCTTCTGGATTTCATTGTGCATCTAGTCTGTTTCTATCAGCTGACATTGTTGCTTTTATTATAGATATTTCACTGTTTGGTTTTATGGATGTACTGAATCCATGTCTGATGAAGCGTCATTAACTCATTTATTCCTTCAGATAATTTAACTGTTTATCTTCTGAGGAGATTTGTTATTAAAATAAATGCAAAAAGGCTGGAAAAGTTGGGATTTCCCACTTCTGAGATACAGTGAACGCAGCATCATCTGAAGCTGAAGGGAGACGTTAACGTCGCCTGGAAAAACCGGCTCGTATTTTCTTTTTGTTTGATCATCCAGTGATGTGGTTTAGTGGAGGTTTTGTTTAAACGTTGCAGGTTTCGCAGCCTGACGACGGCGTTCTTCAGGGATGCCATGGGGTTCCTGCTGATGTTCGACCTCACCAGCCAGCAGAGCTTCCTCAACGTCAGAAACTGGATGAGTACGTCTGCTGCTTGCATTTCCTCTGCGTTATAAACCTCCCATCTCAGGTTGATTATTTCTGCTCATTAAAGAAGCAATAAAATGGCGAGAATGATTAAAAGTTTTAATCATTCTCGAAAACCTTTCCTTCAACATGAGACGTATAAATCTAGATATGTTTGCTGTTCCATTAACATGTGGTTGTCGTACTGCTGGCTGCTTTGCAGGCCAGCTACAGTCCAACGCCTACTGTGAGAACCCAGACATAGTTTTAGTAGGAAACAAGGCCGACCTGGCCGACCAGCGGGAGGTTCAGGAGAAGCAGGCCAAGGAGCTGGCTGATAAATATGGGTATGTTCACTTTTTCATTCACAGGACCTTCTGTCTGCATTTTGTTTAGAATTCAACGTGAAATCAGACATCTTTATGGCTTTTAATAGATTTATAAATCACCCTTAGATGTGATGTTGTGCTTCCCTGCAGGTGTAAACTTTAACAGAAGATAAAAAAATACTCTTTTGATCAGGTCCACGTCTTCAGCTGATTGTTAATGCAGATATCTAATCAACCAATCACACGGCAGCTACTCAATACCCAGTTCAAACTTACATTTACAGTTCAGAAGAACGGAGATTTAAGTGACTTTGAACGCACCATAGTTGCAGAGAAGTTTAAAGAAATAGTCAGAAGAAGAGAAAACATCCAGCGAGCAGCAGTTGTCTGGACCAGAATGTCTGGTTGGTGTCAGAGGAGAATGGACAGACTGGTTGGAGATGATGGAAAGACAACAGGAAGTCCAGTCAGCACTGGTTCCAACCAAGATCTGCAGAACATCATGTCTGAACACACAACACGTCCAGCCTGGAAGCAGATGGTCTCCAGCAGCAGAAGACCACATCGGGTTCCCTCCTGTCAGTAAGAACAGGAAACTGAGGCTACAATTCACACAGACTCACCAGAACTGGACAATAGAAGATGGAGAAACGTTGCTGGTCTGATGAGTCTCCAGTTCAGCTCCACATTCACATGGTAGGATCAGAATCTGCTGGAAACATCATGACAACATGGATCCATCCTGCCGTCAGGATCAACGCTTCAGGCTGCTGCTGGTGGGATGGTTGGGGGGAGGTTTTCTGGTCCCACTTTGGTCTCCTTAGACTTAGACTTAGACTTTATTGTCCCCAAAGGGAAATTCTTTTTCACGTACACAGCAAATGTTTGACAACAAAAAGGACAATAACAACAGACCACAGAAACAACATACAAATACAATAAACAGAGTACACTCAGCGCCCCCTGCTGTTTAGAAATGATATGACTGAGGGGATCAGGCTTTTTCCCAACCGAGCCTTTTTGCACCTGAGCGCCCTGTACCTCCGTCCTGAAGGAAGAGGGGTGAGTTGTTCATGAAGGGGGTGTGTGGGGTCCTGCTCCATGGAAAGTGCAAAGCGTCCGATGGCTCTGTTGTTAAGCTCTGTAAGGCTTGGTGTGGGGAGTCCTATGATTTTTGCTGCGGTGTTGGTTACCTTTATGAGTTTAGTCCGGTTCTTAACAGTCAACAAATTGAAAAAGCAAGTTGAACAGTACAGAATAACAGGCTGGATAATGGACTGATATAACCGTAGGAGTAGAGGTGGAGAAACATAGAGTCCTTTCAGTTTCCGGATTATTGATAGTCGTTGTTGGCTTCGTTTTTGAATGTCCATAATATGCTGATCAAATGTTAGTGAACTGCCTATTGTTACTCCAAGATATTTAGTACCAGCATGACCTGGTTTAACCAGCACAGCCTACCTGAGTCCTGCTGCTGACCATGTCCATCCCTTTCTGAGCACAGTGTAGCATCTTCTGATGGAAACTTCCAGCAGGATGATGCACCATGTCACAAAGATCACATCACCATGACGATGAGTTCACTGTCCTCCAATGGCCACAGTCACCAGATCTACATCCAACAGAATAGATGTTTGGCAACTCCAGGCCCCTTTAGTCAGTGCCCTTCATATTTTACATGTTTCCCTGCTGCAACACTATTGTAGCACTATTTCCTTTTAAATCAGATGCGTTGGAGCAGAAAAACACTGGCCCAAGAGGTCTGGAGTTGGCGATCCCAGCAACAGAGCAGCTTTGGGATGTGGTGGAACAGGAGATTCTCATCATGATGTGCAGCTGCTGTGTGATGCAGCCTGTGATTGGCTGATTAGCTGTCTGTGTTAATAAGCAATTAAACAGGTTTTATGATGAGACTGTTTTCTTTAACATCATCTTTTGGCCGACTTGTACAAGTGTCAGTTCATTAAGTGTATTGTTGAATTTTCACACCAAGAGTTTTCTGCATCTTGTGGATTTTAGTAGAAACAGATTAAAATCAAATGGAAATTTATGATAAACCCATAAACAATGGGTGGTGTCATGGAGGGTGTGTCTGGGGTTAAAACTGGTCAGACTGTTGTCTTTTGTCATGTAAGACATTGAAGCTGTATACTAAGTTTTCTGGATATGTTCCTCATAGGATCCCATACTTTGAGACCAGTGCAGCAACAGGAGTAGAAGTGGACAAGGCGGTGATAACGCTGCTGGACCTGGTCATGAAGCGGATGGAGCAGTGTGTAGACAAACCACCTGCAGATCCAGCCAATGGGAACGGGGCTACGAAGCTCAGCGATGCACAGCCCAACGAGAAGAAATGCGCATGTTAATCCTGGAGAGGATTCAAGACAACAACCAGTCGACACCCGTTTGTTGTTCATCTTTCTTCTGCTCACATTCCTTCCTCCTTTTACTTTTCTTTCTGTCAGTTTTAACAGCATGTTTTTATTTTGTTTTTTTGTTTTTTTTATATCTCCTTCTCATTTTCTTCTCTATTAAAATAAACAAGATTTTTTTTCTCCTTTGGCTCTTCTCTTTGTATTCTTCCTTAACCTCCCCACCTGTCTGCCACTCTGACGATGAAACAGCTCCAGCTCCCTCTAATGGACAGTCCCAGCCCGTTGGCCTTGAGAAGAAAATTAAAACAGGAGGGGAAGGTTTCATCACTGTCAGACACATAATGTTCCTCATTGAAAACATGCAGCCTGGGAATTAAGCTCTGCACGCTCTCTGTTTCCCTCTCAGTAGGTGCTTTAAATGAGTTAAATGGACATAAACAATCAAAATGAAATGTAACTTCAGTTTAAGATCTTTAGGTCATCACAACTTAAAATCTGAGCCCTGAAGGGTTTGATATCAGGCTGTGTGTTTGTGTGCATTAGGTCCTATTCTCCTGAAGCTTTTTCTCCTGGAACACAGAGAGAAATTGTGTGACCAATATGTTTTCTATAATTTCTTTCTCTGTGCTCTTAGCTGGGCCGATCTTAATCACACGTGGAAACTTTTTAATGCTCAAAGAATTTTTTGTCTAGGAGTTTGCTAAACTTGTGCCAAATTGTGTTTTGTATAACCAGCTTTGGTGTCATGGAGGTCTTTGACACCTGAGCAAGTAGCTGCAGCAGTGTTTCTAAACATAAAACCTGTCTGTGATGTTTGTTCCTGAGTCAGATTGATCAGTGAGTGATTCATTTTCTGCCAATGTCTGCTAGTTAGCTTCTTTACATTACCGATGCATTTGTTTTGGCAGCTTCAACCAGCACTGCATACACATACAAACCATCACATTTTGGCTATTATGGATAAAAATACATAAAGAACAGTGAGGTTAAATGTCATACAAAAAGTGTGCAGTTAACCATAATCAGAAGAGATTACTTCCCACTAGCTAATGATCAGAACACTTTAGAACACACTTTTAATACTACTGTCACATTCTACAGTTATTACAAGTTGACACACATAATAGTTGTCAAAAACAATAAGAACTCTAACATTACTTTTTACTTGACAGCTAATATGAACACTGGCGAGCTAATTTAGCATTTAACATTAGCTAGTCATTACTGTTGCAGATAGCTGTTTTACTTATTTTTTTGTGACTGCTAGCAGGAGGCTAATTTAATAAAATGCTTATGTTATGTGGAGACAGTTTACACAATGCCTGTAACTTTTTAAGGGGAGAAATTTCCTCTTTTGTCTGACCATCTTTCTTTCCAGTTTTTTATTCCTTAGTAGTAGCATGCTGCAAGTCAAGCTAACTGCTGCATATTTTGTTTTGTTCATTTGTTAAGAGCTGCCATGTGATTGATCAGAAATGGTATTGAATATTATGGACAGTAAAATTACTGTGCATTTTATTACATCAAATATATTCACCAGCCCTACCATGCTCAAGACAAGGACAGGGATGAGCTAATATAGACTTTAATTGATTACTATGTTGTGTTTGTAAGCACTGACTAGCTAATATAGAATCAGTAATGCAGCTATCTTTTGTGACTGCTAGCAACAGGCTAATTCAACAAAAGGCACATTATTTTAAGTAAAGACAATTGACATGACACCCAAAACATTCTACCTGAAAGTCAAAGTTTTTATGAGTGTTCAACCTTGTTTCTATCCAGCTTTTCATTCATTTGCAGTACCATGCTACAAGTCAAGCTAGCATAGGCTAAGTTAAACATTTAACTGCCATATAATTGATAAGAAATGGCATTTAATATTTAACACAGTGTGTAACTGTGTATTTTATTGGTAGCAATTACAGCAAATATACTAACTAGTCCTACCATGCTCAAGATAAGGCCAGGGGTGAGCTAGCATTGTGACTCTTAGCAGAAGTCTAATTTAACTAAATATTCATGATGTCAAGAAAAGACAGTTCCCAAATCATTCATTACTTTGTCACTGAAAGGAGACGTCTTCACTGGAGCGTAACCTAGTTTCCAGCCAGCTTTTAATTTATTAGCAGTAGCATGCTAAACCTAAAAAAAAAAATAGTTATATTTATGTCTAAAGAACTGCCATTTATTTGAGAAGACATGTTATGTGATATTACACACAGAATATAACTGCGTTTTATGTTAACCATAATGTATTAGAAACAGGACCAGCTGAATTAGCATTAGCATGTAGATGCCTTGTTCATCCAATCAAGCAATGGGCAGCATTCATATGTGAAATTTCAACCTTTTATCGCAGTTGCATGGCACTACAACCTATCAGCAAGGGTTGCATTGACTGATCAAGTAGACTCTGAATTTATCTGGATCAGCCTTGAGGTATGCCATCAAATGATGATTTTCACCAGACTTCCTTGTTTTTAAAACAGGATGAACCCAGGGTTGTCATTTTCCTAGAGTTAACGGCACCATTCTGTCAATTTAAGCAAAATCTCCTGACTCTTCATTCTTGATGCTTTATCTGTTATATTACTTTGAAAATTTTCAAATTCCCTCCGATATTATAACCAATAAAATTCCTTGGAGACTAGCCATCCGAGAATGTGATGTGCAAAACTGTCACTGCTGTTCCTCACATCCTGTGTGTTGGTTTCACCTGGGTGGTGATGAATATTGCCTGTCTCTGTTGGTTGTTGCCCCCATGTGTGGAGCCCTTTAGAGTCAATTAAAGTCCATTAGGAGCCACGTTACCTGATTTTACTTGCACATTGATTATATTCTCTGACCTCTATGAGTACAACATGACATGGATGAAAGAAAGAAAAGAAACATTACACCATTGTAGTTGAACAGGTATAAAAAAGTTTGAGACTAATTGGTTATAGTATTATGCTTTATAACTTTTAATTAACAAATAAAACTTTGTCATCGACAAACGAATAAGGTTTGAATCCCTTTGGGAAAGTCCTGTGATGTTTGGTTATGAATAAAAATATCGAAACTGATATTTTCCTAAATTTAAGAAAAAAAAACCAAATTTGAGTCGGGATATCTTTTTTTATGGCGTGAAGCTTATTTTGCAGTTATACTTCTCACTTTTTAACGTAATTTAAAAAAGGCCCCATACTTTAGTTGGCCAATGTTATAAGGTTTTAGGTTATATGTTGAAAATGTATTTATATAAAACGTCTATTTTTACCTTTTGTTGTTTGTTCTATTCTTAAAATATTACTCTCATTTCATTTTCTATTGATTGATCTTGTTTGTTCAGAAACAGCTTTTTAAAAATGTGTATTACACATAATCTAACAAACTTGTGTTATTTGTTTATTACAACCCTTCATACAGCTGCTTTAGTAGTTATAACCCTGTTTATTTCATTTAAATTTAAATGGATCAAATTGACATTACCCTCTTGTGTCTCAACTTAATAGCCTGTATGGTCAGAACACATCACATCTTCTTTTATCAAGGATTTCTCAAAATATAATATAAATCTGTTGGATCAAAAAGTGAAATAATTTAGATTGTTGTCCAAGTACATTAAAAAATCATGTATGATTATATCTATAACTTCTCTGACATCGGTTTGATAAATGTCTCCCATTTTTGTTGATAGTTGTCGCCTTAAGTTGGTGCAGTGTTGCGCAGTCCCATTGGCATGATCCTACCACCACCGTGCTTTACTGTAGGTAACATTATCACCCTTTTAAAGACAAACCTCAGTGGTTTTGTTTGCTTTTCCCAGTTTAATTCAAAGGCTTTAAGTAGGAATAATGGTTTAGACTTCAGGTATCCTGGAAACACTCAAAGGTATATTGCTCAGATCATTAATATTTTATCTCTAAACCTCACATGCAGCTGCAGGAGTGATTTTTGCCCAACAGGAAACATCTTAACCTAGTTTAGAAACCCAACAATATGTTTGATGGAGAGTTTTGTGAATAAAAGGTATCATTTAAGTGTAGAAAAAGTTATGAATCTTACTATAATTTTTTTAGTGGTTCACGTTTATGAAGAAAAACATATGAAATTACCAAAACAATGCAGATAAAAATCAGCACACATAGCAGAATATAGCTATGTCAGCTTTGGGCCAGGATTTATTCATTTTGTTTGAAGTGCATCTCAACATTTCTTTTTTCCTTTTTTTGTGAAACTAGACATGTCTGGATCTGCTTTCTTTCATGTAAAATACTTCAGCTAAGGTCAGAGCTCTGGAAACAAGGGAAATGTTTCTGAATTCTGACAGCAGAGAAATCTTTATTCATTTCCTCCCTGAATGAAGGATTTCACTGCATCGACTCTCAGCTTGAATAACGATATCACTGCAAAAAGCTCAGATTGCTTCACGCTGGTCTGTGAGGAGCGCTTTCAAAATGGGTCAGCAGAAACGGTAATAATTAAAAATGTGGTCAATTATTTGCAGATAAAACTTGGAATTGAAATGTCAGCCTTTCTGTGCTTTTTCTTTCAACAGGCTGATTCTTTAATTAAACATCACTGTTTTGTTCACTCATTTTTCCGTCATTTGCTGAACTGATAATTTCCTTATTAGAAAAGGAGCTAATACTCTCTCTGTTAAACCTTTTTACATTATGTTTTGTTCTTTATTTTAATATTTAATATGTATTTTTGTTTAAATTCAGATCATATTCCATAAGTCAACCAGCTCGGTGGCTCGTCCATATTGTTATTCACAAGGTGACAACATCCTTTATGTGCCTGTTGTGTGTTTACATAGATTGATGGTGTGGTATCGCCCAAAGGCCCAAATTTACATAGAAATAAAAATATAAACTGAGAAATTATTGACTGAAAACAATTCTATTATGATAAAGTTACTGAACCGGGAAAAGCTGAAAATATCATCTACTGTATGTTAGAATCACCAAAGTTTTCTTTTCATTAAAGCCCCTATTTGTTTGTTTTTAATGACTTTTTTTTGTCAAGTTTCTGTAATATTTGACTTTACTTTTGATGGAGGATATTAGAAACATGTAAAAATGACTGAGATGAAGCTGACCTGAAACAAATATGTAATGAAATTATCAAAACATGTTTAATTGTTTGAATTAAAGTCCACAATCATAAATAAATAGATCCTTGGATCAAATATCAGATGTTAACGTTCAGACATGAAACCATGATGTAAACCAATGCCTTTCAATATTGACAATCTTTTCAAATTCTTGATCTTGTCTCATAACGTTTTGTTTTTTTCTTTTTTGCTGTTTGTTTTTCCATCTTAAATCCTGTTTTTTTTTCTTTTCCTCCACAAGCTTCGAGTCTGTTTGAATTCACATTGAAAGTTTACACTGTTTGCAGTCATGTTGTGCCTGTTAAAACTGATCGTCTGGAAAGTTTGCAAGCTGCCGGATACTTTCATGCATAAATGATGATAGATTATTGAGCAGAAGCAGATTAGGAGAATCTTGGTGGGTCTTTTTGGTTTTTTGTTTGTTTTTTGGTGCCAGACTTATCAACAGCTAATCAACGTACCTCTAAGAGCATTTATTTTTGGAAATCCTCTTTGTGTGAATTCTCTCAGATGTTGCCTGCGGTTTGTACTCGTTTGTTCAGTTTTCACTGTATGTATCGATGCCTGTGTGTGTTTGTTGCACCGTCAGCATGTTTGACACAATGAGAATGAAATGACCTGTGATGCGTTCAGTGTTTCTGATGCCAGAGCTGCAAATAAATCTCTGTTGGTTTTAATCCTGGTGGTGATTTTCCCTTCACAAGTTTAGAGGAAGTGTGACTTTATGAATGAGCCCTGATCTGTATTACTGTGACGTGGAATCGATGTTTGTTTAGGTGTTGTCACTGACAAAGTTTCAGCTTGCACACTACATCCACCTCCACTCTCCACCTGCAGCCCCCACCATCAGCTAACATACTACACCCGTCTCCACCTACAGATGTAAAAAACACTTGCATTTGGATCACACCATATGCAATAATGTAATAATAAAATATGTAATAAAATATAAATAAATGGATAAGAAGAAAGAAACAAACAGGTTTTAGCTGTAAAGAGATCATTTTGACCCCAGGCAAAATACAGTTTCTTCCCCCGATCTACGCTTTCATCTACGTAGTTATCTGAGAAAATTATTGGGTACTGATTTGCAGATCAATACTGAAATATCTTTTCCTTCTATCCCAACATTTATATAACATATAAGTGAAATTTCAGAATAGGCAGAAACTACTTCTTTCAGCTGTGTGTGTGTTCAGTCTGACACACAGTGATGATAGACATAGTTCAGCTCTATAAACAGCAAATATATATATATATATATATATATATATATATATATATATATAAACTACTATGTAACCTGATCCAGCATACTTACATTACTACTTTCATACATACATTTTTTAAAGGGAATATCACAGAAATACATATACACACAAATCTCTCTCTCTCTCTCTAGATATCTATATATATATACATATCTATATATATATATAGATAGATAGATAGATAGATAGATATATATATAGATATAGATATATATAGATATAGATATATCTATCTATAGATATATATATATATATATAATATAAAGAAACGAAGATGGTGGCAGCCAGGTGCGGTTTGTAAGGAGAAAAGACATCAGCAATGATCTTATCTCTCTCTCTCTCTCAGCACCTGGCTGCCACCGTCGTCATTTCTACAGAAGCATCGGAATACTTTTCACACATTGTGTGCATTTTACCTTAGTTTTTCATTAAATAAACTTACCATAACGCTATATATAAATCTATATCAAATTAAGTTTGTTGTTTTTGGCTTTTTCTAAGCATGTTCATCATTTTTTACAGTGTCTGTCCTATTAAGGGTCGTGAGGAAGCTGGATTTTTCCCAGCAATCACCAGGCGAGAGGCGGGTAACCCCCGACAGGTCGCCAGTCCATCACAATCTAAACATGTAGCTGGCATTAAATGTGACAAAAAAACACATCTGGTTAAGAACCAAACAAACCAAAATAACTTAAACATTTCAAGTTTTACCAACAAAAGAAACTACACATAAATTCCACAGAAGAGAATATTTTATTTGTATTTTGTACCAACAAAGATCTGACCAAAAGAGAGTTAAAAATAAATACCAGAGAGCAGCCGAGCCAGAAAGGATGTGAGGTTAGTTACAAAAATAAGACGGAAAATTCTCTTTACATTTGTCCAGAAAATTGTTTACAGAGAAAATATCAACCATAAAATACAAGTAAGGCACTGCAGCGGCTACATCTGAGCGACAACATCTTTTCACAAATAAAATGAATGATTGTGGCTCCAGTTTCTGACAAAACAATTAAATACAGAAGCTAATGTAAACACAGCAGCCACCAAACCACGTGACTATCAGCATTACATGTTTCCAACCAAGCAGCCGACAATCAGGAGGAGGAATATTTACTATTTGTAGATGAATTTAGTAAATTATAATTTCCATATTTTGTTGTAGGTTTCCTATAAAAAATAAAAATACACACAAACACAAAATTACACATAAAAACACATATGTATGGAAACATATTGTGTTCAAAACAACAGAGAAGGAACCACAAGAAAAGCCCAATTTAAACAGTAAAATGCTTCTTTTAAAAAAAAAAAAAATTATTGCAGAATTAATGTAATTCACTGACATCTGATAGGACATCCTGATTTACTCACAAAAATACACTTTTTTCTTTCTTTTACTATCATGAAACATGGTTTAAAAAAAGGGTACAACTAAATGTATCCATGGCAACATCAACAGCCATTCATAAGTTGGGATCTTGAAAATATCTTTTTTTTTTTTAAGCCAAGTGTTTCAGTACATATGAACCCTCCACGTGTTAAACTTTTATTCACGAAAAAATGAAAAGAAAAATAAACTGAGTAAACTTATAACCATCTGTCCCAGTAATTTCCAACTTTGGGTCTTCAAGCGCCACCCAGAGGACTGTAAAAACCTTTTAGTTTGCTCCTGTGGGCCGCCGGACTTTGTCACGTATCCGTTACAATAACACAAGACTGCTATCCATGAGAAGCGCAGATGCAATGCAGCTTCCCACCACTTGGGGGCAGTAATGTATCAGAAAGTTCTTCAACAACCTCTAAGATCGTAAGCTAGCCGCTAGCCTGTAGCAAGTTATGAAGGCGTATTAAGGACAAAAAAATGAAGAAAAAACGTTCCCAAACTGCTTAAAAACAAGGCAGGAGGCAACGAGGCAGAGCAGAGACGTGTGTTTGGAGTGCTAGCTGATGCTATCCATCACCGAAGCACTAAAACCTTCTACACTAAAGCAGCTTCTAGCAACCAAACATCCTACACTCGTAGGAAAACCGGTGGAAAATTTAACAAAAAATGAAAACGAGTGGTAACTCTTAAAAAATGATAGTTTATCAAATAAATAAAAGTTGAATTGTTTTGTATCTAAACAGCATAGTTTCAGTTTTTATTTCCTTCTTTTTTCTTTTGGCTTCCTTTATTTTAAAATGTAATATTCATTTGATTTTTTTTGTTTATAATCCCGACCAGAGCTTTAAAATTTCTTTTGATTTTATTCCATAAATAAAATAGCCTATTAGATGTCTTGTATGTGCAGTTTCACATACGTGCAACATAATGTCTTTGTGGTGATGTCACAGCATCATATATTTTAGATTTTTAGTTTTATTGTGTCTTTGAAGGATTTAGCTGTTAAACTGTAAGTGAATTTTGTTCAGTTGTTTAAACAAATTAAACCATGAAAGAGATTGATTAAAGGGTCCCAGAACATTTTTAGCCAGAAAAAGTGGGCCCCAGCCTTTATAAAATTATATATTATTTATGTATAAAATTTACAAACGATGTGGGCCCACTTATGACCTCTTAAAACGGTTTTTAACAAAAAGACTTTAAACAGAAAAGAAACTGAATTTTCTGTTAATTATTCCTTTGGTCAGACGTAAAAGTGTCCGCTCAGTTCGGTGTGAAATATTTTGGTTTTGCTGCCTTTTTGTTGAAATAAATCCTTTAATCTTCTACACCAGGGATCATCCTGAAAGGACCAGGATTGAGGATCCCTGTTCTACACAATCTTCTGACTTACCTCAACACATTAACAAGCCCATTTAAATATGTAAAACTCAAAGTCCTCTAAGACTTTCATTCTAAAAGCCTAATCTTGGAATTAAAAATATACATCCCGCATGCAACTTAAAACATCTTCAAACAAAAAGCATTTAACATAAATAATCTCTAAATGATGTTTCTGACTCAAAAACAGTGACAATCGACAAGATTCCCTCAGTTTTCCAACATTTACACTTTCATGTGTTCCTTTGCCCTGGAATATGTCCACAACCAAAATACTGCACATGTATAAACATAGAAAGTCCCTTTTCATGAAAACATCAGCAAAGAGACATCTAAGGAGAAAAAAGTGTTTCCAATAGTCTTGAATTTCCAGGAGAATCGTTTTCTTCTTGTAAGCCTGATTTAACAGATTAAAGCCTTTATATGAAAACCTCAATAAGTTACATCACAATCACAGGAGATCATGGGAATATCTGAAGATCAGACTTTCTGAGTCCAGCAGGAACAAAACAGTTGTAGTTCCTCTTCACTGCCACAAGAGGGAGACAAGTTAACGAGCGATTTCCAATGAAATTTAAGTCGTTGCACCGAGTTGAGTGTATGATTCAGTTTGGAGAGGATCCGTGATACATTTCACAGGTTTTTTTTTTCATTGTGGTACCAATACAAACTAATGAAAGACGAACTCCGTTTCTATAAAATGACATTTATATTTACACTTGTGTATCCCGACACTGTGGACCAATGAGGGTTTAAACTACGGTGAGATTTTTTGTTTCTTGTTTCAGCAGCTGGTCGTCGTCTTCATCGTCCACGCTCAGGTCCAACCTCAGGTTGTCCAGAGTTTGACGGATTGTCAGGTTCTCCTTACGCCTGTGAGACAAAGATGATGCGTTAGACACTTTGTCCACTAAACTGGTGGAAAGTTATGTACGTTATGTATGTTTTTCCTCCAATAAAAAATGTTTTGTTTATGTAGGAGCCAAGCTGCAACCTCTGGTGGTAAAAAAGTCTGTAGGTACATTTCAGAAAATTAGAAAATTGTGAAAAAGTTCAATATTTTTCATCACTTATTTCAGAATGTGTAACTTGTTTATTTTATAGATTCATTACACATAGAGTGAAAACAGAGTGAAACATGTCAATTATTCAATGATAAGATCAATGAAAAAGGATGTTTTAAACAGAAATGTCAGGCTTCTGAACAGTATGTTCATTTCCATACACTCAATACTTGGTTGGGCCTCCTTTTGCATGAATTACTGCATCAACGCGACATAGCAATGGAAGCCACCAGCGTGTGGCGCTGCTCAGGTGTAATGGAAGCCCAAGTTGCTTCGACAGCAGCCTTCAGGTCATCTACATAGTTGGGTCTGGTGTCTCTCATCTTCCTCTTGGCAATACCCCACAGATTCTCTACGGGGTTCAGATCAGGTGGGTTTGTTGGCCAATCAAGCACGATAACACCGTGGTCACTGAAGCAGCTTTTGGTACCTTTGGCAGTGTAGGTAGGTGCCAAGTCCTGCTGGGAAATAAAATCTGCATCTCCATGAAGCTTGTCAGCAGAAGGAAGCATGAAGTGCTTTAAAATGTCCTGCTAGATGCTGTGTTGACTGTTGGGTTCAGAAAACACAGTGGAGCAACACCAGCAGCTGACATGGCTCCCCAGATCATCACTGACTGTAGAAACTTCACTCTGGACTTCCAGCAACATGGATTCTGGGCCTCTCCACTCTTCCTCCAGGCTCTGGGACCTTGGTTTCCAAATGAAATGCAGAATCTGCTTCCCTCTGAGAACCAGTCCAGTTCTTTTCTCCTTAGCCCAGGTGCACTGGACTCCTTGTGAAGCTCCCCAAACTCTTGAATGGATGTTGCTTGACAATCCTCTCCGGTTCTGTCTTTAGCTGGTGCCCCTTTTCCTTCCACCCAACTTTCCATTAACATGCTTGGATCCAGCACTGTGTGAACAAGCAGCTTCTTTAGAAATGACCTTTAATGGTTTTCCCTCCTTGTGGAGGGTCAGTGGTCGTCCTCTGGACATCTGTTAGGTCAGCAGTCTTCCCCATGATTGTGTTGCCATCTGACCCAGACATGGAGACCATTTAAAGGTTTACGATACCTTTGTAGGTATTTTGAATTAAGTAGTTGATTAGAGTGACACCATGACTTTCAAAGATTAAAGTTTTTCACAATATTCTAATTTTCTGAGACACTGTGTTTTGAGTTATCATTATCTATAAAGGCACAATTATCAAGATTTCAAGGATTGTCTATTTGAAATGTTTCACTCAGATAGATAGATAGATAGATAGATAGATAGATATCATGTGAACATCAATTTGAGCATAAAATTCTTCTCTGCAAGCAGAATTCAGGGTTTTCAGTGCAAACAAGAATAAAATATTCAAAAGAAACGGTTCTAATATCAGATTCACATCCTCTGTATGGTCTGGTATCCCAAACTACGGAGGCCCTTTTGTGAAAACCACAACTACAAAATAAAACCATTTTTAGAAAATGCAACAATTAAATACTAGGGGTGGGAAAATTGAATCGAAAAATCAAAAATCTGGATTTTTTGTTTCACAATTTTAATTTTTCAATGATTTTTTTTTCAATTAAATAAAATTAATCTACTATAGATTTTTGTCATTTTTATTGATTTCATTAATCTTTTTACTTGTCTTCTTGAGCATTATCGTAGCAGAATGATGGTCTGGCTACTGTGCTGTTTTCTCCTAACTGAAATCACTAGCAAAAAGAAGTTTTTAAAATTTTTGGGGGTTTTTAAATCGTCAAAAATCTGCAATATCAAAGAATTTTGAGAATCGCAATTTAATTCGAATTGGCACCCAAAAAATCGGAATCGAATCGAATCGGGACAAAAGCATATCGTCACAGCCCTACGTCACCATGTCGTCACCACGGAAAAAAAACCACAAGAAACCCCAAATTTTTTAAAAAACAGTAACTTAAATAACACAAAAATAAAAACATAATTACAAATTTAAAAACAAAAGATGACAAATTAAAAATGACAACAACCAAATTAAAAAAAACTTAACAAACTATAAAACACTACAAAACCGGGACACGTAGGTATCAACCGGCAGGAGGAGAAATCGCTGATTGGAAAACGCCGCTGTCGTTTTCTTATGTTGCCAACTGGTACCCACTGCTCCCAGTCCATTAATCCAGTTGTGTTTTTTAATTTATAGTGTTATGTGTGTTTTCATTTGCAGTTGTGGTTTGAGCTTGAGCTGTTTGGTACTTCAGGGCCACCGTACCAAACAGCTCAAGTTTGACTTGAAGTAATACAGTAAGAAAGAATAACCAAAATGTGTGTGTGTGTGTGTGTGTGTGTGTGTGTGTGTTCAGTACTTGTTCTGCAGGTGCTGGTCGAGCAGCTGCCTCTGCAGACGGCTGCTGGTCTCCCTCTCCTCGGTCAGCTCCCTCTGGGTGTGGCGGTATTGCGCCTCCTTCCTGCTCGCCTCCTCCTCGGCCTCGTTCAGCTGGCGCTTCAAGGAGCGGATCCTCTGGGTCATCTGAAAAACCAGTCAAACACCAGTCAAAAACCAGTCTGCTCAGTATCGGGGTGAAAACATGCAGCTTATTAAACATGTCAAACACATTTTCCTTTGCTGCTGTGACCAGAAAGGTAAAAAGTAAAAACAAAGTAGATGTCCTGAATGGTTTCTGGTCTATTGATGCATTTAGAAAAGATGTTTTCACTAACAGGCTCATCTACCTGCAGCTGAGCTGAGCTGATTAAATTCACCTGGTTTAGTGACTGGTGGGAAAGAGCTGCCGGACAGGACTTCTTCTTTCTACTTCTACTTCCTACTTCTACTTTCTACTTCTACTTTCTCCACCTCCAGCTGTGACACAACCCTGCCTTCAGTTTCGTGTAGTCTGAGCTGTTCAAACTTATTGGTAAAGATGTTTTATGATTACATAAAGTGTCAGCTTAAGTTTTGTACATTTTGTACAGTAAAATGGAAGAAAATAAAGTGTGGCTCTGATTTGTTTTACCAACTGGTAATGTTCTACTGCCCTCTTGTGGTAGAAGTGAGTACTGCATGTATATGAGTATAAATGAAAGTGTGTGTTTGTGTTACCAGGTCTTTCTGTTCAGTAGCTAGCCGTTGTTCCTCCTCCACCTGATCACTCAGCTCCTTGATCTTCCTCTCAAGTTTACTGATGGTGTTTGATAGGGTTATTCTGTTCCTTTATGAAAACAAACACACAAATATGAGCCAAGCAGTCGCCATGACAGACCAGGCTTACAAAGCCAATCACCTATCGAGGCATTAGAGAGTGATCAGTAAACATGTCCTTTAAAGGACATGGACTGGTGGTTTCTGACATGTCCAGTTTGAATAATCTGCTCAGGCTGCAGCTGGTTTTGCTTCCAGTCTTCTGCAGGAAGGTGGAATACTTAACATGCTTGTGCTACAAAGGTAAAACGTCTGTAGAGGCTTAGCTTGCTGGTGGACGTCCCATGATTCATGACTTCCCTCTGAAAGTTTACTTTCCCATTAGGTGTCGCTGCTTTAGAAGAGTTATGTTACAAAAAGCAGCGCTGAGTGTTTTTATTCATGAAAACTGTTTTTCCAAAATAAAGACAAAAGCCTTCACACACCTAAGTATGTGACCTAACAATATAAAAACACTCCAGATCATTGACACACATCTGGATTGAAGTTATTTTTATATTTTTTAAAATGAACTTTTTTATTTGATCTACACTGCAAAAACTCAGCCTTAAAAAACAAGAAAAAAATACAAAAATGAGGTAAATGTTGCTTAAAATAAGATAAATTATCTGCCAACAGAACAAGAAAATTTGGCTTGTCAAGACTTTCCAAAAACAAATAAAAATACTCTTAAAACAAGAGGAATTCTCTGGCATAAAAACTAAGAATTATCTTACCTTTAAAAAAAATTAAACATCTTTGTACTCAATTTAAGATTTTTAATCTTGCTTAGATTTTAGTTTTTGCAGTGTATTTATTTGCATTTATGTGTATTAATTAATTAATTAATCTTATTTTCATTTATTTATTTATTTTTAATTTATTTATGTATTTTCTATTTTCTTTTCTTGTTATTATTCGTAATCATTTTCTTTTTTACCCACCTTTCTTCGACTCTCAGCGCATTTTCTAGCTCTTTGACTCGACTTTCATTCCTGGAAATGATGTCGTCCTGAACTCTGGAGCTCTGGAGATCCTCCACCTCCATACGAAGCTCACGCAACTACACACACACACACACACACACACACACATAGAAATTTGTTAGCATCAAAGCAAATAACTTATTTTATATTTCCTCTGCAGCTGTAACTCATTCCGTCGTCTCGAGACGTTTTAGAAACCAGGTTTGTAGACGTCTGTCTCACTCAGGGAGATGGAAAACATCCTTTTTGGGTTACCATGGTTACATGATGATGCAACATGACCACATAGGTTCCAAATACTTCCTGAACATCTAAAAGTGAATTCATCTCTTAATATTTTAGATGTATAACGATGACACACACCTGTCTCTCCATGGCAGCCTTCTCCATCTCCAGCTGGTCGTTCAGATCTTTCTCCTGAACCAACTTCAGCTGCAGCTGCTCAGTCTAACAGCAAACAAAGAAAAAGTGTCAAAAACCATAAAAATCTACCCCAAAATCAGAGGTTTTACTATTTCACGACTGTTACCTGTTCGATTGCTCTCTTGTGCTTCTGGGCCCATCGCTGCTCGCTGTCGTGCAGCTCCTCCAAATCACTCTCCAAGTCGATTATCTTCTCCTGAAGAGTCAGAAAAATGTGATTTGAGGTCACTAACTTCATGTTATCAGCTGTTTGTCACTCAGGTTATTTAGAAACGGGACGGATTAAGTAGCCTCCAAAATGGCAACACGATGTATAGAGTATCTGGGATTATGGAATTAGCATGCCGATTGCTAAACAGGATTTACATAATTAAAACCTCATTAACCCCAAACTGATGGTTTGCATGAATGATTAATTCAAGTGGACATCTCTGTTTGAATCACTGGGTCATGTGCACAAAGACACATGGATGCTGCCTGATGGAGGGCTGGAAATAAATCATCTCAAGGATAAAATATTCAGGAATAAAACTTAGCTATAAATTCAAACCAAAGTGAGTGTGTTTCATTAATTATCTTTTTTTTTTTTTTTTTTTTTTACGAGGAAACGCTTGTTTCTGACATTTAACATAATTAAACCAATTTAAAACTGAACACGACCTACTTAGAGTGTATTTCCAGAGCCTGAATACCAAGTATAACACACATGGATGAGACCACTATTACCATCACCCACATAAACACACACTGATTGAAATTAATTAGCATTTAATCTATTCTGTTTCTCTGTGAACTGTCCATAACAGAAAGATGCTGATGCGAAACAGGATTCTAAAAATAATCCTGAAATCTATTTCAGTTTTCTGTCTAAACTTGACAGATTGAGCCATGTTATTGTTAATATCCAATGTGTCTTTTTATGTGTGACAAAACCTAGCATGAAAAAAAACTTAGCTGGGAAGATTTCTGTCTGAATCTTTGAAGAACCACCTAAAAAGTCAGACATTATAAACACTCCCTAAGTTCTGCGTAAAAAGAAACTTCCTGACGCTTCCTACCTTTTTTTTTTTTTTAGTAGCTCTCAACAGTCATTAACACAAGATGGAGAAGAAAGGCTAGCTGTAGCTAAAAGCATTGCTAGCTTTAGCTAGGTGATGAATAGGCTACAATAGAAGCGAGTGTGCGGAAAAAAGATTCAACTTTGGGTTGAGCTAGCCACATAACCTAGCTAAGTGAGCTAGCTGAAAGCTAAACACAAACCTCCATTCAAATCAAATCAAACTTTTTTTCTATAGCACTTTTCGAGCTTAAAAAGACAATACAAAATGCTTCACATAATAAAACAATTTACATCAAATAGATAAAACACACACACATACATCCACAGTCTCCTTACACCCACCCACAACCACCCTCAGCCGTGCCCTATTAGCCCCTTAACAGTTAAAAGAAGACAAATGGCCAGGTACATGTGCACCAGATAAGGAAACAATATCCTCAGGGAGCCTCTACACAAAGGGCTACTGCCGCCCACCACCACCCAGGCCATCAACATGGGGGCCACCCGGGTCCGGGTGAAGAGGACCCCAATGAGGAGAGAACTGGAGGGATAACTACACAAAAGTAAAATCCATACAAAAATAATAAAATTGATACTAATATGTAAATAAATATATAAAATTTATAAATAAATCAAATTAACTAAAAGAAGAATAAATATCAGCTAATATTGGAGTGTTATAACTTTGTTAAAAGCTAAACTAAAAAGGTAGGTCTTGACCTTTTCTTAAAAAAAACATCAACAGTCTCTGCAGCCCTGAGGCCCTCAGGCAGGCTGTTCCATAGGCGAGGCCCGTAATGCTGAAATGTGGCCTCACCATATGTTTTGGTACGAACTTTAGGAAGAACTAAAAGGCCGGTACTTGAGGACCTCAGGGTTCGCAAAGGTTCATACTTTAAAAACAGGCTTTAATAAGAAGGCCCAAGACCATTAAGACATTTATAAACCACTAAAAGAACCTTAAAATCAGAAAAATCATTCAGACGGAAAGCTAGCTTAATTGGCTAGCTTGCTTAGCATTTTTAATATGAACATTTTTCGTACATCCACTTGTAATGTCGGGACTGCAGATGGAAATTAGCTGCTTTGTGGTAGAAAGCATTTTCCTCTGTAATCAATGACACTGAACACGGTCCCTGTTCACAAAACTAAACTAAAGTCCCATTACTGAAGTTTGGCACATTAGCGCTTTCCTAGCGGTGGCTAATTCAGCATCCATCTTGCATCCTGTCTCTTCTCTGAGATCTCACCAGCTAGTACAAGTCACTCTGATATTGACTGTTGTCTTATCTCCTGCTATATCACTTCCTCCCTTTCTCCACTGATGTCTTTTTAAGTTTCTTAGCTCAATCAGCCATGTTGGCGTGGGGGCGGCTGTAGTCGTCTTTCAACCAAAAAGTTGGGGGATTGACTCCAGGCTTCCCCTGACTGTGTGCCGAAGTGTCCCTGGGCAAGAATCTGAACCCTAAGTTGCCCCCCGATGTGTGTATCGGGGTATATCTGTATGTTGCTTTGGATAAAAGCGTTTGCTAAATGACTGTAGAATAGAATAGAATACAATGATGTGCAGTTGCTATCCAGTTGCTGGTGTCAGACGTAGCGCCGTAAAGCGAAAGGCAGCTGTAAAGTTGTGAAGCGAGGGTTCCTCACTGTTAGGATACCGCTGTGAAACAACTTTGGGAATGTTCATAATAAATGTCAAGCATGAAAACATCAGTAACTGCTAGGGTGACCAGATCTTCACCAAATGTGAGACAAAGACTGAAAATGTGGGACAATGTGAAATTCCACTCTGCCATGACAAAGTTTTTTTTTAAAGAAAGTAAATGTTCTATTCTGCTCTTTGATAATAAAATTACTATCCAAACATAACAAATCTGTGATTATAAAACCTCGCTCTCAGTGGCACGTTTTTTTAAACTGGGATTTTTGTGCCATTTCACGTCATTCCCCGGAAAAATGACTTTGACTCTGACAGTCTCCTTGGACAGGTTTAACCTAGGAATTTATGCTTTCCCAGTCTTTTGTTGTAACACTTTCTTTTCTTCTTCACTGCGGTTGTCTCCCTGTCCTTTATGATCAATCGGTGTATTTATTTATTTATTTTCATTAGTGGGTAGACCGGTGCATCCTAGATGTGCATTAATCCCGCCTCCTAGTTTGATTGACATGAGTGTGACTCAAATCAGCAGGCGGTGTGATATGACAGCCATCAAATCTTTTGCCACACACAATTAGTAAAAGCCAGTTTTGTTTGGTTTGGTTGTTTTTTTGTTTTTTTTTCCTTCACAAAAGTGAAGCGCCTCACATTGTAGGACGTGTTAAAAGAAATAGAAATGCGGGACAAAGCAAGACATCTGGCCAACCTAGTAACTAACTGGTGTGAGCGAGTAGATTCAGATCAAGCAGCAACCTCCGGCGGTTAAAAGCGAAGCCTATGCGGAAGTGCATAAAACTGCAGTTCCCCCTTCATCCACTAGGGGCTCCAAAACAGAGCAAATCCCCATAGACTCCCATGTTAAAAAGACCAACTTCACAGCAGAAATAAACATGTTTACAGCAAAAATAAACATATTTACAGCCTAGTTCAAAAATCAATTTTCAGTTTATAGGTCAGGTTTACCTTCATGACAACTGTGGGGGGAGTGAATTTTTTTCTAACTATCCTGTTTTAGAAGTAATTTAATCTCAAAGTTCGGCAAATTTAGGGGCGTGTCCTTTTGATTGACAGGTACCAATCTCCGGCTTCAAGTTAGAAGAACGTGGAACAACCGCGGTTTTTAGCTGGTTAACAACGTGACTTAGCTTTAGCCCGCTTACTCAGTTAGCTGGTTAGCTCCTGTTATCTCAGGGTTAGCTCGGTTAGCTCTTAGCTACAGAAAGCTCGGAGTTCGCTCGATGTCAATCATCCACCATGACGCTCACGGCTCCCCTCTCAGCTCCACCTCTTTGCCCATGTTTGTATTTTCTGGGCGAGATGCTGCCAACGCGCATGATGCTGCCAACATGGCGACGGTAGGAACCGCCCACCAAGCTTCAATTCAGCTCTTCAGAAACCTATGGGTGACGTCACAGAGGCTCCGCCCACCTCTTTATATACAGTCTAATATTCAGATTCATGTGTTTTTAACTGCACAGTTTTCAGGAAGAGGTGTTTTTACTAGATTAATAACAGCTGAAGTGAGACATTAAAGATTCATTTGATATGAAGTAGTCTATCTTTACCAATGTTAACTGTATTTTTTACCAGGTGCATGTCTAGCCCTGCTGAAACACGGTGACATGCTTGTAAGTTAGACAAGAAGTTTTTAGCAGGAACATTTTTTTAATCAACGTTGAGAACTCAGAGCTGAAGTCATACCTGAGTCTGTTTGAGTTGCTTCACTAGGTCGTCTTTAGCTTGATTAGTGCTCTGCAGCTCCATGTTGAGATCGTCCACCGCCCTCTCTGCCTGCTTACACTGCAGCTGCAGCCTCTCTCTCAGCTGGATCTCCTCCTCCAGCGTCCGCTCCTTGTCAATCAGCTTACCAGAGACCTGAACAAAACAGCGGTCACTCAGATGTTCTGCATTTAGCTTGTGGTTACTGTCAGCGGCAGGTGGACGTACCTCTCCCTGCAGCTTGCTGACGAGGCTCTGCAGCCTCTGCATCTCCTGGTCCTTCTCCAGTAGAGACTCCTCCAGCTCCTCCACCCTCAGCTGGGCGTCCTCGCGCAGCTTCTGCTGCAGGTTCAGCTCTACTGTTGCCTGTGTGGCCGCCTGCAGGGCTTCTCCCAGCTGGAAACACAGAAACCCACAGAATCATGCACCTGTTGCTAAGAACAAACGTCTGCTTATGCGCTAACATTTCACCCAAGTCTAGAAGACATTTAGCACGAGTTAAAACTTTCTTAAAGCTTCTTCCATCCTTCATGAGAAGTGAGAACTTTCTTCTTGTTCTCGAGGCTCCGAGAAGAAAATGACGTCATTTTGTTCTGGCGGACATGTTTGAAGACAGTTCTTGGCACACCGGGCTGGCAGAACTTTTTTGTTGCGGGGCTCCGAGAAGTATCGTGTGATTGGTCGGACATTTGAGGTGGGCGTGGTTAACACGGAGAAAAGCATGAAGTGGAGTTGCTGCTTCCGCGTTTTTACTGTTGAAGGTAAATCAGATTGTTTTGAGAAAACATCTGATCGAGGTGGTGAGAAAGCAGGAACATTTTTACATGTGGTGTTAAAACACTCGGACGGAGCCGGGTGCACGACCCGCCCTGCTACGGACGAAGCTGCTCGTTAAATATGAAACTAGAAACTCGGAGAGCGGAAACCTCCGCAAAGCACAATGTTAAAGAATCCTTTTGAACAATTCCTGGATCCAAACGGTGATCCGGATCACCACCAGAATTTAATTAGTTTTTCATTTTCACATTTCCAACAACTCTTGAAATTTTAAATCCATCCGTAACCTTTTGAGTTATCTTGAGCAAAAAGACACCAGGAAAACATGACCTGGCGGAGGTAACAACCGGGTTCATTGCACATAAAACAGACACCGCCCCCCCGCAGTGATCCCTCCCCGCTGCAGACCTGCTTCTCCTGGAGGATGGATGGACCTGACGAACAAGACGTTTTTGTTGTTCTTGCAGCCTCGAGAACAACAAGTCAGTTCTTGCTTCTCGTGGAGGATGGAACAGGCTTTAGACGACTGGACGTTTACCTCAGCCTCCAGTCTGATGATGGTGCCGTTGAGTTCGGCCGACCTCTTGTCTTTAGTCTCCTGGTCGATCTCCAGCTCCTCCAGTTGTCTTTCTGCCCGCCACAACTTCTCAGCCAGACTCTGAGCGTGTTGCGTCTGCTTCTCCAGGTTTTCCTGAGTAAAAAAACACATTTCTGAGCTCTGCTTTCTGTTAGGCTGGACCGTGGATCTTCCAAAGAGGCTGCTAGCGTGGCTACCTCTGCGTCCTGGATCTTGTTTTCCAGCGACTGCTGGAGGAAGTTGAAGGCGTACTCCTGAGCGTTGGCCTCCACCATCACTTCACGGGCTTCCTTCACCTCAATCTGTGCAGCACCAGATGAGTGTTAATCACACATCAAAATGATGTTTGTTGGAAAAAATCCTCCATCTGCAGAACACACCTCCATCTGTCTGTATCTCTCCGCCACGGCCTGGCTTTCTTTCTCCATCTCGATCATCTGCTCCCGCGTCTTCTTCAGCTCTTTGCTCAGCTGAGTGTTGGTCCTCAGCAGGTCCTCGCTGTTCACCAGCAGGCCGCGCATCTCGAACCTTCACGGAGGAGAAACCGTCAGGTTTGTACTGGACGTGTTTAAATAAAGTTTAATTCAGTCGATCATGTTGGGACAACATGCAGTCCTGCAAATGTTCTGAGTTTCCCTGCTGCAACACACCTGACTCACATCAGACTGAATTACCAAACTTGTGAAGAGCTTGAAGTAAAACTCTGCTAATTGTTCATTGATTTATGTCAGAAGTTTCCCTGCTGCAACACACCTAACAGTCGAAGGACTGCGGCCCTCGAGGCCTGGAGACGCCCATCTCTGTGTTAGGAGCTTGAAAACATGCTGCTGTGGAGCAGGGCTCCTCCCACAGTGAGGCAACCAAGATTAATTCAACTTTTTTAGGAAATTTTGAGAAAAAAATGAGGTTAACATAAATTTTTCAAACAAAAACTGATCAAGGATCTGCCCCCATGGTTCATGTAAAAATTCAGTAACATTTACATTTCAATACAATATAATTAAATTAAATTAAATTAAATTAAATTAAATTAAATTAAATTAAATTAAATTAAATTAAATTAAATTAAATTAAATTAAAGATTATTTACTTTTAATTTTTATTCTATTTAATTAAATTTTTTATTAATTTAATTTGAATAAACTTTTTCTAGCATCAATAAATAATGAAGGATTTCTAATAGGTTGATACATTTTTTAATAAATTATACTTTTTAATCAATTAAAAAAGAACTGAAACAGCAAAAGTAGTTGCTTGACTAAACTAAACTAAAATTAAATTAAATTAAATAAAATGAAAATGACATTTACCTTTTATTTTATTCTGTTTTATTCTATTTTTAAGCAACAACAAATTAAAAAGGTTTTCTTGCTGAAATATTTTTCATGATATAAAATAAAAACAAAATGAAATACAGATTTTTTTCAAATGAAACGAAATAGAAAAGTTACACAATTTTACTGATTAATTTAAAAGGTAACATCTAAATCTATTCAAAAACTGAAGTTTTAAAAAAATTAAAAACTTTAAAAGTAACAACTTAATATAAAGGTTTTTCTTCGTGTATTTCTGAAGTAAATGAAATGAAAAATATCTATTTTATTCTGTGTTTATGTGTTGGTTTATTTTAATAATTCTATTTAATTCTAATGATGATTAATTATAAATAATTAATTATAAATAATTAATGAAAAAATGAAAAACAAAAGTAGAGGAAGCTGTTTTCTAGCCAGTGTGACCCATTTAACATGGGACTAGCACGATGTCTGACCTGATCTGGTTTCTCTCCTTCTCCATCTCCACGCTCTCCGCCTCCAGGAACTGGTTGCGCTGCAGAACCAAACAGTAACAAAATCAAATTTAGATTTCCTCTTCCGGGTGGAAAATAAAAAGAAAACACTCATCTAAGTAAAGCTTTCCAACGTGTATCCGACAACATAACGTGCAACAACAGCTGATAAATGGCGGCTTGTTGGGACAATAAAATCAAATAAACAACAACAATAAATCTAACTAATCAAATCGGCTTTAAGCAGCTGCATGTTGGGATCAATCAAAGGTGTTACTGGTGGACCTCGCTGCCCAGTAAAGGTTCAAGCGGAAGAAAGCACCTTCTGGCAGGCATCCAGCTGTTTGGTCAGCTCCTCGATGAAGTCTTTTTTACTGGGTCCCCCCAGTGTCGCAGAGCGTACGCTGTAGTGGGGAGGCGCCACCTGGAGGCACAGGAGAGGCAATGTTAACCTCTGAACTAGTGTGTATTACAGAGGAGTGTGTGTGTGTGTGTGTGTATCAGTAAACCCACAGTAGTGTTGGCCTCGACCCTCCTCCTCATCAGCGTGTCGTAGGCGGAGAATCGTGAGCGGGATCCGAGGCTGGATGTGGGAATGCCCACCGGGCTGGTGCTGCGACTGTTAAAGCCCAGCAGGTTCATCTCGGAGTTGGACGGAGACAGTCCACCCTGGACCTGGAGGCAGGAGGAAGATGAGGAGGAGGATGGTAGAGGGTCAGTAACCTGCTGTGACTCGACATCAGACGTTTACACACAGAAGTCGCTCTGGAACAGAGCTGCAAACTCCTGGTCCAGAAAGTAAAAGTCCTGCCATGTTTTTGGATCTACCTGTACATTTAGAACAGGTGTTTTCACTAACAGGCTCGTTTACCTCGATTACCATTAAATTTAACTTGTTTGGTGACTGGTTGGAACAGCTGCCGGAGAGGACTTTTACTTTCCGGACCAGGAATTGCCACCTCTGGAAGTCAGACGCTATTTTCTACAACAGACCTTATACTCAGACAGTCGGTACGTTGGGTTGTAGTCCATGGAGGGGGTTGTGGAGTAGGGACTGTTAAACACTCTGGGGGGGCTGTCTATCACACCCAGCTGTAAACACACAGACACACAAGCATAATATGAAAATTAATCACACATGATAGAGGAAGGTTAAGGTAAAACAAGACAAATGCCGACAGATGCAAGACTAAAGCAGGGGTTGCATTGTTGAGGTCGTTTTCACTGACAGTCCTGTTAATGTAATAAACAAACAGAGTCATCGTGTTTAATACAACCAAGTTTGTTTGTTTGTTTTTTTTAAGTTAAAAGGTTTTAATCAACCATTTTCAGACAGAATGAAACTTAGTTTATCACTATAACAGGACAGGGTTGTTTTCTGCAAATCAGAAACATTAATGTGAAACATTCACAGAAAAGGCGGTGAGGGCTGTTATCTAGATCCTTTACAGCAAGTCAGGCATTTCATTGCTTAAATCTGAAACAAAGCTCAGATAAAAAAGCTGATCAGGCTTGATGATGCAGAAAAAAGATGCGCTGAAGCTGAGAAAACGCTGCTTTGATCGACTTTAGTGAGAGCAGTCAGGTGACCATAACAGCCAATGAGAAACCTTAATTCTGCGTTTTGTCCTGGAGATGGCGCTGTTCAGACACTGGAAAGGATAAATTACAATCAATTAATCCCACATAAAATAATAATACTTTAGTGTTACACCACAACACTTAATGCAAAACGTTTTCCTTTTGCATAGTAGGACCCGAAATAATGTAGTGCATACGCCAGGCCTCTAGGGGGCAGTAACATTTCAACAACACACCCTCAGAACTGCTGCATGCTAACTGTTAGTTATCCGGCACATGTAGCCTCTGCGTCTTCGCTGATGGCATAAATATTTCCGCAGGTTTTGCTTCATCAGACCAAATGGGTTAAAAACATGCAGCTGCACAAACACGACACAGAAATCCGCCGTTGTTGTTGTGCTTTTTTTTTACAGGTTTACCAGATTCTGAGTGCGCAAAAGCAAGGCGGTGTGACAGATATCGCAGTCGCCCAAAGAATCTGAATCGATTTTACGCGAACAGGACCCGCAATGCGTTGCAGAACATTCTCATCTGGACACTGGTGTCAAATCTCTGCCGTTTTATCCAATCAAAACTCTGTAACCATGGAAACGAAACGCAAGAACACAACAAAAAAACCTTTCGGTTTTACTGTCTTAGCGTTGTGGTGTAAACAGAGTCTTAAATAACTTAAATGTGATTAACCGGGGATGAAACCTGTTCAAATGAGTGTTAAAACATCAGTTTTTATGACGCATTTTAGCTGAACTGATCAGATTGCAGCCTTTGAAGGTGGAATTTTCATATGGGAACTTTTTGTACCATCTGTAACTCAGTAAGAGCTCTTTAAACCAGACGAAGCAAATGAAAATGTTTAAATTTAACTTCAAACAAACTTTTCTGAAACAGGAAGAGACTGGAAAAAATATCCAGCTCCAGACACTCAAATGATTCTTGGCATTTTATTTCTAACCCCTTTGATCGCCTGGACCTGGATCTTTCTTCCAATCTCTTTGGATCAGAATCCTCTCTTCATGCACAAGCAACCCCTTCCATAAGCACCAGTGGTTTGAGGGATACCTGCTGCACACCTCTCATCTCCTTATTCAAACTTTTCTGAGAATTAGGGTCTGTTTCCAGAGTAAAAACTAGGACAAATTTTGCTATAAAATCCAATTCGTGACATATTTTCTCTTGTGATGTAGGACAGGGATCCTCAATGTTGGTCCTCGAGGACAGGTGTCCTGCAGGTTTTCCAGAATCAAATCAGTGTGTTTGTAGCAGACATGTGCAGAGCTTGTCTTACTCTGAGTCAGGTGTGTTCCAGCTGGGACACTTAGGAAAATCTGCAGGAAACCAGCTGGGGGACCTGGATTGCGGATCCCTGAGGCAGGACCTTAAGGTTTTCATGAGATCAGGGGTGGGCAACTCCGGTCCTCGAGAGCTGCAGTCCTGGATGAGTTAGGAATTTCTCACAGGTGACTATAACCCGTGGCTAACTAGTAGAGATGTGCAGTTTGATGTCCAGCTCTTCACCAGTCTGCCCATTTAGCCTGGATCTGGTTCAGCTGTGTTGCAGCAGGGAAACTCTGAGCACCTGCTCAGTCTGGAGGACTGGAGTTGCCCAGCCCTAGATAAAATAGAGATCTCTGCAGTTTACTGGTAATGATGGTCCTAAATGTGTTTTACAGACAGGAGATGGTGCTGTTTCACCATCTGAAACAACACAGCAGCATCTGATTATCATAAATACCATCTTTATTCTCCCTGAACTAAATCACACACACACACAGAGGCCACAGTGTGTCTCACCCACCCTGTCTGAACCTGTGTCCCAGTCCCGTGAGGCCAGAGACTCCAGGGACCCTCGGTAGTTGTTCGCCCCAAGCCGGGTGGTCTCCCATCTGGCCAGCCTGGGGCTGTTTTCTCCAACTGACCCGCCTCCTCCTGGACTATCGACGTCCCTGCCACCTAAGCCATTAGTTCTCAGCTCGGTGTTCAGGAACAGCTGATATTTGGGGTTCTGGCTGGTTGACACGGTTCTGGTTGTGGAGGGGTCTTCCTCCGATGGGCTGTCAGATTGTTTGTTTGAATCCAACTCAGACTCCTGCGGAAGACAAAGTGAGACAAAACTGGATGAAACAAAGATACAACTGCTGGAAAAGTGAAATAATTTAATGTGGAAACTTAAATTCACAAAGGGCTTTTCGACCGAGCTGGTTCCAGAGCTGGTTCAGAGCAACAGCCAGACTTGGCTTTCGACTGCCAAAGCACCGGCTCCTGGTTCTCAAAACCAGTTTTATCCTGGCACCAGCTCTTTGCTGGAGCAGAGTTGAGAACCGCTTTACATTGTGTTCGTCAGCAGCTGGGGCTTTAATAAATTTTACAGAAGATTTCTATGGACCAGAAAAAGGAACTGGGCCGCAGGCGCAACGAACGACCCAAAACAAAACCCACATTTCCAGATCCTGAATTCTGTTCTTGGTAACCGGCCGGCAATGACCAGACTCTTTTGGTCGAAACCAAAACCAGGTTTTTACTAGCACCAGAGCTGAACCACCTAAGCACTGGCTCTAACACCAGCACCGGTTCTTCTTTGGTCGAAAAGCCCTGATAGAGATCCAGCAGCAGAATCACAAAGTAGAAGCGAGTGAAGCACAAAACATGCGTCAAATGGTTCATTTGATAATCTGGACTGAAGAAAAAAGGTGAGAAGGAAGAAAGGGGCAGCAGGTTTGAGGACAAACTAACATAAAAGATCAGCGACATGCATTTTAATCCCCAGTATGTTTGACTGTTGAGTTTCATTCAGGAACAAGGTCTAAAGTGGATTTACGTACCTGCAACTATTTGGTTGTAATGTGATTATCTGAAGGTCACTGGCTAATTATTCACTTATCTAGAGATCCTGGAGCTCATTTCCCCATCATGACGAGGTAATTTTTTATCTCTAGAAATCAGCCTTTTTTTTTTGATCATCCAAATGTAATTAGTTATCACAAGGTGACAATCTCTGTCATGAGATGATCAAGACAAGCCTGAAAATAAGGTTTTGGCACCAAATTTGGTTAGTAACTGTTGCATTTGATCAGAATCTATAATATATTAGGAAATCGATCTGCAATCTAACAAAGACAGTTTTTACAAACTAATGAAACTGTTATCTGGAAGATATGACATTGAAAAATGTTGTCAAGCTTAGCCTTTCACAGTTTCTGAGGACTATTGCATCACTTTGTGGTATAACTGCTCTAAACCTTGTTGCACAAAATCCCATACGTGTATTCTGCCCCCTGGTGGACACCCCTTTCACTGCAGTAATTCTGACATGTCTTCTGTACACACTGCAGATATATGCTAAATATTTCAGGGTTTTTTTTAGGATTTGTTAAACACCGATTTAAGATTAAAAACACTTATAATTTTTGTTCATTGTTCATAGGATCAGGTGAAAGTGTTAAAACAGTTTTAATGCATTTAATGGCCACTAGGTGGCAGAAAAACTCCACAAGAAGCTGATAAACTTTCCTGATCTATAACCACCAAATGATGCTCATAGTAACATAATGTCAGAAAACTACTAGTTTAAAAGTTATATTTCACTATTCTTGTAACATTTATTTAGCCTGACAGAAAAAGAGAAGTAGTTTCTGCAGGTAACGCAACAGAAGAATATCTTCAGATTGTTTAATTATATATTCCTGCTCTTTGTGTCGTGAAACTTTTCTCTTAAATTTTTCTCTCTTAAACCTTTGATTTTTAAAGAAACAAGAAGTGGGTTTACATAAACTATGTCAAGTAAACGTCCATTTTATAGATGAGGAATTAGCTCAAATAAAAGACATCTATATGTATTTATCGATACAAGATGCACGTTAAAAGATGCTTCTGTGTTAAGCATGGCTTTTATGATGCAAAACTGCTTTCCTGTAATTACAAATTATGTCAGGATGTCAAGACTGTGAGTATTAATTACTTAAATTAAAATGTTCATTACGTTAAATACTGAGATCTTATTAAAAGTATTATTTCAGATTAAAATCCAAGATGGGTCCAATATTAAATAGATTAAAACATGAAAAAATATTACTGAATTAAAATTCCAATATAGTCAAATTTGCAAATAAAACTTCCAGAGATGATCAACATTCAGCCCGAACACTGTTTGGCTTTAAATATTTTTTTAAAAGTGTTGATGGTGTTAATTCTTTAATTTTTAACATTTTCACATTTGCTTCGATGTCAGATGTTAATGTCCAATATTTGTCTGAAAGCATTTAAATTACTTTTAGTCTGGGATATCAGATCATTTTCAGATTATTTAATCCAAAACTCTGAAAATACATTAGTTTGGTTACCACGGTGACACAACCAGGTTAGAAGCGACACCTTTACTGAAAACCCTCGGTGAAGTCATTAATCTAATTTCAGAACAGACCCATTTGCATTTAAGGCCTAAACATTTTGTTTAAGATAATTTTTTTTCCTTTTTGAAGGTAAAAGTTATTTTATTTTAAGTACTTTTAAAATTCAAATTAAAGTAAAAACCATCATGGCAGCTGATCAATTTGCACAAGTAGAAGCAAATATTATCCTTCCAGCATAAAAAGCCCTAAAACACCAGTTTGGTTGTAGATCTTTGTTGGTCTTTTCTTAAGACTTGGAGATTTTCTGTTTAGAAAAAGAATCTCATGTTGCGCTGTACAATCAAAAGTATTATAAGAGCAAACAGAAACTAAAGCAGAGAATGGAAACGACATACAATGGTTTGATCGGTTTCAGTCTCCTCACAGAGTAAAAATTACCACAATCTCAGTAGAAAACATTTTCACTGATGCATCACACCGAAGACAAAAATATGATTATCCACAGGGAAAGAATCAAAGAGGAATAAGATTTGTTAGCTGGGTCAACATTAAGACCATTTTAATGACCATCATTCAGACATTTCCGCTTTGACATCACAATTTTCATGCTTTCAAGTGGTGATGTGGATGAATTCATCATGCACTTAAATCATGCAAGGAAGTGCTTCACAAGACTTGTGTGTGTTTTGGATTCATGCATTGACAAAATGCTCAGCCAGGGATTGCTCTTTAGGTTTTTATCCTTCATGTTTAAGATTCTTACCGATCCCATGCCAGAGTCGGCCACTGAGTCTTTACCAGAGTCTGTAGTTCGTGCTGCGCTCCTTGGTTTTGAATCAGTCTTCTGGGTGCTGTCCCGTTCTGAACAACTATCTTCAACCCCATCCTGAGTGTTTTTCCCAAAAGGATTCCCAATATTTGTTGGAACTGGGCTCCCATCTAGTCCAGCACTGCTATGCATGAATGGGCTTAACGTAGACTTTGAGGTGTTGAGACCCTCCATGGAAATAGACTTAAGGAATCGGCCAGGTCCAGAATAAGGACTTGCACATGAGAAGTAATTTTGACCTGAGAATTTACTGATCAGGTCTTTGATGCTGCCGGCTCGCTGCAAATTTGAACTGTGGGACAAGCCTACGGCTGGTTTCTTATGACTGGCTTTCCGGGCTTGCTCTGCATCTTCTTTGTCGGTGGTTTGGTGAGGACTAAGTTGTGATGAAGAAGAATCGAGTGCCTGCTGAAAGAGGCGAACACAATTATAGATTCCCCCCAAAAAAGTTAATCAAGATTCTGAACTGTAGAAATACGATCTTTTTATAATGGTTAACATATAAGACAAAGGTCCATCAATAGATAGATAAGGTGAGTTCACTCTCGTAGCTTTGATCATGACCGCTGTCAGTGAAAATTAGCATGTGCACCACAATATTATGTTCCCATTAAGGCCAGTTAGAGCTAGCTAGTTTGTGCTAGTTAGCTGTTTAGAGGAGCTTATGGTTTTTAAATGCTGAGACAAAATTTGAACGATAATTTTCTAAGGATACAAAGCTGCTCTTGGCGTTTTACTGTCAAATAGCATTAGCCCCAACAAGCTACCTAACTTTAAAACATGAGACCTTCGTAAACATTACCCAAGCAACTTCCTTGAAATGCCTAAATTTAACAGCTCATTTTTCCTTTTATTTGCTCTAAAATCTGACTAAACTATGACAAGACTCTAATAGTGTTTAATCCCAGATGACATTAGTGACTATTTGGCTAACGCTCGTAAAACTGCTCTTGGTCTTTTCCACTGACTGTTAAATAGCATTAGCTCCAGTGTGCTACACAATTTAAAAACATGGGACTTTGCTAAAAATTAACTAGAGCAACTTTCTTAAAGTACCTACATTTAAACAGAACTGCTTATTTTGTTTATTTTATTTGATCTAAAAGGAGACTAAACAAAAACAAGAGTCCAATATTGATTAATCCAGACTTTTGATAGCCAGTGTAGCACCCATTTGGCTTATTGTCATATTGCCTGTAGGCTACTTGCTAGACCTAGACAAAGAGTAAGATATTCAGCAAACAGCACAGCAGTTAATAGAAACAAACACATGGTAGCACTTGTACAAGAGGTATTAGCAGAAGAGGTAGAACTAGTATGAGTAACTAGTAACTCCAGTCAACTCTAATAGGAAGCTGTTAGCTGTAAATCTTGTTGTCTGGCATTAGCCTGCCTTGTGGAAATTTAATTTTCACATGTCATTTAGCTATTTAGAGGAACTTGTGACTTTTTAATGCTGGCACAAAATTTGAATAATAATTTTTAATGATATAAAGCTGCTCTTGATGTTTCACAATGACTGTCAAATAGCATTAGCTCCAACAAGCTATGCAACTTAAAAACATAGGATTTTGCTAAAAATGAGCCTAATCAACTTTCTTAAAGTACTTAAATTTAAACACAATTGCTTTTTTTTTTTTTTTTACCTTTCATTAGCTCCAAAATGTGACAAAACAAGAACAAGACTAATAGTGTTTAATCCCAACTTTTTGATAGCCAGTGTAGCTAGCAATAATGGCCATTTGGCTAACGGTCATATTGACTGTACTTGCTGGAAGTGGACAAAGTGTAACCATCTCTTTCTATGCATGTCAGATATGTTGCAAACAGCAAAGAAATTAGAAACAAATACTTGCTAGTACTTCTACAAGAAGTAGAAGAACCCCAGTTAAGTCTAACGGCTAGCTAAACATGCTGTTGTCTTCTGGCCTTCCCTTGTGGGAATCTAATTTTCAAAGGCTAGTTAGCTGTTTAGAGGAGATTATGGCTTTAAGTGGGACACAATTTTAACTATATATTTTTTAAGGATGTAAAACTGTTCTTGGTTTTTTACAATAACTGTAAAAAAAAAAAAGCATTAGCCCCAAGAAGCTAGCCAAACAACAGCTGTACTTTCAAAAAGTGGATAAAGTGTAACACTGTCTTTCTATGTAGTGAACATATTTAGCAGGCAACAGAGTAGGTATTGATAAAAACATTTAGTCAATATTAAAAATCTGGAAAAAAAACAAAAAACAAAACAGTTTTCCTCTCATTACTGTATTTTGACCTTTGGGTTATTATGGAGGGTTTTTCCTTCCATCTCTATCTACTGTCTTTGCAGCGTGTAGATGTTCTCTGATGAAATGCATTCATACCCACATTAAAAACCTGTGTGTGTGTGTGTGTGTGTGTGTGTGTGTGTGTGTGTGTGTGTGTGTGTGTTGTGGCATAAATCCCTCTTGAGAAACTGCAGCATCTGCTCGCTCATATGGAAAAATCCCCACCCTTTCCCCCCCATCATCCCACTTTCTCACACAGGAATAAAAGGCAGATAAACAAGATCAAAAACTGAACGATAAAATTAAAAAACCCACACAAGTCACACTATAAAAAAAAACAAGGAAAAGAAGAGAAAATGTCAGTAATTTTCAGCTTTTGCCAAAAAGCCTCTTGAATAAATCCAACTTTAATTAACAATCACAGCAAGAGGACTGAAGCCACTTAGAGAAATGAAGTGGCAAACATCCAGGGGTTTAACTTTCCAGGCTCAAGGGTCCAAAGCACCGAGTGGCCTTAATCCAGGGACTCGCCTGGCCGCCTCCCCCGGGAATGGCGAGCTGAAGCTGGGGCGGGAGACGAGCCCAGGCCTGAGAGTGCTGAGAGGTAGGGTGGACGTCTGGCATTTAGGATCATTACTAATCACTACAGTATTAAAATGTTTACAGGCCGTGGTGGGATTAGCACCAAGCTGATGATTATTTTTTTTTATTTCTGCCATGAAAACTAAGAACGCCCAGTCTGGACATGAGACAGAGTTTTGTCTGTATTTGTCATCATGCACTTCTTGGGTTAGCCTGTTGGGTTAACTCAACTTAATAAGTAGTAGGGAGGTTTAATTAATATGTTTAAATATGATTGAAACAAATAAATTTTATCCAGCATTAGCTCAGTAAATATAAACTTAAGGGGTTGATTTCCTTTAAATCCTATAAACACAATTAACATGTACTGCAATTCAACCACAAATATTATCAAAGCAAAAAAATCCTTTTGTTGTTTGTTGGAAAACATCAAAATGAGCCTTTTTTATGAGTTAGAACCTACAAATGAAGTCCAGGACACACAGATTCAGACTCATATTGCTCCTCCATTCCCTGTGGCCTCACAGTACAGACATATGGCAATGAGCTGTGCACCATCTGACCCAGATATACAACAGCAATGCACCCTGGGAAATACAGTGAATGCCTCGCTGATGTGCAGAAATCTGCAGGGCTTTTTCTGCAGAACGAAAGTTCATTGAAGGTAAACTCAACTTCAACAAATGGGTTCAATTTCAACAATATTATCAATCTTGCTCACTAAAAATAGACATATCTTCCACAGAAGTGCCATCTCTTACTGCATCATACCATACAGGCGGGGGGGGGTCAAATCTGCAGCGCGAGGTGTGAGAAATGTTTGTGATGGATTTCTCTGACACAATGGCTGCTTTACACAGAGATCGCACAGAGATTAAGCCTTCAGCCATCTGCATGCCAAACAATAAAACACACAACAACCGCCATCGCAGTTGGAAACGATAAATTTGGTCAACCTGCTTCATCCTTTAAGCTAAAAGAATTCCAAACATTTCATTACTTTTGTTTATTGTTGCCTGAAAGCCTCGAGGACACAAAAGAAGATGAATGTCATACAGATGTCCAAGTCAGTGATTTGGACTCCAACGTTTGCTTTGGTAGCTCTGCAGGATTTCCAACCTTTTTCTCCTGATTTTTGTTGCTCTTAAGTTTCAAAGATGCTTTTATGTTCATGTTCTGATACTTTACAGCCTCCAAGATGTTTTTCTAGCTTCAGTAGGTATTCTTGTTTTGTTTCTTATGGTTTGGTTTAGCTTTTCACTTTGTTAGTTAAATTTACTTTCAAATTGCTGTTGTTTTTGCCCACTTTAGAGGGTTTTCTTCACTCTTGTGGGTAGATTACAACCTTTTTAAAGATATTTTCCTTTTCCTAAAGTATATATATATTTTACATTTTCCTGGTTTATTGTTTTTTTTGTTGTTTTTGCTTCTTTTCCTGCGTGTTCATGCTTCATTGTGTTTTTTTCTAACCGCATATCCGACGGTTTTATCCTTAATCTTCTCTCATTTCAAAACAAATCTGCATGTCCAACAAAGGCGGGAAAATGAAAAGTGTACCATAAAATAAAACCAATTAAATGCAGGAGTCTTGTGTTGTTAACAATGTTGAGCTCCATTTGGCCCGAGGCAATATGTTCCTGTTGTTGTTATTGTCGTCTGCACACTGCCTCCCGTTTCATTCCTGAACATAGCAGATATTATTCTGCCAAACTGTCCTTCCTCTTATTATATTTAGCAAGAATATTTGTTACTAATAAGGTCAAAATCTGGTCAAACTAATCCTCAATGTGTCCTCATGATCACTGGGTTTATTTCATTTCAGTAATTCAGACACAAATGAGCAAAATGGGCTAAAAAGCAGCTTATTATGGGATATTTAAGCAGGATGGAAAAAAATAAATAGATTTTTTTCAGGATTATTTAAAAATATCAAATCATAAAACCATAGTTGGAATTATATGGTTCACATTTCTTTAATACACTAATGCTGATCAAATAAAAACAATGAAATAAATATATACTAAAAAAAACAAATTATCTTAATTGTGGGTCATTCAAATACAAATAAACAAAATATATATTTTAATGTATTTTTATATCTTTTACACACACACACACACACACACACACACACACATATATATATATATATATATATATATATATATATATATATATATATATATATATATATATATATATATATATATATATATATATATATATATATATATATATATATATATATATATATATATATATATATATATATATATATATATATATATATAGAGGGCTGCACGGTGGCGCAGTGGTTAGCACTGTGGCCTCACAGCAAGAAGGTCACTGGTTCAATCCTTGGCTGGTTTGGTCAGTGGCCTTTCTGTGTGGAGTTTGCATGTTCCCCCCATGTATGCGTGGGTTCTCTCCAGGTACTCCAGCTTCCTCCCACCAGCCAAAGACATGCATGATAGGTTAATTGGTCACTCTAAATTGCCCCTAGGAGTGAGTGTGAGTGTGGTTGTTCGTCTCTCTGTGTGGCCCTGCAATGGACTGGCGAGCTGTCCAGGGTGTACCCTGCCTGTCGCCCAAAGCCGGCTGGGATAGGCTCCAGCTTCCCCGTGACCCTGAATTGGAATAAGCGGTTTGGAAAATGAATGAATATATATATATATATTACATAAAAGCACAACAAGGTAAACTTACTACAAAATTTGACTGATTAAACAGCTAACAAGTGTCTTCAGACAGAGGCTCCTTCACCTCCTCAGCGGGGCTAGTGCTAGTTTTCCAAACTTACTCTTGATAACATTTCTCCTCTTTTTCAGCATCTTTTTTCATTTTGCATTTCTTTTTTACTTTGTATTTTGTTTTCCTTGCTAAAATCGTTCTCTATAAATAAAAATGTATTGTTTTTTTTCCTCACTTCTCTTGAATTTAAAAGAATCACATATTTTATGTTTATCTGCGTATCTTTTCTAGATCATTTCAGTTATTTATCATCTCAAAAAGCTCCTTCTCTATTTGGGTTTTGCACATTTCATTATAACTTAAACATAATTGAAAAAACATCACATGAAGCACACACCATCAGTACTGATGTTTTTCATAACGATAAGGTAATTTACATAATTCATTGGTCCATGTTTAGTGAAAAAGCTCAACACAAACGGTATTGCGGCTAACATTTCACCAGGCTGCATCAGTCCCACAAAATCCCAAATGTACATATCTCCTAAAACCATTTTAATCAATCTAATCTGAACCTGTTAGATTATTATCTAATCAAAAAGATGTGTGATTATCCAAATCCAATCTACTACAGACTAACCACAAATAATCTTCTGAAAAGGTTACTGAGCCTGTCGCTGGGCTGGAGATTAGCAGGAGAAACCATGAGAGAGGCGGAAGACGCTTTGAACTCCGGACAGCCTCTCAGGACATGAAGCCGTTTGCTTTTTATTTTCTGCATACGTGACGTCGGGCATCACGGCTGGAAAAAAAGAAGCTCAACATCTGTCATGATGTGTAAAAACTCCGTCTGGAACGAGATGACCTCTTTCCCTTTAAATCCACTTTCACTGGACTCCATGAGAACAGTGGTTCCGTGACAGGAGGATATTTATGGTGAACACTTGTGGATCACAAACACCGGCACAATCAGGCATGATATTTTCCTGTTGTGCCGTTCAGACATATTGATGTGTAATTAGAGTAATGGTTGAGACTGAACATGAATGTGTCCCGCCCAAACGAGGACAGATGGCAATTATCTAAATTTCCTGTAATCCTGATCTAAACAGTAGCCAAACAAACAAAAAGATCCGTCTGATTATTTTTACTAGTATTTTCTATTACTTGTGTTTTTTTTTTGTTTTTTTTTTTTTTTATTTAAAACAGGAATAAAAGTTCTTATTCTATGTAATAAAAATTTTGCCATTTCACATGCCATTTCTGTACTTGACAATGGAAACATTGAGGTGACTCTTTAGTGGGACACGTCCCAGTTAGGGGCAAGCTGTATCAAATGGCTTCTTTTCAACTTATTTTCAGGGAAAAGTTAATTTCAGTCAGCTGTGTTGGGGCAGAAAAACAACAAAAACCTGCTGAATGACGATCCCTGACCACTGGAGTTTTAAGCCTCTGATAGATGAAGCAAAACATAATAATCTCCTCACATATAATGCTTTTTGAGACCAAGCTCTGCTTGATCTTACAGGTCTCATAGATCCATATTCCCCAACAGAAAGCTTCTCTACCAGGCTGCGGGTGCTTCCTAAAGTCTGAGGCAGAACCTTCAGTTACCAGAACCCTCTCTGAGGAACCAGCTCCCAGTTTAGCTTCAGGAAGCAAACACCTTCTCTACCTTAAAGTTTTAATCTTTCCTTTGCATTAGGTTTTTTAGTCAGACCAGGTTTGATGACCCTGTATTTATGATACTACAAACTTTGGATGCTGGTGACGTCCCATGATGCACCGAGCACTTCGCTCCATTTCTATCGCTTCACTCTTTCTTCTCCACATATAAATACAATACTTTATTACTGTCTTTTATTTATATTTGTCTTTATCTTTCTCTAGTAGGTCTGCCTTGCTTGCAGTTACAGTATCGATCCCTCTTTTCTCTCCTCTCCTGCCTCAACTGTCAAGGCAGCTAGCTACATAGCTAGCTACCTCGCTAGCTAGATAGCTACCTATCTAGCTACCTAGCTAGCTAGATAGGTAGCTAGATTGATAGATAGATAGCCTGCATGTTAAATATACAGTTGTGCTCATATTTATTCATTTCCGCTCCAGTCAGGTGTTTTCTGTTCCACTCAGTCAGACTTCTGCACCTGTTGACAGGTATTTTGTCCCACTGTTCAACAGAAAAGTGCTTTAATTTGTCCAGGACCCATTTGTTTGTTTGTTTGTTTTTCTTTCTTCAACTCAATTAAATAAAAAAAAAACTGTGTCTTAAGTGTTTTAAGTCTCCAATTTTTTGAGTGACTGTTGTAAATTCAGCCTTTTCTTTAATGAAAGGGGATGAATACATATGAGCACAACTGTACATATTTAATAAATGCAACTTTTCATATAAATATAACTTTAAATTAAAAACCATGTTCTCTTGTGACACCACCAAATGGTAAGTGCATCCAGTTCCAGGGTTTTGTGTTGTGGGGCAGATATAAAATGTGACGTCTTCGTACGAGGCCGCCAGGGGTTAAAATGTTCCAGATGTAGGAATCACATGTTTATTAGTTCATCTATTGTTGTGTCATTAAAAAGAGACAAAGTCCTGTTCATATCCAACAAAATGTCTCACGCATTTCCACATTGGAAACAGTAAATTAATTACATATCAAGCCACGTTGCATGTCATTATACACATGGACTAAACATAGAACATTTATGTACAGCAGAAATGTGATTCCAGTATGCCTTTGTCACCTAAGATTCTGATTATTCTTTGGGCTAAAATCTGATTTTTTTATTTAAAATTAGACAATCTGAGTGTTGTGTATTTTACCACCTAAAGCTCAGATACATACATACTGAAGATTCACGCTTTGTGTGACAATAAGACAGGTTTTTGGTCCCATATACCAGTCAGTATAATTATTATTAGTCATAAAATCTTTATTATTTTGCATTTTGTAGATTTTTTGGGGCATTTCAGAAAAAGAAAATGTGATATTTTGCTACAGAACTTGATTACTGCATGTGAGAGTGATTGTGGTGTTTCTGTGCAGGCGCAGCAGCATGTTGGCAGCTGGCCTGTCTCTTGTTTGTGTTTAAGCTTCACGTGTTAAACTGTGGTGACACTTTGACAGGTTTCCTGTTATAATAAGACTCCAAACCAGGTTTCTTCGCTCATCGTTTCCTGTCACAACTCTGTCAGTTTATTATGGGTTGTTTTTTAGGGAGAGGCGTGTGTGTTTGTGTGCATGTGTGTGTGAGTAGGTCTGCATCTGTGTGTGTGACAGACAGAGCCAGATGAGCAGGCAGATGTTTCCTTTGTATCTACTCCGACTGTCTGAGAAAGACTGACAACAGCTGGATCCATGCCAGACACGTGCATGTGCACGCATACACACACGTACACACACAGGTAGACAAAGCCACAATGCTTTTCTACTTCCTCCGAGTCGTTTCTCTTCACTTTTTCACAGATTTGTTGTTTATTTTTTGACCAAACTGGAGCAACATTAGCTCATATTGCTAACTTTTAATTTCATCTTCAGTCATCCCCCAGTTTTGAACTAATTAAAATCCATTATAATACAAACAAAAGCAGCTGCAGTGAAGATGTTTGGTCATATTTGGTTATTTTCAGTCACTATTTGTGGGTTGAAGTGAGTCAAGCTAATTATTGGGCATAAAACAGAAAAACAAATTTCTTCTATGTGCCTCAAATTCACAAGTTATATGGATCCATTAAATGTTTCTTTTACTAACAGAGCTCCATGGTGCGCTATTATAGTCATAACTTTAGTCAACAATTCATGTCAGGTCACAACCTGATCGTGCTCCCCTCAGCATCACAGCAGCGAGGAGAACATCAAGCTCCTTGGAGTGCAGACAGAAATAATAAAAACACCTCTGAAACAGTTAAACAGCAGAGACTGCCCTTCCTGAGGAAGCTGAAACAAGCCTCTCTCCCCATCAGCATCCTCAGAGCCTTCTGCAGAGGAGTGGTGGAGACAACCGGACATGATGCCTTTCAGCTGCAGCATGTCTCACAGAAAAGCCCTGCAGAAGGTGAGCTGAGAACATCGACTGTATGTAAAAGATGGACGAAGCCTCCATGACGTCACCTGTAAGTTTCTGAGGAGCTGAATTGAAGCTCGGTGGGCGGTTCCTACCATCACCATCTTGGCAGGATCATGCGCGTCATCTCGCCCAGAAAATACAAACATGGGCAAAGAGGTGGAGCTGAGAGGGGGGCTGTGAGCGTCATGGTGGATGATTTACATCAAGCGAACTCTGAGCTTTCTGTAGCTAAGAGCTAACCGAGCTAACCCGGAGATAACAAGAGCTAACCAGCTAACGGAGGTAAGCGGGCTAAAGCTAAGTCACGTTGTTAACAGGCTAAAAACCGCGGTTGTTCTAAGTTCTTCTTACTTGAAGCGGGAAATCGGTACCTGTCAATCAAAAAGACACGTCCCCAAATATGCCAAATTTCTATATTAAATTACTTTTAAATGGGCGAGTCAGAAAAAAATTCAGTTCCCCCACAGTTGTCATGAAGGTAAACTTGACCTATAAACCGAAAATATATTTTTGAACCAGGCTGTAAACATGTTTATTTCTGCTGTGATGTTTTTAACATGGGAGTCTGTGGGGATTCTCTCTGTTTTTGAGCCCCTAGTGGATGAAGGGGGAACTGAAGTTTTATGGACTTCTGCATAGGCTTCACTTTTAACCACCGAAGGCTCCATCTATCTTTCCTACACGGTCTATGGTTGAGAAGCTTGCTAGAGATTCCTTCCATCCCAGATCTCTTCCAGAGTCACTGCAGGGCGGCGCTGACCATCGTCATGAACCGCCGCGTCATGCATCAGAGGCCGAATCAGCAGACTGATCCACACGCTGTCACAAAGCTGAACCGCTCATCTGGAGTTACTTCTTACTTTAGTAAAATTATAGTATTTTAGTTTAAGTTTCAGTGTTTCCAGCATTTACAGATATTAGCCTCAGTATTCTGATTATCATCCACAAGGTCACTTTAACTGTGAACTGCACTTTACATCATGTTACACACACTTGATCAAGTGTGTGAGTTACTAAATTTAAAATTTAATAACTGTAAAATTGTGATTGCACATGTGTGGATGTTCAAATATGGGTTTTAAATCCTTGTTTTCTCATCTGGTCTGCACTGCTGTGGTACGTACAGCAAAACGACAATAAAGCTTGATTTGATGTCTTCAGCTGTTTATTTAATAGTAAGTAGGGCTGCAACGATTACTCGGGTAACTCGAGTAACCTGAGTACAAAAATTGATCTAGGCAAATTATCTGCCTCGAAGCATCATTTAATAAATATCACGTGGTGATATATTTTCATTTATGCATCATCGCGGCATCCTCAGACCACTGCACTGATCGGAGGGACTACATTACTTTTTCAGTAAGCATAATGAAGATTTAAACATTTATAAAATATATGAAAACAGAATCTGTCGCCTACGGTATGTCTGTACAGTATGACGGACATTTCAAACAGCTGCGGCAAGCGGCTTGCTTTGCTGTCTGAAAATTCTCGCGATCGGCAGGAATTGGCGATCGGTTTTTCTCCACACATTGAGCACGTGCACAAACACTTCGGCTGCACCAAAGTATCACATTTTGAAAGATTAATCGTTAGAGAACTCGATTACTCGTAGAAATAATCGACAGAGTACCCGATTCCAAAAGTACTGGATAGTTATAGCTCTAATAGTAAGCTAGCTGTTGTCCATGTCAGCCTGGACAGGGTGAAGTTTCCTCCAAGTGTTAAACCTCATTCATTCATCATCTATAGTCCAGTTGAGCCCATCCCAGCAGGCATCAGGTGAGGGGACACCCTGGACAGGTCGCCTGTCCATCACAGAACCAGACAACCATTCCTAGGGAGGCTTTAGTGTGATTAATCAACCTAAAGGACACTGGGAGGAAGCTGGAGTAAACCAGCCTTCTCACTGTGAGACCATTAAGCCACTGAGCAACACCTCCACTTCACTCTCATATATATGGCTTAACTTTATCTGCAGTTCAGGTTATTTTATTACATCAAACCAAAACTAAATGTTAACAATCTGCCTTATTCCTCATTCCAGCATCCCAATCCAACTGTAGAACCGCCAGTCTCACCAGCAAAGTCTCCAGAAACCAGTTTGAGCAAAGCTGGTTTCTTGCCTCCTGATGTTTTCAGTCCGTGTGAATGGAAAGTAGCGTGTAAATAAAAGTGACTCACTGAGGGACGTTCTAGTCTACGTCTAACCAGGGATGGAAGTCTGGATGCAGAAGTCTGATGGGAAAATCTGTGTTCTGTGTGTCCTCCATCGACCCCAAACACCTCCAGGTGACTTCTGGACAAGTTCAAGTCCAGCTAGTGGACTTTAAATTCACCTCATTGGTTTAATCTGGAGAAGATGAGCCTGCATGTCGGTGCAGAAGCTCAGCGACTTAAAGCTCATGTTCGACGTCTACACGGCTGGAAACCCGTAAAAGCAACCTAAAGAGGGGGAAAGCAGCTGCTGAGGAGGGGTTTTAGATGTTTAACTGTACCATGCTGTTTCCCTGGTTCATCTCGTTCTTCCCCTGCATGCTGTCCTCGCTCTGCGTGCTGGCGATGGCTTCTCCCGCCTCCGGGCTGGAAAAGACAGGAAGTTATCAGCTCAGACTGGAAACATAAAAACCATTTCTATCCAGGTAAACTCAGAAAGTAGAGATATGTACCTCTGTGAGTTTCTGAGTATTTTCTGGGTGAAACGGCTCAGTTTCTCAGTCTCTTCCTGGTACCTCTGCAGGTCTTGTGTCAGCAAGTTACGGAGCGTGCTCAGTGCTTGCTCCTGGAACACCAGCCTCTCGGATTGGACCAAACGCTCTGTGATAAAAGCCTGAAGCTCCCGACAAGCACACAGCTGAAACTATAAGATGGAAAACATCCGGTGAATTCTTTATTTTCCAGATCCTTCATCTTATTTCGTTTAAAAGTTGCTGGATGTGTAACTATGCAAAGAAAACCACATTTCCTAACCATTTATTGACAGTAAGATGTAAATGTGAATGAATGAAATGCTTAATGCATATTTTATTACCAATACAGCACAAACAGGATATCAGATGCCGAATCATTTTATTATTTCATGGACAACATGAGCCTATTAGCGATCTGATGGCAGCAACACGTCTGTAAAATGTTGGAACGGGATGAGAAAGAGGCTGGAAAAGTAACTGGAACACAACTGGAGGAGCATTTGAGAGTTAATTTGACTGGCAACGGGTCAGTAGCATGACTGATGGGTGTAAAAGGCGCATTTCAGAGAGGCAGAGTCTCTCAGGTAGAAAGATGGGCTGAGCTTCACCACAAAAAAGTCTAAAAATTGTGGAACAAAATGTTCCTCATGGCAAAAACATGAAGACTATGAAGATCCCACCATTTACAGTTTATTATATCAAATGTTTCAGAGAATAAGAAGGAATCTCTGTGCGCATGGTACAAGGTTAAATATTAAAATGGATCCTGGTGATCTTGGGGTCCTCAGGCTGCTTTGCATGAAAAACAAAAATGTTTCCCTGCTAGAACTCCCTGAATGGACAAAAATCACCTGAAATCCACACATGCAGGTTAAAGCTCCATCATATGTGAAGAGGATCCAGAAACACGCCGTCTTCTCTGGACCAAAGCTCATTTAAAATGTTCTGAGTGGGAACCTGGATGAAGATGTGGAATAGTTTGTGGACAGCATGGACGGCGTGTCCTGCAGACTAAAGAGGAGAGGGAGCATCCAGCTTGTTATCAGCCTGCATCTCTGATGGGATGGGGTTGCATTAGTGCCGATGGCGTGGGCAGCTTCCACATCTGGGAAGCTCCATCAATGCTGGAACATCTGCTCCCATCCAGACAACGTCTCTTTCAGGGAAGACCTTGCAGGTTCCACCATGCTGGACCACATCCTGATGGTGGAACAGGAGAACTGGTCCAGCAGGACCATGCTGGACCACATCCTGATGGTGGAACAGGAGAACTGGTCCAGCAGGACCATGCTGGACCACATCCTGATGGTGGAACAGGAGAACTGGTCTGCTGCAGTCCAGTTCTTTCACCAGTACAGAACATCTGGAGCATCATGGAAGCAGCTAGAATCCTGCATCAGACGAGTTTGGGACAACGTTCGTCTCCTAACACTGGTCCAGCTGGTCTCCTCGTTTCCAGAGATGTTGGGGTTTTAATTAAAAGTGATCAAAATGCAAAAACAGAATCATGTAACGAGTCGTAGGTTCCTGATGTGTATTAAACCATTTTTTCATGGTGACACTTACAGCGGACGTCTGAAGACAGACGCTTCTCCTCAGCTCTTGTTCCGAGTGTTTCTTCTTCTCCTGAAAGTCAGACAGCTCCGTGGTCAGCTGCTGCTGGCGCTCTTCGATCTCACGCAGCCTGACAACACAGCAAATGGATGCATTTAGTTCAAGCAGCTTCTAAAATAGACTGCCATAAATCCAGATAATAATTCAGGTGATTCTGCTGTATTAAATATAAACGCTGCTACAGGCGCAGACTAGATGGTTCGTTTTCCCCGAACGCACCACAAATACAGCTTGTGGATTCACTGCTAAAGATGAGCAACTGCATCCAGTCGCTGCTCTTTGGCGGTTTAAAACACAGATGTATACAGAAATGTACAAGAACCAGCTGATTTCCAGATCTCTCCAGGACACGTGGGTCACATAAGGTCCTGACAGTCCAAATAAAAGCCCACTGAGCAGTCATGTGACTAAACCCAGCAGGAGCCAAACCGTAGATGAGTCGTGTCAAACTCCTCGTGGTTCACATGCAGTCTGTTTGATCTGCAGAGCGTCGGTAAAGTCAAACAAAATCAAAATAATATCATGATTTACTTTTATTATTCTGTCAGAAGACTAATCATGAACGAGCTGAAACTTCCTGACACACACACACATCAGGAGAGTTTCAGCAAAAACTGGAGTCGGAAAAATGTACAAACATGGATTTTTATATTCATAAAACACAGATTTAGATTTGATAGTTTTTTATATTTTATCATCTTGATTACATTTTACATATGAATGAAAGAAAAAAGTAATACACTGATTATATAAGTTATATAAATGTGTGTGTGTAATTTATTTAGCAGTGTATCACTTTTTTTTTTTTTATTTATTTATATATTTTATTTATTTTACATATTTAATCCATTTACGCCTTAAAACCACAAAGGCTCCCAAAACAAATCCCAAAACATTTCATCACAAGTATGTGGAACTGTAATATTACGCACGTATCACATTGTGATCGGATTAATTTATCAAAGTCTAGAAGTTCTTTCAGTGTACATGTTAAGGCTGTGACGATATGCGTTTGTCCCGATTCGATTCTATTCTTTGGATGCAAACTCAATTTAAATTGCGTTTTCCACAATTATTCGATATTGCTCATTTTTGTAGATTAAAAACAAAAAAAAAATGTAAAAAACTTTGCTTGCTTGTCATTTTTCTTGAGTTCCACTAGGAAAAAAACAACACAGTAGCCAGACCATCATTCTGCTGCTATAATGCCCAAGAAGACAAGTAAAAAATAGTGGATTAATTTGATTTATTTGGGGAAAAAATTACTAATTTTCTAACAAAAAAGTAAAAAGATCAATAAAAACAATAAAAATGACACAAATATTCTAAATGTTTTTTCCTTTTTTTGGAAAAAAAAATCGATTTTTCAACAACAAAAAAAAAATCGCTTTTAAAATTATGACGCAAAAAATCCCGACAGTATGTGTGGTAATACTATCAAAACAAACAACTCCTGTCTACCTTCACTCCTTCATCCAGAGCTACACTCCCTCTCCACAGCTACGGTCCATCAGTGAAAGACGCCTTCTGTTACCATGACTACGTGGGACTAAATCAGCCAGACTCTTTTCCTCTGTCGTGCCACGATGGTGGAACGATCTCCCAAACTCTGTCCGAGTCCTTGTCTACTTTTAAGAGCAAGCTGAAGTCTCAGCTCTTCACATCCACACTTAGTTTAGTTATATTTGTCAGAGGAGTTGGAGAACTTAGCGCAGTTCTTTGAAAACAAACATTGTGGTATTTATTCTTTGTATTTTAAAATAGAGAATATTGTGGGGTGGGAAGAAATAAAAAAAAAAATAATAAAAAATAAAAAATAAAAAAAAAAGGCTGTAACATTACATGTCAACACCTGCGTCCAACTGGACTCCAGCAGTCCACCAGCACCCTCCTACGATGTCCTCTACTGTTTGAATTAGCTTGTGTTGTTCTCACTCTCATATGAATGGCTGTACAATCAAAAACTCACCACCTGAACTGACTTACTACAAACTAAACTGAGATCTTTTCCATAAAAAGAAATTAAATATATACCAACCCACCCTCCTGTCCTGCAAATGTTTTAGATTTTAACAGAGAAAAATAAACTTTACTTGGACAAATTAGGAATTACACTTTACTTTAGTTAGGTTTTTTCATTTTTAAACAATAAATTTGTCAGTTTCACATCTACTAAATTTATCCAGCAGATCAGATCGAACCCCCAGCTGTTTCTTTTTGGCCCCTGAGTCATTCATTTGATGCCCCTGTTGTAAACAAATAGCAACAAAGATCATATTAGTAGCACTTATATTAGGAGTATACATATTAGAATTGCATCAAGAAGAGCATCGAAAAAGCAGCATTATTAATTCAAATACAGAAATACTACAGGAAAAAACTACTCTAATCCGATCTGAGATCTGTTTTCCTGCACAGTGTGAGTGTAATTACCAGTCCGTCCACTGGGAGGCACTAAACCTCTGTGAGAGACTGAGACGAGACGATGACAAGAGGTAAAGAAGTGTTTTGTTTGTGAGGACCAAGAGGGTGCTCATCTGAGAAGCCTTTGATGAAATAAAAGAGTTATCAACGTGTAGGGACAGATAAATTAGTCCAAACAGCAGAAACAATGGAGACAACACAAAGACCTGAGAAGCAGATCAGTGTTCTGGTAATGAGGTTATCAAGCAGGCCTGATGACTCCAGCATCGTCTGACGGCAGATAGACGCAGCTAAACCAGGTAACACCAGAGCAGCTTTGTTGTTTATAATCAACCTGGACGTATTTTTATTTCCAGAGTGTTTTTTTAGTCAATATTCCCAATATTCCCAGCTCTGGACTGAAATCCATTTGGAACACTCCTGCAGAGGGAAAACGTACGCAGAACCGCTGAAATCTGCCATGATGCATTTTGGGGGATTTTCCAGTAATTCCAACCTGATTTTACTCTCAATTTGTCCCATGTGGACGCCCAGTCACGACCCGGTGGCACGATATCGCAGCTGCATGTTCTCTGCTGGTCGTGCCGCCATTTATGTGTCAGAAAATGGAAAAGAAGCTTGTTGCAGAAGAGATGTGTTCAGATGTTTCTATTTCATCTACGTAGATGCCGCGTCCGTACAAACCCAACTTTAGAGTCTTCAAGACAAATCCTGCTTTGTTTCCAAAGATCATGACTCATAGTTCAGATTCATCACAAGAGCTCAGTTTATGTGGTCTTCTATGTAAGGACCGCCAGGGTATCACTGCGGACGAAGCAAAGAACATTGGGTCAAGTTAAGCTCAGCTTAACTCACAATGTCTTTATGTCTTGACTCACTCTCACTTTTTCATTCATTTATTCATTTTCCTAACCGCTTAATCCAATTCAGGGTTGCGGGGAAGCTGGAGCCTATCCCAGCTGTCTTTGGGCAAAAGGCAGGGTACACCCTGGACAGCTCGCCAGTCCATCACAAGGCCACTTTTTCATTACTTCACAGGTAAAACTGAAGTAACCTCGATCAGTTTCATGATTAGAAAAACCAAAACCACTACATCTACAGGCATTTTTAAGCAATCAAGAAAACAGCTACCACACACACTCTGGTCAACAAGAAGCTGGGCTTCATGATGGTTGTGTGTGACCCAGACGTGGGTTACTAATGAACCTCGGCGGTTGGACTGCGGCTGAACTGGCTGGACTGCGGCTGGACTGCGGCTGAACTGGCTGGACTGCGGCTGAACTGGCTGGACTGCGGCTGAACTGCGGCTGGACTGGGGCTGGACTGGCTGGACTGGGGCTGAACTGTGGCTGGACTGGGGCTGGACTGTGGCTGGACTGGCTGGACTGGGGCTGGACTGTGGCTGGACTGGCTGGACTGCGGCTGGACTGCGGCTGGACTGCGGCTGAACTGGCTGGACTGCGGCTGAACTGTGGCTGGACTGGCTGGATTGCGGCTGAAATGCGGCTGGACTGGCTGGACTGCGGCTGGACTGCGGCTGAACTGGCTGGACTGCGGCTGAACTGCGGCTGGACTGGGGCTGGACTGTGGCTGGACTGGCTGGACTGGGGCTGAACTGTGGCTGGACTGGCTGGACTGCGGCTGAACTGGCTGGACTGCGGCTGAACTGTGGCTGGAGTGGCTGGACTGCGGCTGGACTGGCTGGACTGCGGCTGAACTGTGGCTGGAGTGGCTGGACTGCGGCTGGACTGCGGCTGAACTGGCTGGACTGCGGCTGAACTGTGGCTGGACTGGGGCTGGACTGTGGCTGGACTGGCTGGACTGGGGCTGGACTGTGGCTGGACTGGCTGGACTGCGGCTGGACTGCGGCTGGACTGGCTGGACTGCGGCTGGACTGCGGCTGAACTGGCTGGACTGCGGCTGAACTGTGGCTGGACTGGCTGGACTGCGGCTGAACTGGCTGGACTGCGGCTGAACTGTGGCTGGAGTGGCTGGACTGCGGCTGGACTGCGGCTTGACTGGCTGGACTGCGGCTGGACTGCGGCTGAACTGCGGCTGGAGTGGCTGGACTGCGGCTGGACTGGCTGGACTGCGGCTGGACTGCGGCTGAACTGGCTGGACTGCGGCTGAACTGTGGCTGGACTGGCTGGACTGCGGCTGAACTGCGGCTGGACTGCGGCTGGACTGCGGCTGGACTGGCTGGACTGCGGCTGGACTGCGGCTGAACTGGCTGGACTGCGGCTGAACTGTGGCTGGAGTGGCTGGAGTGGCTGGACTGCGGCTGGACTGCGGCTTGACTGGCTGGACTGCGGCTGGACTGCGGCTGGACTGCGGCTGAACTGTGGCTGGAGTGGCTGGACTGCGGCTGGACTGCGGCTTGACTGGCTGGACTGCGGCTGGACTGCGGCTGGACTGGCTGGACTGGGGCTGGACTGTGGCTGGACTGGCTGGACTGCGGCTGGACTGCGGCTGGACTGGCTGGACTGCGGCTGGACTGCGGCTGAACTGGCTGGACTGCGGCTGAACTGTGGCTGGACTGGCTGGATTGCGGCTGAACTGCGGCTGGACTGGCTGGACTGCGGCTGGACTGCGGCTGAACTGGCTGGACTGCGGCTGGACTGCGGCTGGACTGCGGCTGAACTGGCTGGACTGCGGCTGAACTGCGGCTGGACTGGGGCTGGACTGTGGCTGGACTGGCTGGACTGGGGCTGAACTGTGGCTGGACTGGCTGGACTGCGGCTGAACTGGCTGGACTGCGGCTGAACTGTGGCTGGAGTGGCTGGACTGCGGCTGGACTGGCTGGACTGCGGCTGAACTGTGGCTGGAGTGGCTGGACTGCGGCTGGACTGCGGCTGAACTGGCTGGACTGCGGCTGGACTGCGGCTGAACTGTGGCTGGACTGGGGCTGGACTGTGGCTGGACTGGCTGGACTGGGGCTGGACTGTGGCTGGACTGGCTGGACTGCGGCTGGACTGCGGCTGGACTGGCTGGACTGCGGCTGAACTGGCTGGACTGCGGCTGAACTGTGGCTGGAGTGGCTGGACTGCGGCTGGACTGCGGCTTGACTGGCTGGACTGCGGCTGGACTGCGGCTGAACTGGCTGGACTGCGGCTGAACTGTGGCTGGACTGGCTGGACTGCGGCTGAACTGCGGCTGGACTGCGGCTGGACTGCGGCTGGACTGGCTGGACTGCGGCTGGACTGCGGCTGAACTGGCTGGACTGCGGCTGAACTGTGGCTGGACTGGCTGGACTGCGGCTGAACTGCGGCTGGACTGCGGCTGGACTGCGGCTGGACTGGCTGGACTGCGGCTGGACTGCGGCTGAACTGGCTGGACTGCGGCTGAACTGTGGCTGGAGTGGCTGGACTGCGGCTGGACTGCGGCTTGACTGGCTGGACTGCGGCTGGACTGCGGCTGAACTGTGGCTGGAGTGGCTGGACTGCGGCTGGACTGCGGCTTGACTGGCTGGACTGCGGCTGGACTGCGGCTGAACTGTGGCTGGAGTGGCTGGACTGCGGCTGGACTGCGGCTGGACTGGCTGGACTGCGGCTGGACTGTGGCTAGTGTTGGTGTTGGGTTGGACTTTTGGGTCTAGGAATATTTGGTGCTCTTTTGGACAGTGAGAATATTTAGTGCTCTATTGTGTACATATGTAGACATTCATTCATTCATCCATCATTCTAACCGCTTCATCCAACGAATGGTCGCGTGAAAGCTGGAGCCTATCCCAGCAGTCTTTGGGCGAAAGGCAGGGTACACCCTGGACAGCTCGCCAGTCCATCACTGCAAATGTAGAAATATTTTTCTTTTCCCACTTTGTGCGTAATACACCAGCCTCTGAATGAAGCCTCAGTCTCATCTCCTCTCTCCTTGAGTGATCTCTTCTTCTTCTGTTATCTAGCCTACGTCCTCTAACTGGATAGTGATATGAGCACCAGTTCATGCTGGTTTAGTACGTCAGGTCACATGACATGAGGCAGTTCCTCGTGCTACCTGTACCGCTTCTCCGTACAGATGGACGATACCAACGTTTTTCTTTTGAAAATGAGAAAATATTAATTTAAGGTGCTTTTTTATTGACACTGTCGTCGATGCCAATATCGATACCAATGCCAATTCCAATGCCGATACCAGTACTAAGTCCATGATTCAAGAGACTGTATTAATAATTTTACTGTAAGGGTAATATGAAATATGAGTAAAGCCCATAAATATACTTGGAAAAAATGTCTATAAAGTGCTAATAAATAAATCAATGACAGAATTAAATGTTGTAAGATTAAAATATACAAAAAATGTAAAATATAAAAATATTTTAAAAAATAGTTAAATGACTAATATAAAACTGTTTTAACTAAAGAAACACAGCGTTTAACAACTGTATTAACTTGCATCGTGTCCTATTTAAAGCTGTTTTACAGTATATTCATATATAATTACATACATACACATACATATAGTTACCAGGTTTCCTCGGTGAAAAACAGGATAAGACAATGACACCAGTTAATTTTTATAGACTACTTCTATTATATAAATATGACAGTATATTATTTAATAAATATTTCTGTAGAATAAATCAAATAAACTGAATAAAAAGTCTAATAATATTAAAGACAAAAGTGTCTCTGTACATGTCTGTAGAAATATGAAAAAATGTGACATTGTTTTCATAATTTATTCATCAGAGGGTAAAATATCAAATCCTAAAATTATTATCACAAACACCGACAGCGGGCTCATCGTCATGACATCCTATAAACAGCCAAATGAATACTTTTTGCCAAAAGGGAAGATAACTGTCTTTATCACAGTAGTATTTGGTTTATATAATACACTGATATTTCAATCTGTAACCAACAATCTGAAAATGTGCTTTCAACTGGAGTTAGAAGTGTCACTACTAGCGTAGGTTGTTTATCAAACTGTGACTCTAAGAAGAAATCTGATCGAGCATCAGCGTTTTTCCATTTCTTCCAGAAAAATTGCTTGTTTTTCCAACCTAAAATTAAAATTTTTAGAAGCAATGAACATCTTGAGAAAAATGACTAATGTTCATTAACATAAGCTGCTCTGACACCTGTCAATCACACCTGATCTTAGCCAATCAAATGACTTAATTAATATTTGTGTGTAAGTGTGTAAGTGTGTGAGAAAGAGACAAAAATGACAAGGATTACCATCCACTGCTGTGAATGAGAGTAATTAACAATGATTAACTGTGTGTAAATCCCATGCATCTCACACATATGAAGATGGAAACCAGAATATACGACCCACATGGCAACAATGTGCCTCTGACACACACCGACACACACACGATCTTCCAGCTGTCAGTGTATTCTGATTAGGTGTTTACGTACAGAAAAGTGTGAATACGGCTCCATAATTACATGAACGTATGTGAAAAACACATTTCTCTCCATAATTGCAGGTGAAAAAATGTGTGGGAGTTGTTTATTTTTCTTCCATTAATGTATCCGACGACGTGCGGCCTGTCACATATAATTCACACCGTCGGCTTTACGCGGGACCTCTACACTGCATGTGTGTGTGTGTGTGTGTGTGTGTGTGTGTGTGTGTGTGTGTGTGTGTGTGTGTGTATTTAAGACAGAAAATATCAATTATTCCAATAAATGAAAACGTACTCCATGAAAAGTGTCTGTTATGAACAAAGGTGATGCTGCAAAGACATCATGAATATTAATGTTGTCTCATCTGTAATCAGATACAGTTCAAACTCTGACATCTGCATTTACAGTCACAAATAAAAGCATTTGCAGGTGTAAACAGACACACTGAAGTGATTTCACCAGATCTGCAGGTAATTAGCTGCAGCTTGGATAAGTGATGCCTGTGCACTTCATCCTGCAAAGGTCTGAGTATGTACGAGCTGAAGATAAACCCCAGATATGTTTACCTACAACCAACCTACAGTTTTCAGTTAGTCTGACATGTATGTCTTTGGGAAACATGGAAAAACCTCCACCAAGCAGGTCAAGAGTTATTTCCAGTTGATGTTCTGGTCCTGCATTAGTTTAATACGAATCCACGATCAGATTCCAGATCCATCAATAATGAATCCACAGTGTATTGGGTACATTGTGGTGTTTGTTGCATGTTTGTTCTCTTGCAGTGATGAAAAGTTGTTCCTGTTCTGACTGGTAGTATCCAGAATGTTGTTCCTGTTCTGGATGGTAGTATCCAGAATCTTGTTCCTGTTCTGGATGGTAGTATCCAGCATGTTGTTCCTGTTCTGGAAGGTAGTATCCAGAATCTAATGCCTGTTCTGGATGGTAGTATCCAGAATCTAATGCCTGTTCTGGATGGTAGTATCCAGAATGTTGTTCCTGTTCTGGATGGTAGTATCCAGAATGTTGTTCCTGTTCTGGATGGTAGTATCCAGAATGTTGTTCCTGTTCTGGATGGTAGTATCCAGAATGTTGTTCCTGTTCTGGATGGTATTATCCAGAATGTTGTTCCTGTTCTGGATGGTAGTATCCAGAATGTTGTTCCTGTTCTGGATGGTATTATCCAGAATGTTGTTCCTGTTCTGGATGGTAGTATCCAGAATGTTGTTCCTGTTCTGGATGGTATTATCCAGAATGTTGTTCCTGTTCTGGAAGGTAGTATCCAGAACGTTGTTCCTGTTCTGGATGGTATTATCCAGAATGTTGTTCCTGTTCTGGAAGGTAGTATCCAGAACGTTGTTCCTGTTCTGGATGGTATTATCCAGAATGTTGTTCCTGTCTGGATGGTAGTATCCAGAACGTTGTTCCTGTTCTGGATGGTATTATCCAGAATGTTGTTCCTGTTCTGGAAGGTAGTATCCAGAATGTTGTTCCTGTCTGGATGGTAGTATCCATAATGTTGTTCCTGTTCTGGATGGTAGTATCCAGAATGTTGTTCCTGTTCTGGAAGGTAGTATCCAGAATGTTGTTCCTGTTCTGGATGGTAGTATCCAGAATGTTGTTCCTGTTCTGGATGGTAGTATCCAGAATGTTGTTCCTGTTCTGGATGGTATTATCCAGAATGTTGTTCCTGTTCTGGATGGTAGTATCCAGAATGTTGTTCCTGTTCTGGATGGTATTATCCAGAATGTTGTTCCTGTTCTGGATGGTAGTATCCAGAATGTTGTTCCTGTTCTGGATGGTATTATCCAGAATGTTGTTCCTGTTCTGGAAGGTAGTATCCAGAACGTTGTTCCTGTTCTGGATGGTATTATCCAGAATGTTGTTCCTGTTCTGGAAGGTAGTATCCAGAACGTTGTTCCTGTTCTGGATGGTATTATCCAGAATGTTGTTCCTGTCTGGATGGTAGTATCCAGAACGTTGTTCCTGTTCTGGATGGTATTATCCAGAATGTTGTTCCTGTTCTGGAAGGTAGTATCCAGAATGTTGTTCCTGTCTGGATGGTAGTATCCATAATGTTGTTCCTGTTCTGGATGGTAGTATCCAGAATGTTGTTCCTGTTCTGGAAGGTAGTATCCAGAATGTTGTTCCTGTTCTGGATGGTAGTATCCAGAATGTTGTTCCTGTTCTGGATGGTAGTATCCAGAATGTTGTTCCTGTCTGGATGGTAGTATCTGGAACATATTTCCTGTTCTGGATGGTGGTATCCAGAATGTTGTTCCTGTTCTGGATGGTGGTATCCAGAATGTTGTTCCTGTTCTGGATGGTAGTATCCAGAATATTGCTGGGATCCACATTTATCTTTGATATCTTGGAAAACCTGTTGGGAACTTCTCCTGGAATTTCTCACCATTTATTGTGATTTATTGTGGAGTTATCTGCAGATATACTGAAAATGTCGTAACTCGCAATGAGGAAGAATCCTTTACAACATTCCTGGACCAAGATGTTGAATCGGATCACTCCCAACATGTAATGGAGTCTAGGTTAGACCAAGAACCGTTGTCAGAAAAACATGATGGAGAATGTTACCAGCAGCTTTGGAGTATAACTGCTAACCTACAAACAGATAAACACCAGCAAAAACAACCTTGGTGGAGATAAACTACAACCTGCAGGTTTGAATACATAAACCAAGAAACAAAAAACCTGCACAAACAGCTGCTGTGCAAAAAAATAGACAAAGGAAAAAAATCTTGGATCTTGTGAGGGGAAAAGGGAAGAGAAAGATGTGGGGATTAAAAGAAAATAAATTGAAAGTGAAAGATGAAGAGACACTGATAATTAAGGGAGTAAAGAAGAAAGAGATAATGTGCGGTCTTGTTTAATTATACTGACTTACTGGTCTTACTGAAAAAAAACAAAAAGCCAAAACAAAAAGTGAAAACAAAGTCTGTAGTTACTGTTTTCTACTGCAGATTTGATTTGCAGAAACTGTTTGTTTTTATGTTGCTCTGTTTGTGTTTCTCTTAGCTTGTCTGTAGGTGCTCCTCGTGATTGTCTGTTCTGCTTTCTGACAGAAGTGAAAGATGTTCTCTGTTAAGTTTCTTTACAAGCTGCCTTTTCTGTTTAGACTTTGGTTTTACAGTCTCCGTTACATCTGTAAAAACTTTAGGCAGAAAACTTCACAGGAGAATGTGAAACATCTGAGCCTGTGTAAGAAAACGGAGCAGAGAATCATCAGGAGCACCTAAAGAACGGCAAACTGACAAAAATGAACAAATGTGAAAACATCTGTGCTCTGGTGAATGTTATTAGGCTTAGCTTAGCTTAATTTATCTCATCTTTGTTTAGCTCAGCTCATCTCGTCTCATCTTGTCTTATCCTCTTTCATCTCATTTTATCTTATCGCATCTTAGCTTAACTAATCCCGTTTCATCTTATTCCACCTTGTTTTATGTTTTTCTCTCATTTTATCTCTTAGCTTAGCTTAGCTCGTAACATTTTAGTTTAGCTTAGCTCTTCTCATCTTGTCTTATCCTTTTTCATCTCATCTTATCTTATTGCATCTTACCTTAGGTAATCCTGTTTCATCTTATCCCATCTTGTTTTATGTTTTTCTCTCATTTTATCTCTTTTCTTTTCTTTTCTTAGCTTAGTTTAGCTCATCTTAGTTTAGCTAATCTCATCCCATCTCATCTTGTCTGATCCTTTTTAATTTTAACTTGCTAATCATTTCTCATCTTATCTGGTGTTATCTTTTTCTCTCATCTTATTTTATTTCATCTCTTTTTTTTCTTTTCTCTTCTTTTCTTAGCTTAGCTTAGCTTGGCTTGGTTTATCTTAGCTCATCTTGTCTCTAATCTTAGCTTAGTTTATCCTAGCCTATTTTAGGTTAGCCTAGCTTTGTTTAGCTTAGTTCAGCCATTCACTTTCCCCTGTTAGGTCCAACATTAACATTGTTGCGTAGCCAGACTAGCGACTCTCCCACTCGGTCTGTGGGAAATAAAATCAGAATGGATTTTGTCTGATGCTTCCAGTGAGCCAGATACCGCTGTTCCCAGTCCAGGTCAGGATCTGTGAAAAATGCCTTGATCCATGTGCATGCAATGTGGGGTGATCGGTCCTTTAAGTGACATATCCAACATATAACACTCTTCGTCATGATCTGTCTGTTCAAGAAAAGGCCTTTGGCTTGTAGTCCTTCGTTACTCTGAAAGTATTTTAATGTGTGTTTGTACTTTTAGCAGTTTTCTTATCATTACCTGTTAGTCTTAATAATTTCTGTTTTGTGTTTTTGTATTTATTTGTTTTTATGGTGGATTTAAGGTGCTCTAAAGAAATAAACTTTGATTAATGAACAAAATAGGCAAAAAAAATACTTTATATATTTCAAGTGGAACCTTATATCCACAAAGTTTAATTTCTCCATAAAACTACCTCTTGATGAAGCAAATGTGCTTGTTACAACATGGCAGCCAGATCGTCATTTCTGTTGCTATGGAGATGCACAGAACAAGGTGAAAAATAAGAAAAAATGAGTAAGTAAAAGAATAATTAATCAGAAAACCAAAACTGAAATAGATGGATACACATGTCTGTGAATAAAAACAAATGTTTTGTTGTGAGATCCAAAGTAAAAGGTCCTTGCTTAATATTGCATTGAAAATAATATATGTATGTATATACATGTATACACTAAACAGCATCTATATCAGTGAACTAAAGTATATAAACTCCCCCATTACCATCCATATATTGCCAGTTCTGCATTTCATCTCCAGATAATAATTCATGGTCCATAATTTCTGTTCTTGGTCGCTGAGATCTGACATTTTCATGCAGGTTTCATTGGTCAGATTTAAACAGGAATTAAAACATAAGATTTTATAAAGGTTTCATGGTATTAACAGAAAAATTACCAAACGAAAATGTGTGTGTGTGTAGCAGAAGCTGAGTTGGGTGTTGTTCAAACCGCCAGTCTGCCTGTTGGTCTTGGCAACAAGCTGAACCGGCATTGCGCAACCAGGCTGGAGACTCCAGCAGTCGTTCTGTGGGAAAACACGCCACCATCACAGTGGAGCTGAGTCTGCTCTGATGTGCTCCTGCGAGCTTCAGACTCGTCTCACATTGTTTTACATAAAGCCGATTAGATGTTGGGATCTGTTTTGTGATACTTCAGTGAATCTCTGAGGAAGAATATCGGAGCTGCGTGATGTTGAGTGATCCGTGCAAACAGCCATAAAACAGCTTTAAAGGCTTAAAGGAATTCATCACATTTCTAATTTCATGTCATTTTAGGTGGATTTCATCCATTTAAGATATAACAGCAGGAAGCAAAGTAGTCTGGGACTGTTCCAACATGTCAGACACTCACCTGCCCCTTTTTATAAATCTACCCAGCCAATCACGCGGCAGCAGTTCAGTCTGTAGTCATGCAGACATTAAGGCAATTCTGTTGGAAAAAGGGTCTAACCCGGTACTAGTAAGGTGGATCTGACAAAGTGGCTGGTAAATATAGCTATAAATTATGTATAAATTAAGTTAGGACATTAAATTAATGAATTAATGTTAGGTTGAAGTGTCAGAACTGAATAATGTGATAAAGATGTAACTTAAACTTGTGTGTTCCAATTCTGGTCGGCCCTGCTTGTTCTAGAGGTTTCCATACTTTACCACAGTTCTCAGATATTTTGAGCCACGACCTCTTTATGATGACGTAAGCTGATGTTTGCGACCCCCACCATCCCGCAAAGAATGAGAGTTTAATTGTGTTAAACAGGTCATCCTTTAGCATCCTCTAAATATGAGGCCGAAAAAACGTCTGAATCTTCAGAAATATGTCAGATGAAGTGCCTAAAATCAGCTTCGCTCACATAAATAAAGCCAAATTCTGATACTTAATATGACATGCTTATTAACCTTGTTGATGCATTAATGTGTTAAATAATTAGGTGATAATTTTAGACATTTATCTTTGCATTAACGTTCTCATTTTGTCAGTTCTGATAAAAATACCTAATTTACTGAATAAATGTAGACTTTATATGTTTGTACAGTTATCTGGTGACCCGGGTTGAACAACCAGCGCTTCAACAAGTGAAGGTTCTCATTAGCAGAAATGCAGTGAACCTGATAAGCGGTGGAAATGAATCTGAATCAGACGTTTTGAGGCTGAAAACAAGTAAAACATGCAGGTCAGGGGTCCGTGAGGACCAGTGCTGAGAAACACACGAAGCATGTCTGCAACACAGAAAGTAAAAAGCCCCGCCTCCACTGATTTGGTTACCCGGGTGACATCTGTGTCCATGGCGATGACTCCCATTTTATAAACCACAGTTTGTGAATAGGTAACTATTATCTCATAATTTATTCACTCTTCTACATCAGTGTCACATCAGCTGGTCTGTTATTGCCATGGTAACAGCCCGACAACCCTGGAAACTACAGTGTTTATAGCAAGGCTGGACTATCCAATGGGCATTATGGGCACAGGACCAGGGGCCCACGCCCCCTTGGGGCTCACTTGGGGCCCACATTGGGCAAACACCAGCAGTTTGGACATGAAACCAAATGCACATAAAAGCCAGATAGTTACACCACAGTGTCTCGTGTATTGCTATTGGTACCACTGGCTGAAAGATGTTAGAAATGTCGTTTCACAGCGTATCATTCACACTTTTCACAATGTTACGGTGGGGAATGGAGGCCCCTGGAACAGTCTGGGCCCAGGGGCCGGTGCACTTTTAATCCGGCCCTGGTTTATACGTTACGTTTCTAAGCACGAAAGGAATGTCGGCCATGATGCAGGAAATGAAAGCTGCGTTACTAAACATAAACACGTAGCAAACTGCAGGTCAAATTTACCTGAATGGCAAAGAAAACATCATAGCAACACACACATGCACACACACACCAGCAGGCAGTGGATTAAATGATGGCTCTAAGACATCCCAATAACAAAAACTATCACTTTCTAAAGGTACATTAACTCAGGTGGATCAGCAGTGGTCTTCCAACAGGAGGGTTGGTGGATCAGTTCCAGGTTTCCTCTGTCGACATGTCTAAGTGTCTTTGGGCAAAGCACTGAACCCTACATTGCCCCATCATGTGCCAATTGAGGTAGTAGTGGAGATGTGTAAAGCACTTTGAGAGTTTAGACTGGAAAAGTACTACAGTATGTAAGTCCATTTACCATTATACTGCCATGTATTGATTATTATGCTAAAGTTACAAGTCAGGTAGAAAGAAAAGGTTTAAACCATGTAGAGTTGGACAAACTGAGAGGAAACACTGGAGAGAAGTTCCCCAGATAGTTTAAAATCAGCTGAAACAAATAAACAGTGAATGGCTGAAACGCTTTCTGTTACCAAACAGTAACTCTTTTCTTTTCCTGGATGGACCAGGAAACATTACAACCTGACCGCGTAGAAAAGATATTTTTAATCGCAACAGGGTGAGTAGCGCGGTGGTAAAATGAAACCTGATGGCTTCGAGAATAAAACGACAATGTGGAGTATGAATGTTACAGTATGTGCTGTAAACTGAGATAATGTCCACACATCATGCAGTTTACAATTAAATTAAAATAAAAGAAAAATACAAAAGTCACTTCATCCTGCTTTGTTTATTTTGACTTGATAATAGCTGTTATTTAAAAAAAAAAAAAAAAATGACTATCATATTGTAATTTTTCATGTCATTTAAATGATTTTAATTTGGCACCTAAGCGATGCTCAGTTTGAACATCATCCACTGGTCTTCATCACGTCTCCATGACTGGGTGCACTGAGCTGCTGCCGTCTGATTGGCTCGTGTTAAAAATGAACCAAAATGAAAGCAAGGTGACGTCTTCTTCCAGTAAGGCGAACGGATTGGAGAATCTGCTCCATCATGTTTTTGGAGAAAGTTCAGACAAGCAGTTATTCATCTCATAAAAGCTTTTATCTGAACTGTGACAGGAGATTGTCAGGTAATGGCTTTGGGACGGAGCGCTGCTGAGAAACGAGGGATTTCCCGGCACATGCTGGCGGTAAGGCGTGCATACTGGTGGGAGTATCTGCCGCCACACCTCGAGCCCTCAGATGTGTTCCAGCTTGTCATGTCTGCTGAAAGCGAGATCAGTTGATGTCCTGAGCAGAATAGCTGCAAAGGAGGTGAGATGGAAGACACCAGAAGCTCAGATGCAGCTTGGGGTTAAACCAGAGGTGTCCAGCTCCGGTCCTCAACAATCCTGCAGGTTTTCACTGTATCCCTGCTCCAACACACCTGACTCAAATTAACCTGTTTGGCTGTTGGATCTATTTAACTCCTTAACCAGTGGTCTCGTGCAAAAAAGTGTTTCTTTTTTCACTGTTTGAGTGTTTTAAAGTCCCAGAAGGGAGGTCTCTCCCAGCGCTTGTCGATAATAAACAGATACGGTAAAAATATATCATTATTATATCAGAAAAGCATTGATACCTTTATTTATACCATAGCATTGCACTACTGATGGTCCAACATGCATAGCTGTACTGAAATATGAAGCGTTTAACAGATTGAACAAAATATACATAAAACCAGACCGGGGCAGAGCCTCACCGGTTAATGGGCTAGGGTAAGCCAGGTGTGTTGGAGCAGGGACACATGTAAAACCTGCAGGACAGCGGCCGTCGTGGAGCGACTTCGGACACCCCTGGGTTAAACCTTCATGTAAATTACTTCATGTACATCATTATTTTGGAAATATTTGTCCCAAAAAAGCCGCAAGATAAAAATACACACAGAGGAAAATGTTACTTTATAAGATACAAACACATAGTATGTTCACGTGCACGTGCACGTGCACATAGCAGCACAAATTAATGAAACAACCTTTTACTTTCAGTTTTTCCACTATTCTCTTTCCAGCCAAACCCACTGACACACACACACACACACACACACACACACACACACACACACACACACACACACGCAGGAAGAAAGGCGGGATCCTGTTGTTTTTCCAGCGAGGCAGAACCTGCTGTGGTTCCAAGATACAGAGAAACTCCCACAGTCATGTTTCAGCTCTGCGACAAAATCCCACAAACCAACACAAACCCAGTCACAAGTTCAGACACAGCAGAGCTCAGCTCCAGTTTCACACTGAACGATATCAGGATGGACTTCAGAGAGTCCAGAGATAACGGAAAAACTCTTATTCACGGAAATTATAAACAATTTCAGTTCATTTAAACTAATCATCACAATCAATCACTTTTACATCATGTACTTCTTTCCTTCTCACTAAATCTCTGGAGTCAACAGCAAAGATAGTTAACTATGTGAGACTTCTTGTCATAGGTACGGTCAAAACATGAGAAAATACCTAAATATGTTCAGAAAATAATGAAAAATCTTTAATATTGCTTTGTAGATTAATACATTCACAACATATGATCTTACTTTAATTGAAATACATAAAATAGATCAATAAAAGAGCAGGAGATGCTGGAGAGGATGCAAGCATACATGATGACCATCAGTTGCTTCATGAGGATATAAAAAGCCTGTTTATTTTTCTCTTTAATAATTAATAAAAGTTATACCATCACTTTAAACGTCATGCTGTCTTTGGGTATTTGTTAACTTTTTTTTTTTTTTTATCAATTGCTTTTTATTTATAGCTAGTAGCATTAATTTTTGCAAAAACCTTTTAAATTAAGTTTTTAACGATGGCGTCTATTTAAATGGTTGAGGTTGAGCCAACAGCCTTTAGTGCATGTAAAAAAAAAATTATCGGAAAAGTTTAAAAAAATTCCGCTGAGGAATTTCCTGATAGCCACACGCCTCCAGTGTTATTAAAATATAATACATAGGTACATGAAAGTGACGGGTAGGATTAAGTGATTAATTATGATTAATTAATTACAGAACAATTATTGTGTTAAAACATTTAATTGTAGAACATTTGTCAGTGCATAAATTTCTGGTACACTGATGCACACTGTAGTCTTCTGCAAAAAACTTTCTAAACACTTTCACGCTATATTCATATTTTTATTCATATAAAAATATTAATATAAAGCTATATTTTTATTTCATGTTTATTTTCAGAATCATTTAGCGTCTATTTTAAAAAAAAAACACAACTATCAACAAGTCTAGTAACTTTTTCTTGTCTTATTGAAGACTTTTGGTGCACAACATGAAAGCGTGCATTGTTTACACTTCTCTGTTAGCAGCTGCGTGAGCCTACTGTTTTCAATAGAAATTACATTAAATTTATTTTTCAAGACTTTAAGAGAGCTTCAGTTTATAATACTAATACTGTAACTGTCTTTTACTTATTTAAGTTGCTTCTTGAGGCAAAATTGTTATGTGAAAATAAAAAATATGATTAATCAAGATAAATTGATTAAGAAGCCTGTAATTAATCAGATTCATGATTTTAATCAAGTCCCACCCCTAATAAAATACAAGAATTTAATAAATTAGCTTAAAATGGGAAACTAGTTAAAACCAGCATAATATAGTTAAAACATAAAATATCCCTATTTTACTTCCAAATAAAATGCTGACATTGTAGAAATAATGTTTTTAAACTATAATGACAGCGAGATGTAAAAATGTGGTTTAATGGAAGTCAGTTTTGACCACCGAAGTCTGAAGAAGGAAAGATTGGGACATTAGAGAGAACAAACTAATGCAATACAATCAAGTTAGTGTCTAATGTTTGACATATCCAAGACACCAATCTATCCTTTTGCTATTTATTATGAATAAAAATTATGTATTCTATGTTTTTTAAACAAAAATTAATAAATAAATAATCCAAAAGTCAAACAAACTGGCATTCAAAGCCTTAAAATCCTCAAAACGACTGAATATTTGGTTGTTTCGAGCAGGTTGGAAGTTGTTCAAGTGATTTTTTAAACTAAAAAGTAGAAATTATGATGCAAGGTGTTTTATAGCAGTTCTTGGTGTGTGGACATTTTTCTACACAAAATTCACCAGAAGGTAAATTTGAGGAGGACAAAAGGGTGAAAAAAACAGTAATAATGATGATGAACGATAAAAAGAAATTTTCACCTATGAGGCCATGTGCAATTAAAAAACATTCTCTTGGAAAGAGAACAGACTGATAATGTGAAGACATGAAGATTTTGAAAACCCTCTGGTATGACACACACTTTCATTTAGCAAGCTTTTTACTCACTGTGTCTGTATGTTGCTGAGCTCTTGCTCTGTTTGTCTCTGCAGCTGCTGGAGGTGAAAGGTCAGCTCTTGACTCAGAACAGCAAACCTCCACAGTCCTTTTCCTGCGTTTTCCTCACACACCAAATCCTGAAACCAGAGGACATTAAGTACTCTGTTAGTGTGTTATCAACGTTCATGACAAAGGCAATTCACCCAGACGAAATGCAACAAATGGATAAAACATTCTGAGATACAACGTTGGTGCAGACAATTTCTCCATTAGCTACTTATATAACGAAGCAGTATGTTTACCACACCTCTCCCGCTAAAGACAAGCTAAATTATTACTCTATTATTATCTATTAACCTATTGGAAGGTTCATAGTTGTAAAACTGACATAGTATCTACAGAAAGTGCTTTTTCGTGGGAACATTACAGTCTAAAGTCTATGAGTCGAGTGGAGACATGTGGACGAGGACAGCAGGATAAACATGAATGATAACGTGTCCTGAGTTGCATAAACCAGGAACCAAATGGAGAAGCAAGAAATTGCCATGACTTTTTCAACCAGACAAGCAGTTTTCATTCAGATAATTGACTTCATCTTTCTAACTTCAGCACGCCGTCAAGGCTTAATGCGACCCAGGCAGCCATATTGTCAACAACTTTATCTTTGGTCCTTCAGACAGTCACTGCGTAATGTTACTCAATCAATTCACTGACCAAATCAACTCTGCTGCTGTTAATACCGCTCTCTCAACAAGTTGCAGACGCTACATTAGCATGCTAACATCATTGCTAAAAAGGCTAGCTAGCTGGTAAGCTAGTAGTCTAACAATGTTTTTAATTCTAAATAATATTTACAAAATCAAAGCACAACAGTTTTACATCTGTAAGTACTGTACCTTTAACAACAACATAGTTAGTTTATTTTGTTTTGTTTTGTTTTGTATCAGTCACAATCAGTTTGTCCGTTTCCAAAGAAAAAAACAATCAAGCAACAAAAACAAAATAAGCAAAGCTTGTATGCCTAATAATGTACACTTACAAGCAGAGTTACCTTAAATTATACATATACCAACAAAAACAAAACTACATACACAATGTTTGACTTTTATAAAGAAGAATAATGTGTAAAGTTGTAAATGCAGTAGTACATACTTTCTCTACTAGCTTATGAGCTAAATTAGCTTGTAAAATTGTTTGCTCAGGTTTTGTGATAAATCACCCAACTTATTAACATTTCATGACCTCCAGAAGATCAAACTTTGATGGTCTCCAGAAAATAAAACTCATTAGAATGAGACTATGAATGGAAACAGAAAGACAGAGTGTTTAGCAGTTTATAGTCATGAGCTGTAGCGACATTAGCGTCTAAACTGCAGTGCCACTAGCTGGAACAGTAGTATGATTATAGACTCATTTTAAAGCATTACAATTAATCAACTATGTAAAATCTGTCCATCATTTAATCTCAATAACACAGAAACCATACATACTGAAAAAATAAAATTAAATAAATAAAAAAAACTGGAAATCTGCAGATTTGGGAACCAAATGTAAAAGTTGTTTTCCTGTTTTTCCATTGCTGGTAAATAAAAAAAAAGCTGTATGCTTAGGCTGGATTTATTGTTATTTCCATAAAATTACTGCCTCCCCGAACAACAATCCCGGATAAAGGAAATAAAGTAAAATAAATAAAAGGCTCCCATGCAGTGTGATTCTCAGAGAGTGATCATGTAACAGTATGAAGGGTATCTGAAACCAAAACATGAGCTCTCAGTCCTCTGTCTCAGTTTGTCAAGCATAGCAACATGCCGAGCAAAACACCAGTGATGTATTGTCTACTGGTTAAGCGGACAGTTAAGTACAGACAGACAGACAGACTGAGCACATAACAAATAAAGACAAAGTTCAAGAAGGTTATTTCTGTTCTGGTTGAGTCTGAACATGTTAATGTGACAAGAGTCCTTCAGTCAGCTGCTGTGGGCTAAAAGACAACAGACCGCCTGAGTCATTCTGGCAGAACATGAAGATCATCCGAATCCACCCCTTCATCTGTCTGTCTGTGTCCATGTGACTCAGTCCGTGAGACAAACTGGCACTACTTTACACAGCAGGCAAATCGGATTGGCTTGTCAGCTGCGAGATTCAGTCCTCCAAACTTACAGGTGACTTAGTTTTGCATCATAACCACTCAATTATTAATCCTGACATGTTAACATAGGAAAAAAAACAGCTTCATGTATCAGACAGATATTTTTAGGGATTTCCAACCAGGATGGGCTTTTCCAGACACATTTAACATTTTTCAAGCCATTGCAGTCACTTTAAAATTTCCCCAACCTGACGTTAAAACCCACAGACTAGCGTTTCAAGTTTAATTTGATTGTTTTCATTATTTCACTTTCTGCAATTAAGACTTCAGAGTATGAAATAAATTGGATTTGAGCTGCCTGTCTGAACATGGCCTCAGGAGAGATCTGTAGAATAAAAAAAAGGAAAGGAAAGGGAGGAAAGACAGGGGAGAAAACCGTCCCAAAAAGACTCCCTTATAGATACGAAGACAGAAGAAAAATGAAGCCACTGGCGTGAAGAAGGTGGTGATAAAACAAAACCCCGTACAGACAAGTGGGAAGAATGCTGTTAAGGTGGTATTGAGCAATTAGCCCCATACCCTCTAGCCGATTCCTTAACAAACATTAGCTTTAAAAATGCAAACCCCAACCTCAGCAGAGATAAAATAACTGTTAGTTTCTGACAGCAGATGCCAGTGAAACAGCTCTCCTGATGCCTCTCATACTCTCTCCACGCTGCTAAAAGGCGGCGCTACGTACCTGCTGGTCCTCAGCGATGGGGAACCGTAGGATGTCAACTTTGTCTTCTATCAGCTGCCGTAGCTTGTTCAATGAAGTCGGGAATTCCTCTTTATGTTTCTGGAAATCTGAAGACTGGAGAAAGAGAAGGAGACAAATGTTTTATCAACTGCGATTATAGCAACCGACGCTCAATAAAACTGTCTCACGTTTCCCAACCAGCAGCTTTTGCAATAACAGCAGCTTCTGACACAATGCAACACTTTCTCTTTGGGTCTCTTTGTAATTCATGCATTCATGTTGAGTGAAAATTGGTCTAAACTTTATGTAATCTTGACAAACTGTGACGGCAGAGGATCTCCTCTACGCTGGAGTCTGTAAGTCGTTTAGCCTGAATGTTTAGATCCCACAGACAGCTGGAATTTCAGACTAACACCCAGTTAACAGCACAGGCATCTAGTTTTCTGTCCATATTTTCACCTGAGATAGAAATGGGAAAACTGAACAAGGCTACATTTTATGCTACATTTTAATTATATGACAAATATAACATTTTGTATATTCTTTTTCTTTGCTATAAACACACTTCTTTTATATTTAGAATCCCCAAAGTAAAGATTAAAAATGATCGTTTGGACTGAAACCCTATTTTGTTTTCAATGATCTGCTTATCACTTCGTCTGTAAAACCCACTGACTGTATATAAAAGATGGATGGAGCCTCCTTGAGGTTTCTGAAGAGTTGAATTGAAAGCTCATTGGACGGTTTCTACCATCACCATCTTGGCAGAGCCATGCATGTCGTCTCTCCCGGAAAATACAAAAAAGGGCAAAGAGGTAGCGATGAGAGGGGTACTGTGATTATTGGTGGATTATTGGTGGATGATTGACATTGAGCGAACTCCAACAGGCTGCATTCACTTACACTTGGACATCCAACGTTTACCTTAGTCAGACTGATGTTTAAAAACATTTAATCGATCAACGTTCTTTATGTGGCTCAACAACACGTTCATCCATCTCAGTTTGTCTAGTTAGTTCAAACTGGTATTTACAGCGTCCTGGACGAGACTCCCATTATCTCCATCGTGTCAACATGTCGGGTGTCTGACCCTCTGCTAGAGTTTATGGTGTTGTGCTCTTTTTAAATCTGCAGCTTATCTTCTGACAGCAAATTACATAAATACACAAACTCTAAAATCTCCAGTGAAGAGGGTTATAAACTGTAGGTGTAAGTATCCACAATACAACTGTCCCTGCTGAGCAGACTTAGCTGGAGGAGGCCTCCCACCCACCAGCATTTGGAGCCCATCACAGAGCGCTATTGTCAGACTGAACTCAAGCTCTGACTTGTAGGTTTTTCTCTTAAAAAGAGAGAATCAATCTTCATTCATATATAAAACTACAGATGGACAGTGGGCAATTAACTTTTCCTTCGCCTTATAAGTTGATGCATTCAAAAGATGAGTGGGCAGAGTGTTCATAACACACTGAGACTGTGATTTCTGATTAAATACAATCAAAACAAGCCTATTGTGTTTTAATCCCTCTGAAAGGTAACGTGCCAACACTAGCTTAACAGAGAACAAAGATTTTTTCTTATAGATGATGGAAGTAAGACAAAAAGTTACAGGATTTACATAGCATGCAGCGTTCAAATGCCAACAAAGTCCTTTTCTTTGCATAAAAGTTAATTATAAAGTAAAATAGAGCCTGATGAATGTGGGATTCATGTTGGTTTACGTCTTCTTACACTAATAACCGCATTTACAAAATAGGTTTTAAAACAAAGAAAATAATTAAATTAAAAAAAATTGTATTTGATATTTTCTTCATCCATCCATCTCCTGCCGCTTATCCGGGGTCGGGTCGCGGGGGCAGCAGCCTAAGTACGGAAGCCCAGACTTCCCTCTCCCCAGCCACATTTGCCAACTCTGAGGGGGGGGGGATCCCGAGGCGTTCCCAGGCCAGCAGAGAGATATAATCCCTCCAGCGTGTCCTGGGTCTTCCCCAGGGTCTCCTCCCAGAGGGACGTGCCTGGAACACCTCACCAGGGAGGTCCAGGGGGCATCCTGACCAGATGCCCGAGACACCTCAACTGGTTCCTCTCGATGCGGAGGAGCAGCGGCTCTACTCTGATCTCCTCCCGGATGACCGAGCTCCTCACCCTATCTCTAAGGGAGAGCCCGGCCACCCTGCAGAGGAAACTCATTTCAGCCGCCTGTATACGAGATCTCGTTCATTCCGTCACGACCCACAGCTCATGACCATAGATGAGGGTAGGAACGTAGATTGACTGGTAAATCGAGAGCTTCGCCTTCTGGCTCAGCTCCTTCTTCACCACAACAGACCGGCGCAGAGTTTGCATTACTGCAGACGCCGCACCGATCCGTCTGTCGATCTCACGCTCCATCCTTCCCTCACTCATAAAAAGACCCCAAGATATTTAAACTCCTCCACTTGAAACAGGACCTCACTCCCGACCCGGACAATCGGGCAATCCACACTATTCCGGCTGACGACCATGGTCTTAGATTTGGAGGTGCTGATTCTCATCCCAGCCGCTTCACACTCGGCCGCGAATCGCTCAAGCGAGAGCTGGAGATCACGACCAGATGAAGCCAACAGGACCACGTCATCTGCAAAAAGCAGAGACCCAATCCTGAGGCCACCAACCCCTCAACACCTCAGCTACACCTAGAAATTCTGTCCATATAAGTTATGAACAGAATCGGTGATAAAGTGCAGCCTTGGCGGAGTCCAATCTTCACTTGAAATGACTTACTGGCAGAAATGCAGACCAACTTCTGACATCCGCCATACAGGGACCGGACCAGACAGCTCATACAAGGGGGCACCCCATACTTCCGGAGTACCCCCCACAGGAGGGGTATATATGCATGTATGTATTTGAATTTTATTCTTGTGGTAACATTATGCAAAGTTGATCTGTTGTTAGTACAACTGCCCTTTCACTAAGTCCCCCCTCAGAACCCCCTCTGACATACATTAGCAATGGCAACAAAGAGAGTAGCATGTTGAACTCCTACAGAACATCCCGTGTGTGTACGGGAAATGCAAGACCGATGTTATATTTTTCACTCAAAATCAGATTAAACAGCGCTGAAGACCTCACTCACAGCTGAATCTAGGGCTGTGATGATATAATTCATCCTGATTTGATGCAATTCCCATTTTTTGGGTGCTGATTCGATTTATATAGCAATTTTCACTCTTCTTTGATACTGCGGACTTTTGTAGACTAAAAACAAAAAAAAAGTACAAAACAGCCAGACCATCATTCTGCTGCTATAATGTCCAAGTAGACAAGTAAATCAATAAAAACAAGGAAAATGACAAACATTTTATAATGGATTATATTTTTAAAAAATCTCATTTTTTAACAAAAACAAAAGTGATTTTAAAATTGTGAAGCAAAAAAAGCTACATTTTTTTTCCCAATTTCCCACCCCTAGCTAAATCTGTGTAACATAACAAGTTAGCATGCTAATGCTAACTAGCTCACAGTTGTTAGCTAAAAGACAGTTGTAGAATATGAATTAAAACCTGTGATTTTTTTCAAAAGAAAAAAGGGGAGGGATGGAGGGAAAATGGTGAACTTTTGCCTCTTTTTAAATGTTTTAATGTCAATGTTATTTCGCTGACAAAGCGTAAATAATCTGACAAATATGGACAGAAAACTAGATGCCTGTGCTGTTAACTGGGTGTTAGTCTCAAAGCGTCAATTGTGCACATACTAGCGGGCTTACTACGCTTTTTACAGGAGGAATCCACTAGGGGGCACAACAGAGAACTCAGACTGGATAAACTCAACAAATTTGCAGGATGTGAACAAAATAAGAGAAAGTTAGCATTTGATTTTGCGATCACAGCAGAATAAAACCAACAGCAGTGGTATCATATAAGACATGTAAGGCCGCCTATCCAAACATGCTGTGTCTTAATTTTTCTGATGTTTATCTCCATTGATTTTGCGATCTTACATTTGGTCAAACTAGTCCCTACACAACCCCTACTGGCTAGTCTCACACTATAGCTTCAAATATGTAGCATCAATTTCTGAGGATGTGCCTTTCAAACTAACTTAATGCATGAGGCAGCCATGACACACAAAAAGCAAAGTATCTCTGTCCTCAACATCCCAGAATTGGAAAAAAAAATCAGTATCGGGATATTTTTAAAAATGAACATGCCAGCTTGGCTAGCTTTTTCTTTTTTTTCTAAGCTAGCTCAGTAAAACATTGCAATTAAAATGCAACCTCAAACTCAATCCTGAAGCTTATGAGCAAGAATAATTACGTATGAAGCATAAAAACAACCTAATTTCACTTTATAGGGTAAATGTTCTGAAATGAACCAATTTGCATTGCTAGCTGCTCTACAGATACTTTAACACTGATTTAAAAAAGAAAAAAAACATGCTGTTGTCCTAAATAGATAAACAGTTTCAGTCAATAAGCCACATGACTGAACCGTCCAAATACTCCTAACTAACTAATCTCTGCATTTCACAGCTTTAAAATGCAACTAAAATGTTTTTAAAATACTTACTGCAGGACCAGGAGAGAGACAAGTGTTCATGATGACTCAAAAGTAATTTCCTGTCTGAGCTTAGACCACAGGGCTTTTCTGTGTTTGTGTGTGTGTTGATGGGTGGGCTACACTGCTGTGTACATGGAGATGACCCTAACTACAACCTCCTCCCAGCACAGAATGAATGTTAGCCGGCCAGTTAATATCCAGCCACAGCGGCCAGAGTTTGTGTGCTTGATTGATCAGATCACTCAACCTCTTACTTAAAGGTTCTGTGTGAGAAAGAGAGAAAACACACCATGAATGAGACGAGGCGTTAGAGCTGGAAAAGTTTCCCTGAACTGATTCACTTTGCTGTAATGTCTCGTCCTCGCTAATGCTAAACATATTCATGCTACATTTTAGCAACAATCCCCACCTTAAGGTGTGTTTGGGTGGTGTCTGATGACCTTGGTAGGTCGCCAACATCAGACACTCCTTGATAAACAGGCCGGGTTAATGAGGGTGGAGCCTCTCTGCACACCTGAACTTCTCTCTACTTTCTAGGTGACTTGGAATATGTTACGCAACAAGATTAACTGTCGGAAAACGTGCAGGTTTATGTTACATACACACCCAAGTAAGAACATGTTGAATGAAAACAAACATTATACCGATAATTCTGCATTTTATGAGGCAGAACTAGAAGCTTACCCTGATTTTATCTGGTTTTGGGATCTAAATCTTTCATCATTTGGGGTTTAAGAATGAGATCACCTCATTTAGAGGCAACAATCGTGTCTTTTGTAGCAGTGGTCTCGTTACGTTTGAAAAAAAACATCAGCTGCCGTGTAAATAATCTGTTCCGCCTACGGTAAAAACACATATGGATCACAAGTGCTTCACATCAGATATACATGTGTTTCCAATGTGCACCACATGAGAAAATGGGGTTTGGGAACATTTTTATGTGATCTACATAAATATCATGTGAGTTTTGCAAGTATTTCACATGTTTAATGCGTGTTCCATGTGTTTCATAAGTGGAAATGTGCTTTTGGAACATTTCCATGAGATCCACCTATAATTGTACATTGTACATTGTATAATTGTGCAGTTGTACATGTTGTTCTGTCTTTCCTGTCGTCTCCACCCCAACCAGTAAGGCAGATGGCTGCCCTTGTTGAGCCGGGTTCTGCCGGAGGTTTTCTTCCTGTTAAAGGGGAGTTTTTTCCTTCCCACTGTCGCCTCGTGCAGCTCAGGATGGGGGATTGGATCGAAGTCATGACTCGATGCAATCAGTTGGTTTCTATTATAGGATATGTATGAATTGGCTTGAAATGATGAGCATGTAAAGTGTCCTGTGACAACATTGTTGTGAAGTGGCGCTATACTAATAAAGTTGAATTGAAAAGTTGAATTCACACAGAAACTTACAGAAACGTGCTTTTAGAACATTTTTCACATGTGGAACATGTGAAACACATCTAAAACATGTGAAGCACATGCGAAGCACCTGCGATCCTTACATGGATCAGAAGCAGAACACATGAAAAGCATGTAAAACACATGTGAAGCACATGTAATCTTTATGTGGATCACAAGGAAATTTTTCCACAGGTACATTTCCACATGTGGAGCACATGTGAAACACATGGAGCACGTATGGATCACACATGCTTTACATGTGCAAACACTGCTGCGGAACAATTCTAGGTGATACACATAAGGATCACAACTTACTTTTGTTTTACATGTGTTTTATGTCTTTTTTGTGTGTTTCACATGTTCCATGTCTTATGATGTTCGTTACATGTGAAAACGTGGTTTTGGAAAGTTTTCATGTGACCCACATATGGATCACATGCCTGACATGTGAATTTGCAAATGTGCATGTGTTCTACACATGTAAACATGTTATTTGGAACATTTTCACTGAATTTGCAGATGAACACAGATGTTCCCGTGTTTCACGTAAAAGCTTTAAAACCACAACGTGCTTCATGCGTGGGTCACACAGTGCTGAAACATTTGCATGTGATCCAGTCACATGTGCTTTAAATTTCAACCACAGCACTCCACATGTGCATCACATGTAATGCTCCACAAGTGATCCACATTTAAAACACAAAAATAATGTTAAAAAACACTTTTTTTTTTCTGTCCAGGTTGTTTGTTTGGAAATAATTAGAATTTAGTCTGTGATTGTGTGGAAATACAAGCAGAAATATAAATTATCTTTGTTGTAAGAAACTACTAAAAGATTTATTATCCGTCAAAACTTACCAACAAGACAAATATAATCGATAGTATGAGATTTGACATAATAAAGTCATTTTAGATAGTTTCAATCTGTTAAGTATGTCTTAAAGTTAGCCAAGACAAAAACTTTACGCTTAAATGTGTTAAACTGACAAAATAGCAAATTAAATTATTTTGTGCGCCTTCTCTGATCAACTGTATTAGAACTTTAGAAAAATAATCTAATATAAATAAACCAGTTTGATTCCAGTGTCACACTGGAAAAAGTCAGAACAATGGCTAAGAAAGCTATAAAAGGTAAAAGAATATACAAGAAACAGTTACAATCAGTAGATCGATTAGTTGCAGGTATGGGTGCCACAGGTAGGTATTAAAGGAATATTCTGCCTTTGAACATCTTCTGTTCATAATATTAGTGTGGTAATCCTAATAAAAGTGAAAATGCAGGAAACAGAACATTCATGATATCCATTAAAAATCGTTGTTGCCAAACATCCAGAAATGTGCCGTGAGGGATGAGTCCACTTTTCAGTTGCTGCTGGAGAAAATTTACCATCAGGTTTTGGGTGTGGACTTCAAAAATAAATCTTTATCCTTGGAGAAAACTCTTTATTTCAACAAGACTTCCTTCTATACGACTCACAACAGTGTCTTCACAGACTCAGAGCTTGAGGATCTTTGCATTAATCCAGTTAAAAAATCTTGTGGATGGGTGGTCTGCAGGACATTTTCCACCCGGTCACCTTCAGTAAAACACCTGGAACTTTATCAGGTGTGACGACATACATATATTGCAACATATATTCTGAAGGATTTATTGCCAGTTTATGAGTGTTGCGTCCTCGTTCTCCTATCTTGATGCTTCTTTCTCCTCACTTCCCTCCATCTTGTGAACAGTATGAACGCATCCATTAAAGCACAGTAAGTGCACAGTAAGAGGTTTAGCTGGTTTCCCTAAAAAACACCATTTTTTCAGACCAGGTTCTCCTTTTCAGTCCTACAAGGGCAACAGGTTTTCAATGCTTCCCTCCTCCGACACACTCAAATTATTGAGTCACTGTGCATTTTCATAATCTGTTGGATCCATTTAATTCAAGTCAGGTGGGAAAATCTTAAGCAGAAAAACCAAAAGCACCAGGAGAAAACTGGAACGTGGAACCAGAAAGTCTATGCAGTAAAATAGGAAATGTAAGGGTGCTGCGATTGGGTATAAAAGGATGAAACAAAACAAAAAAAAAAAAAAACAACAACAGATTTTTCAACATAAACAGCGGACAATGTTGAGAAAAGATCAATCAAATCTGGAAAAATTTTACTCATACAGATGAAAAAAAAAAAGCAGAAACTAGTACCGGATCAATATGACCTCTGAGGCATCAGCATGTAGCAGGTCAAATGCCTTCCAAAAAAATCCCCAAAATTTTAACCTCATTATAAAAGTAACTCCTCTAACTAATCAAGAACATCAGTGAAAGTTCACTTCCACTGATAAGATAACTTTTCCTAAAACCTCTGCCAGCTTCTCGGGGAGTGTTTCATTCTTTCTAGATGAGACAATGCAGACTCTCCCACTTAGTCTAATTATTAATTATTTAATAATTAGACTAATTATTTTGTCCAATCAGGGGAGGTTTCTCATGTAGGCGCAGGAAGCTATGAATCACCAGTCAGCATCTTAGTCACTTATACTGCACAGGCACACGTTAAGAAATAAATAAAATAAAATAAAATAAAATAAAATAAAATAAAATAAAATAAAATAAAATGAAATGAAATGAAATGAAATGAAATGAAATGAAATAAAATAAAAGCGGTTGAACTCATCTATGACATTCGTTGCTGTTTGATTTCTCTCTTGTGTTGTTCTCACTCTCAGATGTAAGCTTATTTGGAAAAAAAAATGTTTGCTAAATGACTGAAGAATAGAATAGAATAGAATAGAATTTATTTTAAAAAATTAAAACAAAGTAAACTTTTTGTTATGATAAACAAAACAAGCTTTTGAAGTTTAAAAAGGCTTTTGGAAGAAGTTGAGCACTTATCTAGTCCAAAACCCATTTATCCATAACATCTTAAATTATAAACACCTTCACAGGATTTCTGAATATTAGTACAGATTATCTTCCAGTACAATAAAATTTAGACAGTACACAGTGGTACTACACACTATAAATCATTACATACAATATACATTGCTTTGAAAATTTATCATTTTTAATTAAATGATCTTTTACTTCTTGTCATGTTTTTGCCACCCTGATCTCCTGGCGCTCATCATTGGTTACTCGATCCACCTGCTGGCTTCCTAATTGCCTCTGCTTTCTCATTCAGTTCACCTGGTTTCCTTTTCTCTCACTGCCTACTTAAGCTCCCTCCAATCCCTCCTTTTCTGCCAGATAATAATCAGACCTATGTCTAGTTTTGTTCCAGCGGTCTACGGATTGATCCTCAGTTGCCGACCTTCTGCTTCATGCCCCTGGATTACCCGCCTTGCCTTGCCCTCGACGGATACCGCTACCTTTCGGATCTTCTGGTTACCGACCCTGCCTGTCTTTGGATCTCTGAGCCTTGTCTTTGCCTGGATGAGTATTTTGCCATCCTGTTTACCTCCCAGCTGTTGCCTGGTTTCTTCTGCAGACCATTCCCCCGGACTGATCTTCTGTTCATACTCCTCCACCAATAAACTGGTCATTTGTCCAGAACTCCCTGTGTGTGGCTGAATTACGGATCCTCAGGGTAACTCATTACACTTCTAGTAGATTTCCGTATAAATCAGGACTTTTTATCACTTTTATTTATACACATTTATTCCTTTTCCTCTTGTTTTTGTTGTAACTTAAGAGTTTTCTAATCATTCACAACTAAATCTTATCGTTTATAAATAAAGGTGGCTAGAGGTTTATGGAGATGCCCTGTCAGAGTAGCAACACGTGTGATTACTCAGCAAACATCAGGACAGCTCTACCCAGCATGCCTTGCTGATGACTCACACCTCTGGTATGTCAGATGATGCACTTTGAACCAGGAGGAGCTTTAAAGTGCGAGTAGCCTTTCTGGTTCATTTAATGAGCAGGAGGGGTTTCCTCATGATAGAAACAACTTTTAAACTACTTGTCTAAGTTTATTACTGCGATAAGAGCAGAAAATGGATTTAAAGGTGTAGTTTAATGTCTCTCTACAGCATTATGGAACCAGTCTCCCCAGAAATCCCTTCTGCTTGGTGGATAAGGTCTGTCACACACATGGTATTCCAGTTTATCCCAGAGGAACTGGAGGGAGGTGTGCAGGCTAGATGTCTGGTCACCCAGTTTGCTGGACAGTTTGATTCCTTTAAAGGAACTCAGACGAGGCAATAATGTCCATCTCATCTGTATGTTCCCTCCTTCCTCAGACACAAGCCGTTCGTATGAGACAGCAAACATCAGTGGGAACCTTTTTAAAGGCAGATAAGATGTTTTGAACAGGTAAAAGAGGGGGTGGGTGGCAAAGTGATTCTGATCAGGGGACGCTAGCTGGAGAAGAAGACACTGACTCTTTCTGGTCAGACTGACCTCAGACAATAGGCTACCATATGCAATAAATCACTTTGATGGATGCCATTGTGCTGGTTGTCATGGTGACACATCAACACGACAACACAGCTGGTTGGTAAAAGAAACAAAATTAGCTAGTTAGAGTAAAAAACCCAAACAAATTACCATCTTAGTTTTCACATTCCTGCACAATATAACAAGTTATGGCCATGACTTACTGAGATTTTTTCCATGCATTTCTAACCCTAAACATGCCTGAAATAAAACCTCATCAACACACCTTACAGGTGCTCTATATGTTTTTATCACCTGTTCATAATAAATGCACCACACTTACTTGCCATTTTATCAGGTCCACCTTGCTAGTACTGGGTTGGACCCCTCATCCCGTCAATTAATTCTTAGTTTCATGGATCCAACAAGGTGGAAACATTCCTCAGAGATTTTGCTCCATGTTGACATGAAGCATCACACAGTTGCTGCACATCATGATGAGAATCTCCCGTTCCACCACATCCCAAAGCTGCTCTGCTGGATGGAGATCTGGTGACTGTGGAGCCGTTGGAGGACAGTGAACTCATCGTCATGGTGGAGATGATGTGAGCTTTGTGACATGGTGCATCATCCTGCTGGAAGTTTCCATCAGAAGATGCTACACTGTGCTCAGAAAGGGATGGACATGGTCAGCAGCAGGACTCAGGTCGGCTGTGCTGGTTAAACCAGGTCATGTTGGTACTAAGGGGACCAAAGTGGGACCAGAAAATAGCCTGAAGTCTTGATAACAACACAGGATGGATCCATGATTTCAGCTGAACCTCACGAGACTCATCAGACCAGGCAACATTTAGCTTCTATTGTCCAGTTTTGGAGTGTGTGTGTGTGTGTGTGTTTTTTCCTTTTATTAGGTGACAGGACCCCAGCGTGGTCTTCTGCTGTATTCTGGTCCAGACATCTGCTGCTCACTGGATATTTTCTCTTCTTCAGACTTTCTTTGGAAACACTGGAGATGGTTGTGTGTGAAAATCCCAGTAAACACTCAGACCAGCAACCATGCTGCGTTCAAAGTCACGTAAATCTCCTTTCTTCATCATTCTTCAGCAGGTCGTCTTCACCATGTCTATATATGACTAAATATGTTGCTGCCATATGATTGGCTGATATTTGTGTTAACAAGTAACTCATGAGGTGTCTCATGATGTGAACATTTGTCTAAGAACAGTGTAACAGACTGAAGAGGCCGAAAATAAACGGTCCTAAACTGAAAATAATCACACTCCTGGTCTCAGAGGTCATTGTGACCCTTTGGAGACTAAACTTCCTGGATAGTTTCGAGTCTGTATACAGTAAACCCACAGTGGACCGGGTTCAGGGTCATCCTGCTGGACTGATTAGCCTTTTTTCCATGTACAGATTGTTTTCTTCCCTATAAACACCACCACCACAGAACAGCAGAACCAGTTTGTCTGCAGCTAATGATGGGGTGAATGATCAACATACCACCTCTCCAGTGTTTGCTTTCTCCTTCGTTGCCCCTCCCCATCCAGCTCCAGCACAGTCTGACCAGTTCCTCTGCGTTTAACAATTGCATGAGCTGACGATCCGATGTCTCGCCACACATCATTACCCTCGACAAACAGAACAACTTAAGATCAAGTATGGAAGTCAAACAGATAAGGCATGGACTGCAAGATGAATGACATGCATTTACAGTATAAAGGCATTTCCATGGGTTGTTTTAGGATTTGTCACAACACACACAGGTGTGCAGGGCCGAGTTACGAGGAGCTCCTCCTAACGTCTCGCCTAAAAGAAATGATTAAGCTGTCACTTGTTAGACGGGCAGAAATAAATGCTTAGTATAACACAGACATGTACCTGTCTGGTGGCTTGCTTTAAAATAGTGTTGTATGCTTTTAAATATGCATCTGGTTGCTTACTCTGAATCTAAAGACAAATACAGGAAGGATTTTGTAAAGAGTGTCAAGTTTCTGTTAAGCTGCTTTTAAGCCAACTTTATTTATTAAGCACTTTAAAAAACAGTAGGTTCTGGTCAAAATGCTGAACATTAAGTGCATTCAGAAACATAATATAACCATGTAAATAAAAAAAAGATAAAGCCAAAACTAATATTAAAATAATCTTACTTGCACTGAGCTAACAGGGTGGGAGTAACTTATTTGAAGTGTGAAAGATGGATAAAAAAAAATGGCTGCAGTTTCTGAGATAAAGTCTGATGTAATGACGTCTGTTAGTGATCCAATGCCACGAAGAGCGAGGCTCAGGGAAGATGATGGACCAGCATATATAATGCTTTCATTGGTATTTTAGAGCAAATAAAGCATGCAATGCTGCTTGTGTCACTTAAAACAACCCCACCCCTAAAAACTCACCGGTACAACTTCTGCAGGTCTGTTACTGGTTCGAAAAGCAACCTTGTGAACCTTAATTCATTATAAGCTGATCCTTTGTTGTGTATATTCCTGAACCAGAAGCTACCCTGGAGCACTCTGGCACTTTCACCTCACATGGTTTTTACTAGAGCTGGGTGGAATACCTGTTAATACCAAGAAATTTCTTTTTTTTTTCCGTTATTTATATTTATTTATTCCAATAAATTTGTCTTATACCACCAAAAAAATCTATTTAAACAGGTGAAGCAATACTGGGAATGTTGCATTCAAGTATTTTGAGGGGACCTGTTTCACTGTTGCACCACTAAACGCGCAGCAGAGCAGCTGAATAATTGTAGAGGTTGCGCAGCGAATGTGGATGGAAAACGTTTAGAAAGTGAAGCTGTAGCAGATAATGAACACGATGACACACAAAAAAGAGAGGCCTCTGTTTTCTGAAGATAATTTGGTTTTAAAAAGAATGGGTGTGGACCAAACAACGACTTACTGAAGATGCCATTCAACTAAAGTTGTCGCCAGAGGCGGCAAAATGAATGATTTGCTTTTCCACCATGTAGATATGTTCACCAGAGGTACTGCCTACGGCAAAACAAGAAAAGCGAGAGTTGGCTCGAGATAGTCATCTCCATCACAATATGGTCTGATAAGTACTGCAGAGAATGACAGATCTAATAATATGATGAATAAAAGCACAGGATCTGAGATATTAGACAACAAAATGTTCTGCATTTCCCATGAAAACAAAACATTAGAAAGAAAATCAGGAAAATAGATTCAATGCTCAGTTGCCAAAGAGAAGATGGCTTGTAACGCAGAAACATCTGTTAAAACTATTTGAAAGAAGCAAAAATACAAGTCTGGTCTCTATAAACTTCACAAACTTCAACAGGCATATCAATGAAATGTGACAAACCAGTCAAGAAGGGGGACCTTGCCTTTGATTGCCATTTTTCTGAAGGCTTCAACATACTTCACTGACACAGTATCTAAGAAACTAGTTGTTTGCAATAACACTAGCGTCTTCTTGCTAATGGATACCAGAGGGAGTATTTTATCCAGTGTGTCATCATCAGATAAACTGCTTGTTAGCCTCTTCAATGCTAATACCGCCAACATCTCCTAGCTAACAGAAAGAACAGGTATAAAATCTTGTAGTTAATCAGCCAAGAGAAGCTAGTTGTTAGCCTTTACAATTCTAATGCTAGTTTTCTTTGCTAATATATAGCAGAGGGAGTAAAAATTCTAATGGGTTATCAGTCCAAAAAAGCTAATTGTTAGCCTCCCGAATGCTAATACCAACATCTCCTTGCTGATAGATGGCAGTATAAAATCCTGTGGTTAACCAGCTGAAAGAAGCTAGGTGCTAATGCCAGCATTTGCTTGCTAAAGGAGAAAAGAGGGGATATCTAATCCAATGGGTCACCATCCAAGAGAAGTTTGTTGTTAGCCTCTACAATACTAACACTTAAGGATAATAAATACCAGAGGGATTGTAAAATCTAACATGTCATCAATCTAGAGAAGCTAGGTGTTAGCCTCTCCAGTGCTAACACCAACATCTTCTTGATGATGGATGGCAGATTAAGTATATTAAAGCTGTGGTTAATCAGCCAAGAGAAGCTGGTTGTTAGCCTGTGTAATGCTAACACTTGCATTTTCTTGCTAATGAATCACAGTCAGAGTAATATCCTGTGATTAATCAGAGAGAAGCTAGTTGTTACCCCACCCAATGCTTTTGTGTGTGTTCTGCTGCCAACCAGCATGCACAGGTGCAGAAGTGGAAAGCAGTCCCTTTTAATATACCTGTGATGGTCTGTGATAGTACCATAAATCAAATATAACTTCTTATGTATTGACACTTTAATATAATTCAAGAGTCATCAGATATGTTGTGCTCCCTCAGCAGGTGGATGACTGTGTGTTACAGAAGATGTGTTTGCCTAAAGCTGTATTTTTATGTATTTGTATGTATTTTTGTATGTATTTGTATGTATTTTTAGCCCTGCGATGGACTGGCGAGCTGTCCAGGGTGTACCCTGCCTGTCGCCCAAAGCCAGCTGGGATAGGCTCCAGCTTCCCCACGACCCTGAATTGGAATAAGCGGTTCAGAAAATGAATGAATGAATGAATATGTATTTTTAGCTTTGTTTATAATAAATAAATCAAAATGCAGCCACAATTTTTAGACACAAAGGAAATTTTACCTAATACTGCTGAACACCAACACATGTTCTCAGAGGGATTTTCAGTGTTTTTAAGGGTCTGCAACAATAAAAACAATGTATTTCTTAATGGTTTAGTTTAAATTGAGCAAATATGGTAAATATGGTGCTGAACTTTCTCTGAATAACACTGGAAGTAATTACCAGCACAAGAAAAACCCTGATCATTAAAGAATAATTATAAAAACTCTACATCTGTAACATGAGCACAGAGACAAAAAGACAATCGAGCAGCCAGATGAGCAGTTAACTTTCTTTCTCAAACTCCATTTTCTTGTCTCACAGTTCTGCTTCAAAACTAGAACATCAACATAAACAACAACAACAACAACATTAACTCTCTAAGCACTGCAACTCCCACCCAGCACCCACTCAGCCAGCGCCCACTCAGCCCTCCGACAAGGCTTAATGAGTAATAAGCACTGGGTGACCACAGTCTTGGAGTCAAGCCAACTTTCCCAGATGCCAAATTGAAGCCTGGAGGTACTGCATAATGCAAAACAACACTCATTAAAACTTGAAGGAAAAAACACTGGGAGCTATAAAATGCAAAAATGAACTAAGATGCATTCCAGGAGAAGCTCTGTAACGCTTTCTAAATGATGCAAATGAATAATTAGCCTCTCAGGAGTCCATTAGTGGGAAAAATTACAAGACGTAGAAAAGGGGCTATGAAACACATGCATGACCTTAAAAACCTAAACGGTTTGGACTGAACATTATGTTGAGGAAGAGATGGAAACTTTGGAGAGGGGTGATGTTGAAGAATAAAAATTAGATGGAAAAAAGTGACAATTTAAAAAAAAAAAGTAAGAATATGATGTTTCCATACCAGACATTAAGTAATGACAGTAAAAGTTATGTTTCTGTCACGGTAACAAATTTTGCCGATTAATTGTCTCAGAAATTATTGTGAAGGACAACAATATCGCGCTAAGCGATTATTGTTGTCATTTTGAGGCCATTTTCAATTAAATAAGAATAATACCATAATGATGCAAGGACACCCTTTAAAAGATCAACATACTTTAATTTCTGAAGAACATTTAGCTCAATATGCAGACTAGTTTATGCTATATCCAGTCCCCAGTCTGCTAAAACAGATCAGGATTTCTCCTGGGGTTTTGGCAACGTGGTTATCTGGAACATATGGTCTCTAAACACCATGTAACACAGTTACATAGAGTATGGTAAAGCTCATATAAGGGGAAAAGTTTGGACTTGACCAGAGGTGGAATGGTAAAACTGAATGTCTTTAAACGCCTTCAGTATGTCATTTTTCATTTTATTGTAAAGTTGTGGAAATGCCGTTTGTAACACGTATGTTCATCCAGACAATTCATACTGGCTGTGAAATGTTTGCAACATTTTTCAAAATATTGCCTTTTTAACAATATTAAAGGGCAGCATGGCTTTTCCAACCACGCTGTCTGAGTGCACACCATGTTGCACTGTCCTGTTTGGATTGAATCTGTCGGTTAAACACTGTGGTGATGGTGGACTGTCGGGAAGATGGAGCTAGCCTGTTTGTTAAGGTCTTAAGTGCAGATGGAAGCTTGTTGTATTGCCGTGTTTAGTTAAAATCGTCTTAAAACAAATAAGACAGTAAAGTAAGACAAATTAAAATTATTGCATCTTATTGTGCGATTAATTGACCTATTGCTTATTGTGGCAGGCCTATCTGTGTAGATAATGTCATTTTCTTTACCAACAATGTTTGGTACTATTCCTGCTCTCTCAATCGCAACACCTACACTTCAGGATGAAGACAAGTTCAGCGCACATCAAGTAATAAAGTAATCATGAATAACTTTCCAACCATAAAATCCTTCTGACTCGTTTTGATGGCACACTTCTAATCAGTATGTACATTCTTGGAGCCGTCGTTGCCCTGCTGCATCACGGATGCATTTAGCTTTACGGTACCGCGTCACACCTCAGCAACTGGATGTCAACCAGTTGAACACAGACCATGGTGGTTCAGCAAAGAAACTTAAAAGTATATGATTGGAGGAAGAGAGGAAAAGAAAGAGAGAAAGTGACAACACAAGAGGTAACAGCAGAGTTAACAGAGTGAATTTGACTGGCTGGAGAGAGCTCAGAGAAGAGACAGGATGCAACATGGATCCTGAATTAGTCTTTGTTAGGAGGCACCAAGGGGTGAAAATCTGCCAGAGTTCAGCAGGGGACTTTCACCTCATTTCACACAGACTCTAAAGGCTCAGTGGGAGTCGTGTGGCGTCTGCGTCAAGTCGGTTACGTTGTCATTGCCGTATTCTCTACGTAAGTCCACAGAGGTTTGACGGGTCCATTGCCCAACCACATATTCAGTCCAGCTATGCAACATGGAAATAACCGCTTGTGACTGATCAGTTTGTAATTACGTTTCAGAATTTTTGGATCTTCTTGTTGAACAACTGCAGACACCAGAAAAGAAACTGCAGGACTTTGGTCCACGCCACTCCCTCTCTATGGCCATCTCTCCTGTCCAGCTACTGCCTAACGAAGGCTACTGGAGCCACAAGGACTTAAAAAAGAAAAACAACGAAGAAAGATGTTTCTGTCTCAGAGTCTAAACCTCCTTTTTCATATTCCTATAATCCAACAATTTGAAACACAGGCTTTTTAAAATCAGACATAATGATGTCCTATAGTCTGTTCAAGCCGAATAATCAAAACGAGATATATCTGAAGAGCTCAGACTGGGAGGAATTCTGTAGGAATTTTGTAAGAATTAGAAGAATTACTATTTAAAATAAGTTTGTGTGTTTATGCAGGTGTTTCTATCCTAACTAAACACACCCACGTTCCTAAAATACCTGTCTATTTCCCATCCTTCCTCTTCCTATGATTCACTCTTCTTTGGTATCTTGTGACATCATATGTGTCAAATTAAACAATCAAAATGTGAAACACAAGCTACAACAGATCCAGATTACCTCATACGGCTTAGTTTACTGAAATTAGTGATGAAGGCCTTGATGATGATGACGCTGGAGGGCAACATTAAGAAACAAAAACCACTAACTGGGTGAGGTATAGCTTAAATAACTTTCATATTCTGCGAGTTTGTCGGGACTGTTTAATAGCATGAGAAGGTTTTTTGGGACTATGTGAGACTTCTCCTGTTCATTCCCACCGTGTTAATGATTCAAAGGCACCAGATGCCACTTTGGGGTGTTCCTCATACCAGAAAACTTGACATTTAATGACAACAGAGATCAACACACAATGGGTGGATTGTTCTAAACTAAGGGTGGAATGGGACTGAATACTTTGACTATTGTGTGGAGATTTTCTGCCTTAACTCATCCAACCAAGATCTAAAAATGTAGGCAGAAGAAGACAAAGAGAAAGCCATGCCCACGATTCAATGTTTGATTCCCTTTGCCACGATACAATTTTGATTAAATTCAGGAGCCAATAATCGATGATGGAGCATACCGCATCGTTTCCATTACTATAAAGTCACAGGGCTCTAAATTAGCACCAAACCTGCTAAATGTGGCTTTAAATGAATTCTGGTGGGAATAAAACTTAGTTGAATCCAGGGATGGTGGGTAATATCTTGCTAATCCAGCAATCTCTCAATTAAACAAATAAAACACTCATACATATACATATATATATATACATATGTATATAAATATACATATATATATATATATATATATACATATATATATATACATATATATACATATATATATATACATATATATATATATATATATATATATATATATATATATATATATATATATATATACATACATATATATATATATATATATATATATATATATATATATATATATATATATATATATACATATATATATATACATATATACATATATATATATATATATATATATATACATATATACATATATATATATATATATATATATATATATATATATATATATATATATATATATATATATATATATATATATATATATAGATCTGTGCAGTAGTCCGACTTGAACTTTCTGCACCTAAATATATTTATGACTCAATCCTCCAACCTTAATCAGAACAAGAACCAGGAAGGCAAACCTCCATCAGAACCAAAACCAGGAAGCTAAACCTCCATCAGAACCAGAACCCGGAAGCTAAACCTCCATCAGAACCAGAACCAGGAAGGAAAAACATAATCAGAACCAGAACCAGGAAGGAAAACCTCCATCAGAACCAGAACCAGGAAGGAAAACCTGCATCAGAACCAAAACCAGGAAGGAAAACCTCCATCAGAACCAGAACCAGGAAGGAAAACCTCCATCAGGACCAGAACCAGGAAGGAAAACCTCCATCAGAACCAGAACCAGGAAGGAAAACCATCATCAGAACCAGAACCAGGAAAGAAAACCTCTAGCAAAACTGGAACAAATAAAGATTGCCATCAAATTTAAATAATCCATAAAAGAATTTAACATTAAATGCATTAACTTGTTTTTATAAGCTCTTTTATTCTCTCTTAGAAACGTTGGCTGGTGGACATTCTGATTGGCTGGAAACTTCACAGTCTGTCTTTGAAGGTGACCTTGGTTTATGATCACAAAGGTTTCATTTGAAGTTCTTTTCACTGCATTGCACAAATGATACAATTTCTGTTTATATCTGTGCTATTTCGGATTGATTACCTTTGCAATAATTCATGCTATAACCAAAATAGTTAGATTATGCTGAAGGGAGAAATTATTTATTGACCATATTTTACTGTTGCTTAATAGTTTTTGAAGAAAAGTCCCATAAACACGTCATTTAGACAGTTTTCCATAAGTAAATAAAGAAAACTTACTGCTGTTTTAGGACAGCTTTACGGTTAGCAGACAATGTTTTTTTTTTTTTGCTTTTAGCTACGCACTGCATGTCTCAGGGAGCCTGCAGAAGAAGTACAATTGTGATGCAAACATAATAAGCTTGATGAAAAGGACATGAACATGATAAACATCCTGACAGCTGACAGACAGCTGACAGACGGGCAACACCCTGAACTAAAACTTATCACACAGCCATGGGATTAAACTTCGGCATGCAAAGAGTCTGCTTGTTGTGTGAGAAAGTCTGACTACATTTCACATGACTTCATTTAATGCAAGAATCTCCTGAAAAATCGTTGATCACTGAAGTTTCTATCACACAGACCGTATATGAAAAATGGAAGCAGCCACCGGCGGTTAAAAGTGAAGCCTATGCAGAAGTGAATAAAACTGCAGTTCCCCCTTCATCCACTAGGGGCTGCAAAACAGAGCGAATCCCGATAGACTCCCATGTTAAAAAGACCAACTTCACAGCAGAAATAAACATGTTTACAGCCTGGTTCAAAAATCCATTTTAGGTTTAATAGGTCAGGTTTACCTTCATGACAACTGCGGGGGGAGTACATTTTTTTCTAACTCTCCCGTTTAAAAGTAATTTAATCTCAAAGTTGCTCATATTTGTATTTTCTGGGAGCAACAACACCCATGTCCCTGCCAAGATGGAGATGGTAGGAACCGCCCACCGAGCTTCAGTTCAGCTCTTCAGAAACCTATGGGTGACGTCACGGAGGCTCCGTCCATCTCTATATACAGTCTATGTTCTATCAACAATATGAAAAATATGGCATTTTTATGCAATTGAACACATCTCAGATTATATGTAGATAAATGCCAGGCCTGTTTTTAATATGTTGAAACAAGTCACCACAGTTTTGACATCAAGCACTGAGATCATTGTCTTTCTTTTATGATACTGCCAAATGCTAAGGTAATGGAGGTTTCGATTAATATCAATACACGCTATGAAGTCAGGTATCTGCAGGGAGGGAAGACGCCTTTATCAAAGCAATGAGATCATATTAAATTCTCTTTGTCTCTCATGAGGTGAATTTCCATTACAGCGGGGGTGCCCAGCTCTGGTCCTCGAGGGCCACAATCCTGCATGTTTTCCAGGTATCCCACCTCCAATACACCTGACTTAAATCAATGAGTCATTGTGCAGAATCTCATAAGCTGATGGATCCATTTAATGTAAGATGTGTCGAAGCAGAGACACATTGAAAACCTGCAGGATAGCGACACTCAAGAACCGACTTTGGACACACTTGCATCACAGTTTTGTCAAAAAAAGCGATATTTCTCAAATTTCAAGAAGTACAATTGTAATTTGCAGGTGTTTCCACTGAACACCTGCACTCAACACCTGATCAGTATAAAAGACATAATTCTGGTAGAATCTCATCTTGCAAACATTGAGGAGGATGGAGATACAAACATTTCACATTTTGGAGCAGCGATCTCAGTTGCCACAACTGCTGTCGCTGCTGTCCAAAACAAGAAGAAGAAGTCATCCAAAAGCCATATTTACCTGAAATGAACTGGTCACATGACCAGTCACATGGGGGTATAAATGTGAAAAAAGTTTCTATTACACTTTTATAATATACTTCTTTATCGACATGCCTGAAGAAAACAGAACACCTCATTTGAGTGTAAAAACATGTTTGCAATATTTCAGAAGGTTTTCAAAATTTAAAATTTTCCATTACCTGCTTTTTATTGAAATATTAGATTTTAAGCAAATCTCGCACAAAATGAGATGCAAAGTGAGTTTGAGTCAGTTTTTGAGTTTTGCAGGACAAATTTGGAGCCCGCTAAACACCAGAGCCAGCTGTTCATCTTTCTCACACTCCAGTCCACTTGTAGGTGGGACACGACCTCTAAACTGGTTGCTCACTGCCAAGAATCGATAGAAACATGGGAGAGAATGAGCGTAGCCTCAGAGAGCCTTGAAAGCGAGCCACAACTTCCAAAACCTTAAGAAGTAGTTGAACAAAAAGGCCCCACTATATCAGAAGTATGAAATTTGGTTAACAAAATGTTAAAAAAAAAAAAGGCTAATAAAATGTCGAAACTTTGTCCTCTGTTGGTCACCACCGTCCAACAGAAAAGCATAATTTCATTCACTGCAAAGCAACGACATAACAGCAGCAGTTTCATAACTAAAGGCAAAATTATCCTCATCTAAAACTTCTTCTAGAGCAGGGGTGGACAACCCCAGTCCTGGAGGAGTGTTCAGAGTTTCCCTGCTGCAACACACCTGACATAATTCAGGCTTTATTAGCAGACTGGTGCAGAGTTTGACTTCACACTCTGCACCAGTCTGCTAATTACCCACTGATTTGCATCAGCTGTGTTGCAGCAGTGAAACTTGCAGGACTGCAGCGATGATACATTTTTAATATATCATGCAAACCTGTACGTTAAATATGGCACTTGTGCTTTGATTTAGGCAATATTTGAAAACAATATGATTGCAGTTGCATATTTTCCAAAAAAAGAAATGTTTACACCAAGTCTTCATCTGGAAAACAAACTCCAACATGTAGACAGTTTATTTACAGTTCATCTCTTTCACACTGAAAAACACAGAGAAGTAGGCTAAAAATGATGCAGGAGAACAAGACAAAGCTGCTTACTTATCAAATAGTGAGTTCACAGAACCATATTAACAGCAGGAAGTGAGTGAGATGCGAAGCTCATAGATAGTTTAATTCCACATCTTAATAAAACAAATACCCCAACTTTGATTTGAGCGAACCGGAAGCAGGAAATTTTGACATAAGCATGTGATATTATTTTCATTCTTTTCAACTACTCTCATCTCAAAAAGATAAAACACAGACAACAAACTCAGAATACCAGCTGAGAAATTTTCCATGCTATGCCTTGTTAATAATGTCAATTTCAGCAAGAGGCAGAAAACCCTTCAAGGGTGAGGATGAAGGCACATCTGGTTCATATTCTCACCACCACACAGGGGTTTTTCCATGCTTTTCTGTTGGTCGAGTCTTGCTCTGAGGCAGGCCAAAACAAGGCTAATCCCGACTTGCTAAACCCTGTAACAACAGAAACCATAAAGGTAATCCCCCGACTGGCCAACATCAATGCAGAATATGTTATGATGAGTTGATTTATGTTAACTGCACCTTCTTACAATAGCAACGTTTGTTAGTAAGACTGTTACCTAAATCTATACTCTCAACCTGTCCAGGTGTACCTGCCTCTCGTCCAATGTTTGATGGGATAGACTCCAGCTTCCCGCAAGCCTTGATTTGGACTAAGCGTTGAAGAAAGTGGATGGATGGACTTAAAGCCAATGTCTTCTAGCAGTAGCATTCAAAACTGGTCTGCTAGCTGAAACTACTAGCTTGTGCTACAGCTACTGCTTAGCTTAGCTCGCTTAGCTAGCTCTTAAATAAACGGAATATTGCATCCATTTATGTGAAATACTGATGTCAAGTTGCTTTTTCTAGTTTTCTGTTTTCTGAATGAAAAAATATCAAGTTATCTGTACCTTCTTACAACTGCAAAACTTGTAAACCAGACTGATAATTAAAGCTACTGTCTGTTAGCACTAATATGCTAGGCTAGCTGAGACTGACAGCTTAACATAGTGTAACCATTTAAATAAAAAAAAGAATAAAGTTATTTAAAATATTGATGTTAAACTGTTTTTTATGGTTTTTACATTTGTTAAAAATTTTGAATTAGTTTTTAAAAGTTAGCATGTTAGCTGAGTTCACTGAGTTCATTAAATATACACAGGCAGCCATAAGATGAAAGTCTGGCTAAGCTGGTTGTTCTTTGCCCCATTGTCTTGCATTATTATCATCTTATTAAAAGGTCACTGGGGCAGGAAAGTTGTGGGTTACTAATAGGTATCTATTTTTGATCTCCTGTGTGTCAGAAGCTGAGAGGCAAGCTGGGAGAAATGAAGGGAAAGGGAGGTGGGTGTGTACTCAGCAAAACTGTGAGACAGAGCAGTTGTGTTTTCTCGTTGGTCTGGTTGGTTAACTTTCTAGGCTGGAGTCAAGGGAAAGAATGTAGTCCCATTAAAATACATTAAAAAGACAGAAAGGGTGTGTGTGAGCGAGACTGAGAGGCTAGATGGAGACGGACAGATGGAAAGCAACTGAGAGAAAAGTGAAAGGGAATCCAGAATGACAGATAAACATAGGAAGATTTAAAAAAAAAAGAAAAAAAAAAGAAGAAATGTGGCAGCAAAAAGAAATGAGGGATGCACTGACTACTATTCTGGGCTGATATTGATGTTTAAGTTAATCATAAGTCCAACGACTGATAGCTAACACTGACTAGTTTTGTGTTTACAAACTATTTTCTGTTTAATGCCAGGAAAACACAAAGTATGCATTTATAAAGTAATGACTTCTCATTACTTTGACCCTTGAGTATATATTAATTTGAACAAATATCCCAAAGAAAAAGTGCTTTTCAGCTCGTTCAAACAACTAAATGACAACTAAATGACTTTTCAGTATTCACATTACCCAACAGTTTAATTTAGCTCTAATTAGTTAAATTTAACCTTATGCAAATAAACCTTGTAAAATCTGAAGTAAAGTTAATGCAAAACAAGCAAGTTGATGATATCCTATGTTCCAACAGGTTGATCCCAGTAAACAAACTGATTTGTGAGAACCTGATAGAAATAGCTTAGCACATTCCTGACTTTTAGCCTTGATAAGTGCACAACTGAATGCCGAGAAAGCATGAAAACAATGCTTCACTTGCTGAATGCAACACAGCAGCAAAGTCTCAAACATCCACATAACTATGCTGACTTGCAGCATTTGAAATGAACACATGAAGTATGTTAGACTGCTAATACTACAGCAGGAGGTACACATACCATATTCTGCAAAGTGTGAATGAAATTTGGTGAATCAGTAGTAACATTCCTGCTACATTTTAAGCTGTCAAGCTAGCAAAACAGTCAGCTAGCTTGAATGGTTTATCAGAGATAAAAAACAAAACAAAAAACAAAACAAAAAAACATTTATATATGATGCTTAAAACTGTAGTTTGCCTGATCTGATAAAATTTGTGTATATGCTCTTAGTAAAGCTAACTCCCCAAGTGTCTTAGACCTATTTGCATTAGCAGCACAGGTTTCGATGCTACTGTGGTCATCATACATTTAGTCTTCAAAATCAACTATATCATCTCACATATTTTATTTTCATCTGAAACATTTACTGTCTTAATAAGCTTATAACACAAGTGATTCAAGAAATTTGTAATAAAAGTTATTAGCCATACTAGCATCTGCTTCACCTGACAGTGCTAACTTAAAACAAAGTTTATTTAGACATCAGGTCAACCTGTATCTAATCCTAAAACTGGCTAAACCCGAAACAACAGTACAAAATAAAGAGCCGAAGAATCTAATAATACTCCAAATGCTGCAAACTAAAACAGAACCAGTTATTACAAAGTTTCAATTCCTTTAAACTGTATTATAACTATTGCAAAAATGGTAAACAAGAATGATGTGTGAAGGTAATATTTGATAGTTTTAGCATGATAGCTAACTGTTGCAAAGTAACCCCTTTAAAAATCAAAATGAAATAAAATTACATGGTGTTGAATTATTTTGTGTCTGTCTGTAGTCTAGGCACATGTCTTCTTTGTAAACATTAAGAACCTGGTATGTTAGTGGTTAGCTTGTTGGCTACAGTCATGAAATTCAGACTTAGATATGATTAATAACAAAAATAGCATCCGCTTCGTTCCACAACAGTAAATCCAACCAACGCTAATTTAGACATAAAATCTGACTAAATCTAATCCAAAAGTTAAAACCAGCTTGACTCCAAAACAACAGCAAACGCAAAGAGCAAAGTTATTTCAGTTATACAAAACTGGACCATATTTATTCTTTCTGGAATTGGCTTTAGGATTTTCCAGAGAAAATCCAAGTAGCAATGTTATTTGGAGGCCAACTTGCAATATTTTCACGATGAATTTGTGACATGTGTTGTATTTATTATTGACTATTAATAATAAAGACAGAAGAAATGTCCAAGTAGGTATTTCATGCAGCAACATAAGTTAAAAGCCAAGTTTACTGTTTGACACAATGCTCGTATTAGGAGTTGTTATAGTCACAGACATCATTATTTAACTAACCGGTGACCCTGCAGCTCCACATAGTGGGAATATAAATGGTTTTGGCACCCTCCACCCAGCTGAAATAAAGATAACATATTGAACCTGCAATACTGTTATCGGAGTGCAGAGAACAATTAGACTCGCCCTTTGACTGAGCTCAGAGAAAACAAAACTTCACAGCCCAGAAACCTTAGAAATGTAAGTTTCATCATCAGAAGCGGCCACAAGTTTGGTCCTGCAGTGATCTGTCTGTTTTAATAACCAGACCTGTAAAAAAAAACAGTCTGCGGAGACAATGACTTTACATCGGAATATTTCTATTTCTATTGTTCTTTACAGCCTTCAATGTTTATGGTAACTTTAATAAACTATCAGTTTTTATTTTATTATTCAGAAAGTCACTGCCATACATATTTGGACATAGGATACTTAAATTATACAAACAATCTGAATACATGATCTGACATAATACTTCATGACTTTTTATTATGTCAACTGTGAAGTCCTAAATGAGGCGTTCTTCTCATATTCTTCCTCGCTGAGGGAAAAATAAGTTTTCATAAGTTTCTAAAACTGTGAGTAGTTTGTTTTCCTGGATGGATGGGGCTCGACGACCCCCCCTTAAAAACTGTCTATCCATTACATAGCAACACAACACCAACTTTAACCCATTTGATTCAATAATTTCACCAATCCTGAGCAACATTTTACCTTCTCTGAAAAGAAAGAAAAACTTTTGCCTTTTAACAAGTTAAACTTTGTTCCTTCTGGCACTAAATATGTGAAATGATTTATTTATGATCCCAACTAAACTGTATCAGCTGTCAACTTACCTGCTCTATCCTGAAGTCCTTACATAATCATTCTCCAGCTAATGTGTTACTCATTTTATTGGACTTTAATCGTCTTTAATCTCCCGGCTTCACTGATATTAAAGTGTACAGGAGTCTTCTGGTTTCATATCTGCTGTAAACAACAACTAGCTGTTTGGACTTCCCCGATACTGAATATTTATAATCAATAAGTGATGATGGGAAATCTAACCGTAACGATTCGGTTCTGATGGTTTCTAAGCAGCTTCTGTATTTGCAGCAGGTGCTGTTCTTCTAACCAGACCTTCCTGAAAGCACGCAGCAGCTGCCAGCAGCAGCATGGAAACACTGGGAGCAGAACTGCAGGTAAATCATCAGTCAGGCTCTTACCTGGTCGCGCGCCCTCTCCGCGGTGCCGCTGCTGCTGAATGACACGCTGCAGGCTGAGGACGGCAGGAGTTTGCTTTGTGGGTGGGTCCTGCACACCTGCTGCACACAGGAGGCCTGCGTAATGCGCGAGCCCACGACGCGCAGGTGACGCACGCGGGATAGCTGCCACTTCGCCCGAGAGGTGGAGGATAGAGTTGTGAAACGGATTCAAAAGTTCCTTTCTCCCTCCTTCCCCCTCAGATTTCCTCTGAGAAAGTTTTCATAGACACGTGATTCTCTCTCTCTCTCTCTCTCTCTCTCTCTCTCTCTCTCTCTCTCTCTCTCTAACACCATTTTTGGAGATAAACAGTCTCTCTCCATCATGCAAGTATTTAAGGAATGTCCACTGCCTCGTATGCATAAGATCTCCCTTGTTATCTATCTATCTATCTATCTATCTATCTATCTATCTATCTATCTATCTGTTGATGGGCTACCAGTACTAAACACATCTAGTCATGTAGATATGGTGAAGACGACTTGCGTAAGTTCAATCTGAGCATCAGAATGATGAAGAAAGGAGATTTACGTGACTTTGAACGCAGCATGGTTGCTGGTCTGAGTGTTTACTGGGATTTTCCCACACAACCATCTCCAGTGTTTCCAGAGAAGGTCTGAAGAAGAGAAAACATCCAGCGAGCAGCAGATGTCTGGACCAGAAGGCAGCAGACGACCATGTCAGCTGTCAGCTAAGAACAGGAAACAACACACACACACACACACACTCCAAAATTGGACAATAGAAGCTAAATGTTGCCTGGTCTGATGAGTCTCATGAGGTTCAGCTGAAATCATGGATCCATCCTGTCTTGTTATCAAGACTTCAGGCTATTTTCTGGTCCCACTTTGGTCCCCTTAGTACCAACATGACCTGGTTTAACCAGCACAGCCGACCTGAGTCCTGCTGCTGACCATGTCCATCCCTTTCTGAGCACAGTGTAGCATCTTCTGATGGAAACTTCCAGCAGGATGATGCACCATGTCACAAAGCTCACATCACCATGACGATGAGTTCACTGTCCTCCAACGGCCTCCACAGTCACCAGATCTACATCCAGCAGAGCAGCTTTGGGACGTGGTGGAACGGGAGATTCTCATCATGATGTGCAGCAGCTGTGTGATGCTTCATGTCAACATGGAGTAGAATCTCTGAGGAATGTTTCCACCTTGTTGGATCTTTGACACCAAGAATAAAAGCAGTTCTGAAGATAAACAGTGACTCTGACCCAGTACTAGCGAGGTGAAACTGATAAAGTAGCTTGTTGTTTCTATATGGTTTCTGTTTGTCATTATCTAATAGAGACATCTGCTCTCCATCATGCTGAGCTGCTGGACGTTCATCCCTTAGACGACTATTTACACTGACGGAGGAGGTCTGTACTTTCCTGCCAGAATCTCTTAGTGTTTCCTGAGAACCGGTATTGACTGGTGTTGGATGTTGGGAGGATGATGACATGTTCTTAAACAGCTTTTGAGGAGTTGGGGAAGAAGACTGTCACTATGTTCTGGCAGGGAAAAGGATGCCGAGGTGGACTGAAACTATAGGCCTTTTTACTGATTTAGGATGAAGGCGGTGATTTTAATCCTGCATTAGACGTCTCAGCTCAACAAGGATCATCTTGGAACATGGCCGTGCCATCAGGGAAGATTACCTGCTCATCAACTATATTCTGGGCTGTAAGCTGCTACTTTTTTCACACAATTCAAATCCTGTGGCTGTGGCGTGTAGATAGTTTACAGGCAAACGAGTCATGTTGCACTTCATGCACACGCCCTCATCATGGAAAACTCAAAGAAATGCACATGATGCAGCCTTCAGGTTAAAGACGAACGATGAGGCGGTTGAAGAAGCTGCTGCAGCTCGGTGAAGGTGCCGCTTACATTCAGCTGCCTCTATAGCCTGGAAATAATCGTATTTTCAGATATAAGCGCATTTCATTCTGCAGACACATACCGTTGCTGAACCTGAACCTGAACCTGGACCTAATCAGCTGCAGCAACCCCAGATCACAGACCACCTCCACAGGATTGTACGTCAGACACTCTGCATGACATCTGCATCACTTCATCTCCCTCCCTACTGACCGTGATGCTCCGTCTCTCTGGAGCAGGATCCATTTGGACTCGTCAGACCACATGACCTTCTTCCAGCTCCACAGTCCAGTTGTTCTGCTTCCCAGCAAACTGAAGCCTTTTTCTCCAGTTCTCCTCGCTGTTCAGTGGTTTTCTTCTGGCCACACCCCTGATCTGTCACATTGTTCACTATTAAACAGTCCTGAGCAGCAAACATTTAATTGATCGCCGATCACCATCATTCAGGGTTTTATTCTGACCACATTTTTTAGGTTCACCTCCAACCTTCCAGTTTATAAGAAAGTTTTGGACAGTTTGAACCCAGTTTTAGTTTCAGCATTTCGTTGGACGTTTTCCTGCTTGATGTGTTTTTTTAATGGATGATAAAAGATTTTCCAAAATCCTGGTTCAAAAAAACATCAAAAACTGCCAACTTACGAAGATTTTGCAACCAAATCCAGTTTACCACCATATTTACCATTCCTGATCCAGTTTTGGAGAATCTGAATTAAAAGCTTCAGCGGCAGCAACACATTGATCCCGTCGTTTAGGGTCAGCAGGTAGTCTGGAAAGTGAAAACCATCACTGGGAAGCTGATTGGATGACTGCGTTGTTTATCTTTTTGCCAACCATCCACGTTGGCAACATGCGTGTGATCAGTGACGGAAGCTGAGATTTGTCTATTCGTCATTCGTCACTTGATATGGAAAATGTGGAAAATGAAGTAATACCACCAGAAATCTCAGGGGCAGTGTTGAGTTGTAAAGCTGACACACAACCAGTGAAAGGAACAAACCAGAGAAGAAGAAGAGTAACAGGTAGAAAAGGAACAATGCAGATGCCTACAAATAAAAAAAAAAAAACAAAACCCAAAAAACCAAGAAGACTCAGAAGAGGTTGATAACAGCAAAAAATGTAGTTTTATTCTTGTTCTTCTTCCTCTGGTCATTTTACGACTTTATAGCACTAAATTAGCGGTACCAAGTGCAGAAGTGAACTCTGAACTTGGCACTGCCCCCTCGAAGATGAATTGACCTAACAGCTATGGCAACGTAAAAGACACATGGACTGTCTCCGAGCACGATTAGCTTTAACTGCTGGACGTTGCCACTTGGCCCAAAAGCTACAAAGTGCACCGTTGATGCTATTTTAATGTAGAAGAGGAACGTGTTTTGGTGGAACTGCAGGGGCCGTCATACTAGACCAGTAATATTCAACTCAGTCCTACAAGGTCCACAAGTCAGCAGACTTCCCATGATTTCTCGCTTCAACACACCTGAATCAAATTAAATGGCTCTAACAGCCAATCAGGTTCTGCACAAAGACTCAACAGTTTGAGTCAGCTGTGTTGGAGCAGGGATAGATGGAAAACCTGCTGGATTGCGGACCTTGTACGACCGAGTTGAATACCCCTGTTCTAGAGCTTCTGGACTCAGTCAGACTCTCGTGCATTCAGATCCCAAATCCTCATCAAAACTTGTCATTTGGTGTATGATGGTACGAACTCGGAGGTTGTTGCTCATAGCAAGATTTTAAAAACCTGAATGTGGATTAAAAACCAAAAGAAAGACTTACTAAATAAATGGCCTGTGATTTTCTGGTGTTTCGGACACGCCAGTGACACACCTTAACGGAGGGTCAGCTGTGTGGCTCGGAGGACTGCCTGTTGGTTGAACGGCCCTGGTTGCTATGGGTGTCAAACACAGCTGCTATGTGGTCGACAACGCTGGCAACCACGCCTCACATTCTTCTGATCTGGACCAGAAACACACCCATCGGCAGGTAATATTCACACATGAGCTCATGCGTCCAAACAGCAGCTCGTTCACATCTTTAATCCGGAAATAAAGCAGTGCCGGATGCTTTTTCAGAGCTGAGGAAAGTTTATGGAAATCATGTTGAGGGCCTCGTGATGAGCTTGAGAGGTTAAGTTTTACACAGGAAACCCTTGCAGAATCATTCATTACTGTTGTGGTCTTGAGGGAGCACATACCCCCGTCCTGGGCCTCCCTCCGCCGGCTGCCAGTCCACTATTTGAAGTTTCTTTTGTTTGTTTTTACATCTTTAAACGGCTCCTCCTCACCTCTCTGAACTTCTCCCAACGCTCCCGTTCGGTGCCTCCGGTCAGCTGCTCCTCCACGTACGGCGGTCCACCGAGTTGTTGCTCCAAACCTGTGAAATGAGCTTCTTGCCACATCAGACGAGCTGTTCATGTTTAAAACTCATCTTAAAACACATTTATATTATTTGACTTTCAAGCCAGCATGAGACCGTTTCTGTTTTAGTGGCTTGATTCATTGTTTTTAATCTTTTTTGGTTTTATTTGTTCTTAATGTATTTATTTTAAAATTGTTTATTGTTTTAAACTGTTTAAAACACTGAACAATTATTATATTATTTTCTTGCGTTGCTTTGTGCAGTTATACAGCATTTTGTTTCAGCGGTAAAGTTGAAGTTGAGTTGTAACTTCTCCAACGTAGACATCCGGTGAACTTTACTTATTATTCCTGACAATAAAAGAATAAATGATTTAGCATCTTCACCGTAGAATAAACTGAATAAATATGTGTGTGAATAAATCTTTAACTTTAAGTAGAAAAAAGTTGACATCGAGCACATCCTCATTAGATAAATCTCGGGGCCGATCCAAAGACAAGTAGTGACAAAAAGAGAAAAATTGGTCCTCAGACTAGAAGTAGCTCCGCATGTTTCTTAACAAGCAAAGAAGAGTGACGTGTCGAGCCACAGCCCTTCCTCAGACTCTGTAACTCTTTAACTTTCACACAAAGAAAATCCCAGAGATAAAAATATTTCTCTGTTTTTTCTCTGTTTTGGACAAGAAAAAAAAAGTTTTTAAAGAAGAAGAAGTGAACAACAATGTAACAACAGTGAAATGAAACAGGAGTGTTGTGTAAAAAAACCCCACTTAGTTTGGGTTTTACATACTTAAACCAGCTGGTAGAGACGCTCACGCAGGTTTATTTCCACAATTTTTAAATAAATACTTCAAAATCACCAGAGATTTTCCTCTACCAGATGCTAGAACAGGACCTTAGTTGGACAATTTACTTTCTCACTGAGGAAATCATCCAAATTGCAGAAGATGAGTGTTTTAGTCTGACATTTCCCATGATGCAACAGTGTCTCCAGCGCGGTGAATACCAGCACTTTTACATCATTCTCCTCCCACCATGTCTATGAAAAGATGCTTTGTAGGAGAGAAAAAGGAGGTATTTTAATGTAATTTTTACATTTTCTAAGTGGACTGATTGGTCAACAGATGATGCTTGTCCTAATTATTGGTCTGAATTCTGCTACAGACAAACTCCTTAGTGGGAAATTAACCAGGACAGAAAACTGAGAAGCCCAACCCGAGCCTGAGGTCACCTCTCCGAGCTGCTGAACCTGCTCCGCTTTGGGAGTGCTTTGGCCTCAGGGTTCCTCCACTTCTTCACATGATCAGTGACCTTCTACGTAGAAAGTTCATTCACCAGCCAGCTGGTGTGTCTGAGGCGCTACAACAGTACGTATAACGACTGATTTACCTTAGCAGCTACCTGTCGGATAAACCCCCGCAGCACAGGTGCAGACCACTGCGAGTTTGTTGCTTTGAGACAATAACATAATAATTATCTCCTGATTGCTGACGTTCAACTTCTATTTGCCTGAACTCAGTGGTGTAGTGGTCTCTTGAGAAGTAGGTATTCTTTAAATTTTTTGTCCTTTATTAGAAAAAAAAAAAAACTTGAATAAAAGCAGCCCAGAAAACATAGTTTCAGAAACAGTGACATGTAGGACTACTCCACATAAATCCATCAGTATATCTGCTCATCGTTACATCATTTCTGCTCTTCGGTTTCAGGGAGGAAGAGTTTTGGAATAACCAGTACTGGCACACAGACGGGAGAGAGACTGGCTCATAGACATATATATCTGTATCAAGTCTATGTTCAGGCTGAAGTTAACGCAGCTGATGGCTAACTTATCTAAGCTACACGTGTAGGGATGTTTGTAATTGTAAAAGCAGCATCACAGCGGGGTTTAGAAGTGGGAATATTCAATTCTGACTGAAAAAGAAGTGGGTACACTCCGTATACCCGCGTATACCCTGGACTACACCACTGCCTGAACTATATAACTATACTCGTGAACAAAATGAAATATTTAGAAACACTGTGGTAACTTTTCTGTAGCAGCGATGTAACGGTACGTTAAAATCATGGTCCAATACAAAGCCTTGTTTTAAGGTCGTTCGATTCGGTGGGGGGGGGGGACATAAAACTGCTTAAAGCTGCAGTTTGTAACTAATCTCGCTTCTTATCAGCAAAAATCAAGTATTGCTTTGATAAATTCGTATTTAACGGAGTTAAAGCTGGGCTAGATAATGTTGGGGAGCTACCAAGATGTGAAAGTGACGCCCTGTCTTGGCTCCTCCCACTCTGGTTCTGCTCCTTGCATGATCCAAGACTTTTTTATTCGCAGCTTTTTCCACCAACGATTTTCTCTTTCTCGGCTGTTTAGCAGGAGGAGGCCTTCCTGCATTTTCTCAGCCATGTCTGCCTTCTGAGTTTCTTCTTCACTACTTTGTATTTTCATCCTAACACGCTGTTTATATGCAGGGTGTGGCTATCAGGTATGCGCTGCTGGAGGGGGAGGAGGGGAGCCGGGAGAAGAAGCTTATGAAATAAGAATTGAACAACATTTGGGTCTGAACATTTGGATTGGTCAGAGTTTTTACAGATTTACAGTAAACTGAGGTGCCCAACAATATTTCTTATTGTTCAAGATTACAGAATGTATCGACTACTATCAGGACGAGGAACCACTTCACCCAGAGTAAAATGTCTCTGATCAAGATTACATACCCCAGCTTTAATCACAAAAGCATCCAAATAAAAACGTTGTAGCATAGAATGAGTTATTCACAGTGGCGGCGCACCAAACAGAAGGCAGCCATGTTGCATCGCCATGGGGACAAACTTGTTAGCCTTGTGTGACTTAACTGTGTATTCCTGTGCTTTGTGTCAGGATGGGATAGGGGGCTGGGGGCTGGGGGAGAAACAAGCAAAAGACCACTATGGGTCATTCAACTTGCCGTTTTCCATTGAAATGGAGGACCATCAATAATTACTGTGATAGACTCCAACTTACTGCAACCCTGAATTGTAAAAAGCGTTCAAGAAAATGGATGTATAGTTCAGACAGGAAGTACAGTTCTGAGTCATCATTGGAGGCTCTATTAGACGGAGATAACATTTATTATCAAGTCAATCCCCAGAGTTTCTAGTTTGTCCAGTTACAGCAGTAAACACCCATGTATGATCTAGATATTACATAGAAACCACTGATGTTGTTTCCATGGCAACGACTGCTGTGATGTCGTGTTAAAATGGAAACATTATTTTACAGTCCTGATTCATGGTTATTACATAGAAACTGTCCCATTATAATTAGGTTAAATTTGACATTATGTCACCATAATTATGCCTTTATTTAAGTATAAACTTGATATTTGTAGACATTTCCAGACAGCTACCAGGTAATTACCAGAATTACTACCAAGTAGTTTCAGTTTGTTGTTGAATTTGTTTCCCTCCTATTTCTGTAGATTACCCTTTAACTTCAGTTTCAGTCTGTTGTTACTACAATATACCCAGTGTTATTACTAGGATATTACCTGCTTATTACTACTGGTAATTATGGTGTATTAACGAGTATTACCCAGTTATTTCCTCTGTATTACACCAAATAACCACACAGTTATAACTACCGAGCTGCAATGTAAAATGCAACCGTTTGTGTCGTATCTTGCCAGTTCACATGTCGAGAGACATCACATCTGTTCAGTCTGGTCTCTTTTTATTGTTGGTTTATTTCCGTACAACCGCGTTTTTCTCACTCGGTAGGACCCATCTCAATCGTCCGCCTAAGTGCCTGACTTAAAGACAGCAGATCGACTCCATCTTAAGTGCTTCAACGTAATGTCCGAACAGTTTTTAGACTGTTCAGCACAAGCAGAATAAAATGACAATTAAACCGTGTTCATGTTGAGAAGCCATGTGAGATTTATGTCCAACTCCAGAAACTTTTAAAACCAATAATAGAAATAAAAAGGCAACAATGTGTAGTCAGTCAGCTCAGGTCTGAGATCACTGCACTTCTGCTTTGTGTTAGTTAAACTTCCACCTTTAATTCCTTCTCAGATCGTCTTCTTACTCATTTGTTTCAGTTGTTTTTGTTGATTTATTGTCATGTACCTGCCCTACAGTGTAATCCATTCTCCTGCTGTCAGAAAGATATGCGAGTTCATTCTTCATCTGCCATCTGTACAATGTTGAATTTAGACGTTTCGTTCTATTTTCCTTGTTTTAGAAACTTTGTGTTTTACTTGATTTTGATCTGACTTTGTGTTCATCTTGGCCTCGCTGCCTGGACTGTAAGATGCAGAGCTCCTAGTCAGGCTTAAATTCGACTCTTTATTTAATCAAAACGCCACCAGGCCACATGTGAGCCTCTGCTGTCTGGAGGGAATCGGGTTGAAACATATGAACGGGAAACAGCAAATACCTATTTTAAATGCAGCATTAGTCTTGCTTGATAAGGAATCTTGGAGGGCATGAAGTTTAGATATTAACCCTTTATGGGGCAAGTTTTTTTTTTTTTTTTTGTTAAGGTATCAACAGAATGGAGGTCTTGGTACAAACCAGAAGGACAATTTTAGGTTAAGATTTTTTATTTCAAGGTATTTCATTGAGTGCCCCATAAAAGTTTAAGGAAGACATTTAGGATATTGACAATTCAAAAGCTCAGTCACAAACCATAAATACTGGAATGAAATTCTTGCAATATAAGTGGCTATGAGGGTATATTTAACCTCTGAGCAGCTAAATAAATGGCTCCCTGTTATCCCAGATACATGTGTGAAATGTTTGATTGGTAAGAGCACTTTGATTCACTGCGTATGGGAACGTCCTAAACTGGTATCTTTGTGGGAAATGATTGTCTGCACTTTAAGTAAAATCACTGGAGTTCAGATACCTTTATGTAGCAGAACTTTGTATTTTAGGGTCAAACCCAGATCGCTTTCCTGTCGACTCCAAGAAGAAAACTGATTTATTTTGGCCTCCTGCAGGCCAGCAGGATGATCACGCCGTCCTGGAGAGAGATTGAAGTATCTTCTACACAAGCTTGAGTTAGAGAAATGGCAACATGTGTTTCATTACAAAAAATAAACTGATGAAATCAGGGGTAAAGTGCAGGAATTCGAAGAAATGTGGACACCCTGAATGGACTTTCTTAGGCAACAATAAACTGTACTTCTAGATAAAGATAAGACTGAGTGCGATCTCCGTCTTTATTTTAATGTGTATTTCTGGCATGTAGGATGTTCTGTTTATGCTGGTTCAACAAGTAGGGTCTGCTTGTTGTGTGTTTCATGTTCATAAAAACAATAAAATTATTGTATCTTTCTGTGATGATGTTTCATGTGTTTTCTAAGTTCTGGTTTCCTGTTTTATTTTGAAGTTTTCCTTGTTTAGTTCCCTTGTTTCCTGTTTTGCTTTGCTGTTCATTACGCAGTAAGTTAATCCATTTCACCTTCTTCTCTTTCCCAGTTTTCACTGGTTTCCACTTGCCGAAGCATTTTGTTAGCTTCATGTGGTTCTTCATTCTGGTTTGGCTTTGGTTTGGTTCTGCCTCCTGTTCCTGCTTCTGGGTCAACACCTCCACCAATCGTGACAATATGTTTATGCCTGGAAGAATTTTGGGCACTGACAGCCACCGTCCTTTAACATTTGCGCCTGTCTTTTTAAAGTGATTTTAAATCCCTGTTACCATTAGATGTCAGTAATACTAATAATATAATATTAATAATGCTAATGATAATAAATAATGATAAATGAAAATATCTATAAATAATAATAATAATAATAATAATAAATAGTAATAATAATAGTAAATAGTAATACTAATAATAAATAGTAATAATAATAATAAATAGTAATAATAAGCTAATTGTTATGAATGACAAAAAATAAAATCAAAGATAAAAAATCAAATAAATTAACTTTTTCATGCATGCATTAATATTACATTAATATTTTACATTCTATTAATTTAAATGAGTTTCATAAAATATTTATAAATATCTATGAATCATAATATGATATAAATAATCTATAAAAATCTTTTATATCATTTTCTTTTATTATGTATCACTAGGGCAATCTAAAACAAAGTATGCATTCATGTTTAATTATAATAGTTAATGAAGAACAATTAAATATATTATAATTATGTGCTAATGTATTGAATGACTCACTAATATACACTGAAGTGGTTTGTTTACAAATATACAATCCTCATTCAGGCATATGCAAGAAAAATCCTGTAATTAGGGGTCCACTGTAGAGTCATGTCAGGGTCAGACTGGACTGCTAATGTGACTAATACAGCAGCTGAAAGTGTATGAAACGTTTTCACCTGGCTTAGACACGTGTTTATGTGTCCAAACAAACAGCACAAGATCAGATATTATAAGCAAAATGTAAAATGATTAATACTTATTTTAAACAAATCAATCATGATGTTCTGCTTTTGGTACTATTTGTCAGTGTCGGTCGTTGTAATTACAAAAAACCCAGAAAAAAACAGGAGAAAAATGAAGATAAACACCAGTAATTACTCTCCAAAAGGAAAGGCCAATCAGTTCGTTATCAGCACACGGCACTGAGCACATTTTTCAACCTAAAGGGGATAAAATGGCAGAAAGAAAGTTAATTTTGTCGTCATGTTGTGTGTTTTTCACCCAGCAGAGTACACTGCGTGTTGTGTCACCTGCTCAATCAAGGCGTGACCTGCTGAACATGCTGCAGAGGGGAGCGTCTCAGTGAGACAACCTTTACTCACGGTTATACCTCGCTGCTGCCATAACTTGCATAATGCTCTGGAGATGATGCACTTCTTCAGTTATGCAGCTACGCCATAAACCAGTAATCTAAGAATGTACATTTATCAGGAGAGTTGGGTAACGTTACTTTCAAAAGTACTCAGACCACAGTGGTACCACCTTCAATAACTAATAAAAACACAACAGTAATACTTTCACAATTGTGTGAACAAAACTAAAACTTTTTTTTATTCTTTTTGAGAGTTACATCAACAAGTTACATCATCAAAGTAAAATACATACTTGATCTCTTTTTTACATTTTACCAACTGTTTTTATAAAAAGTTTTTGTCATTTTTAAGGCCAAACACTTTCCACACGTTTCCATTGATAATGCCAATGTGCTGTCAATGTTATTTCACAAATCTTTCATATCTGAAATATGTTTCTCATGTGTATATTCTCAGGCACACTCCTCTTTCTACGTACAGGTGTATCTACAGTTGAAAGTATCTTGGATTATTTAATTGTCTATATATTTTTCTATTCTATATTTAATATTTATTTCATTCCATGCCTTGCATTTCTGTCTGTTTCCTCTGTGATTTTGTTGCTGTCCTAAACCTGGATAAATAAAGAAATCTTGAATCTTGGGGATAATGATTCAAGTATTTGGTAATGCTAGGTTGCACACTGAGAATGCTAACCTTTGAAATATAGACTGTATGTAAAAGATGGATGGATTCTCTCCCAGAAAATACAAATATGGAGAAAGAGGTAGAGTTAAGATGGGGGGGGGCATTGAGCGTGGGGGTGGATGATTGACATCTAGCAATCTCCGACCTGCCTGTAGCTAAGAGCTAACCGAGCTAACCCAGAGCTAACGGGAGCTAACCAGTTAATGGAGATAACCAGGCTAAAGCTAAATCACATTGTTAATCGGCTAAAAACCGTGGTTGTTCTACCTTTCTCTTTCTTGAGGCGAGATATCAGTCCCGCTCAATCAAAAGGACACGCCCCTAATTGTGCCAAATTTTGAGATGAAATTGTTACAAACTGTAATGTTTGACACTTTTGCATAGACTTTACTTTTAAACACCGAATATCGCCGCTTGATTTAAAACTGATAATGCTAACATGCATAAAAGGATAAAGTGCTATGCTTGTAATGCTAATATGCACTGTGATAATGCATACATATTATCACCGTCAACGCTAACATAGCTAACACTTCTAAGATGTTACTTTGATAGTCCTGGCATGCTTACAGTATGCTAACATGCTTGCAATGAAAATGGTAGCTTGTATTTTGTACTGACAGTTTTGACAACAACGCTAACATTTTTTGTTGGTAATGTTAACCTGCATACAAAGCTAACATTTTAACAAGTCAAATGCTAATGTCCATAAATGATATTATACACTTCAACTCAATTAATGCTAAAATGTCTAAATTTATAACGCTATCACAGTGCTAATGCAAACATGTTACTTTGATAAATAAATGTTTACAGTGTGCTAATGCGCTTACAACTGAAATGCTAACATGTTCACAATGGAAGGGATAAACATTGACATTTAAATCATGCTTACAGAGATTGTGCTAACATGTTTACCATATTAATGCTAACACCTTTGAAGGCTGTTGCCAAATAAAAGTTGGAGGAAACAATTTCACAGCAATCAATTATACAAATATGGGCAAATAAAATTTCGATAAAACCATCATGGCTATCTCCTGAAAATATTCATACTGAAACCAAACAGTCTGTGAAGGAATTTTCCGTCTTTCCTCTTTGTTTAAACAGCTGATCAAGATGAAAACACATTTCTCATGGATGATGTAAGGCAGAAAAGCATAATCCTAATACTAACACCAGTAGTCTCGGCCAATTCAGCAACATCCAAGAAGAAAAATGGTATCACAGCTAAACAAACGAGCCCTGTAAAGGTAAACCAGCAGTAGCAGAAAGGTGATTTGTTCTGGGATTTCTCATATCTGCGATTTAGAGTCACCTCATAAAGACACAATACTTCTGTGAAGGTGGTACATGAGTTTATCAAACAAAGCCCTGTGAGTGTAATTGTGATGGAGCGTACTGATATTACAAATGTCATGGAAACGCTACTGATAACACACATCCTAGCTATAAAATAACTAATGACAAATGCAAGCAATACAGCTGAACAGAGCACATATTGTTATTGAAACTGTCAAAAGGATACTGCTATTCCTTAAATCAACTTCACTTCATAGTTCACTAGTTCCTCCGATATACGTAAGAAAAGTAAGAATATTTAAGCTAAATACCTCAAGTTTGCAATCTCTGAAAACGGACCAAATTATGCACGTAGCTGATGCTACGGACAAAACCTTCTGTCTGCATATCCATGTTCTGCATTGAGCATAAATCGACCTTAAGTCCACACTGAAAAGGTGCATTTTAGCTATTCCAGCAGGATGGTGGTGTAGTGGTTAGAACTGCAGCCTCACAGCGAGAAGGTCACTGGTTTGAGCCTCAGCTGGGAGAGGTTTGCTTGCGTCTTCTCCCGGTGTAAATTGATCCCTTCTCACATGTCATGTGGTTTTGATAAAAGTGTTTGTCAAATGACTGTAAAATGTGATGCAAACTTAAATTAGTTTGTCAACATGTAACATATTTATCGTACTTTATAATCAAGGCTAATCATGGCTATAATTGGTTTTAAACACTGCAGACGTTCACACCGTTCTCACATTTATTCACAAATATCAAAGTTAATACGATTAAATAAATACATTCAAGCACTTCTATTAAGTTGAAGCTATGAGGAGGGGCCAAATTTAATCTTTTAAAGTGTTTCTGATGCACAACTTAGCAGGCTGTGGTTTCAACACTTCTTGGTAATTTTAGTTTGGATCTTTCTCAAGTAAAAACAACAACAGCAACAACAATTCAACCAGATTCACGCCCACCAGGACGAGGTCTAATGGACTGGTGCTGTCTGTCCAGGCTGTATTTTGTCATCTTCTTCAGGTGAAGCATCAAACAGAAGCTGATTATTGCACCGTTTTGATTTCTTACATAACCTTCAAGCTGGATTGTTTTCGTGTAGACAGATCAATAAGTTTTTCTCTTTCTCTAAGTATTGGGACACCTTGGTCTCTCAGAGTTGGGTCTTTCTGCTGAACTTTGGTTGGACATTTCTCGTTGGATGTTTTTGAAGCCCATCTCGGTGAGTCCAACATGAACTGTAGCAGAATCCTCCTCTGACAATGTGATGAATATAACAAGCAGCAGATAAAATCAGTTAAGCCCAAATGAGACCAAACAAACAAGAAGAAAGATGATTGATGACGACACCTGCGAACATGGACATCATCCCCCTCTCCGTTATTATCCTATTGACTCTGCTACGTGCAGGTTAACAGAAAACTATTTGGTCTGTGGAAGCAGGTTCACAACGCTCCGACCGTGATGGAAAACCCGTTCAGCTGCAGAGACCTGGACATGAGGGGGGGGGGGCAACCTGTAACAGTTTACTGGGGTCTTCTTTTAACCAGCTGCATAAGAGGTTATTGTTTTACCATCTGACGTGTGCAGGCATCTGGTCAGGATGCCATCTGGGCACCCTCTGGAGAGGTTTCCCTGGAGGAGACTCCGGGAAAGACTAAGACAGGCGAGAGGGATCATGTCTCCTGGCTAGCCTGGGAATGCCTTGGAATCCCCTAGTGGAGCTGAAATAGATGGCCAAAGAGAGACCAGCTCTGGTCCTCAAGGGCCACAAACCTGCCTGTTTTCCATGTATCCCTGCTCCAACACACCTGAGTCCCACTAATCAGTCATTGTGCAGAACTTCATTGTTGGATCCAGTTAATGGAAGCCAGGTGTGTTGGAGCAGGGATACATTGAAAACCTGTAGGACGGTGCAGACGAATGGAGGGCTTGCTGAATGGATGGATGGATGGATGGATGGATGGATGGATGGATAGGTTTATGGATGGATGGATGGATAGGTTTATGGATGGATGGATGATTCCTAATGAAAAAGTCAATTCGGAATTTAACTTAACTCCAGAGTAAGCGGCTGGTTTATTCAGATTTTAAATCCGAACTGATTTATTTCTCTGTCATGAAAACCTTCGCTCTAAGTTAATTTCAATTATTCTGCTTCTGTTTGTTACCTTGTCCCGTCCTGATGACGCACATATTCCGAACATTGTTCTGCCTAAAATCTTCGGTAGTGTATTTCCCTTCTCCTTCTCTGTTATTGAAAAAAGTGAAGTACAGTAGTATGCTCGTGTCAAGATGATACTTCAAAACTTTAATCAAAATAACAGCCTAACTGGAATTATTGTGGAGCTTTCAATGTTATGACTGGAAAGACAAAGCAAACTTTGTTTCTTTCTGGTAGGTGTCAATACATCAAGTCCATCTGTCCAATCAGAACGTTTCCCAACCTACCGATCTAAAGCAGATTTAAGTAGGATGTGTTTCTATGTAAACCTCCATTTGGAACATAAACGATGACGTCACCCATGAAGAGCTGAGTTGAAGCTCGGTGGGCGGTTCCTACCATTGCCATGTTGGCAGGGTCATCCATGTCGTCTCGCCCAGAAAATACAAATATGGGCAAAGAGGTGGAGCTGAGAGGGGGGCTGTGAGTGTCATGGTGGATGATTGACATCGAGCAAACTCTGAGCTGCCTGAAGCTAACCGAGCTAACCCGGAAATAACAGGAGCTAACCAGCTAACAGAGGTAAGCGGGCTAAAGCTAAGTCACGTTGTTAACCAGCTAAAAACCGCGGTTGTTCTACGTTCTTCTTATTTGAAGTGGGAAATCGGGTACCTGTCAATCAAAAGGACACGCCCCTAAATAAGCAGAATTTTTTTAGATTAAATTACTTTTAAATGGGCGAGTTAGAAAAAAATTCACTCCCCCAATGTTGTCATGAAGGTAAACCTGACCTATTAAACCTAAAACCTTGAACCAGGCTGTAAACATGTTTATTTCTGCTGTGAAGTTGGTCTTTTTAACATGGGAGTCTATGGGGATTCGCTCCCGTTTTAGAGCCCCTAGTGCAGGGGTCGGCAACCCAAAATGTTGAAAGAGCCATATTGGACCAAAAAAACAAAAACAAATATGTCTGGAGCCGCAAAAAATTAAAAGCCTTATATAAGCCTTATAATGAAGGCAACACATGCTTTATGTATCTATATTAACTATATTAGCCTACTATCAAAATGACTAAGTTGGCTACAAATACATAATGAGCCTTAATGATAAAATGTTTATTTTCCCCGCTGCGCATCCTGTAGAGAATGACACACCACGTGACTACTCTGTCGTACGATGCCGTCTCATGTTTTACTTCATTACTATATTAATGAGTTATGTTTCGTTGCTTTGATAAAATAAAAAAAATGCAATATAGAAATCTGATTTTTTTTTATGTCATTTTTAAAAAAAACCAACAAAATGGAATGTGGATAACGCGCCCCTTATCTGGGCAACAAACAGAGCGCAATAAAACGCAGCCTGCATTTATAAAAAATAAACCAATAAATCAAATTAATACAGTTTGATTACTGTGCAAATGCCAAGCAAGTCAGTGCAAGGATAAAACGCAGCAGCATCGTCTTCTCTTTAGACACGCAACCAACGCAGCTATCCTCCGAAACTAAGCACCGTTACCAAGTGTCATTCCAGATATATACTGACAAGAATCAGAAATCATTTTATAAAAACATCCACTTTGTTACTCAGTCTGTGTCTATGAAGGATGATGCTCTTACCCGTTTAATGTGACTTCTGTTGTCGGACATCACTGGTCAGCTTCTCAACATGTAAGATGTAACTTGTGCTGAATTAATGTCCTTAATTTGCTGATCGGTGATGTTGCCGCCATTTTAATGGTCCTTTCCTTAACTGTCTTAGCGGAGAGGGGCATGTCTGATTTTCTGTATGATCTCGGTTTTGTTTTTGAAGTCTGGAAATATGATATTCTGATATATATGAGTCCTTCATGTAGTCACCATGTGTGAACAGTTTTCTACGCTTTATTATCTCCCGGGTTGCAACTAAACTTGCAGCAGTAGTGGAGTTTGGAGATGCAATCCACTTAAATCTATTTTTGCGCTTCTCTAATTTCTCCAGAAGTAATGCAATCGCACTTTTTGTGTCACTCCCAACTGGGTACTGGCTGCAAATGTAGCATGCTTTCCCTGGAAATGTCTTTCCACATGACTCTTTTTGTTATTTGACAACTTCTCGCTACAGAGCAAACATTCAGGCAAATGATTCGGTCCAAGAAACGTTGGATCCTCTGTTCTCCTCGGTTATTTTTCTATTTTTCCCTTTGGGATCCATGTCCCATCACACAGCCCCGGTTTGATTACAACGCCACCTGGCTCTTCCCGCCCTGCTGATAGGCTATGTGTGTCGCAGGCTATGAGGCAAATCTTCCTTGACAGAAATGTTAAAATTTAATATTTATTCTACACATTTTTACAGCATTGGAAAACGTTAAGAATGTTTGTGTCACGTTTGTCCTCCTACAGAACCAGATCAAAACAAAAATATAGATCTTTTTCCATTTTGTTTAAAAAATATTTTTGAAAAAGCTCCACTAGGAGCCACGAGGGCAGCGCTAAAGAGCCGCATGCGGCTCTAGAGCCGCGGGTTGCCGACCCCTGCCCTAGTGGATGAAGGAGGAACTGCAGATTTATGCACTTCCACATAAGCCTCACTTTTAACCGCTGGAGGCTCCGTCCATCTTTCATATACGATTTATGATTTGGAATTATTGTTTCCAAGAGAATACTTTTAATTCCAAATTATTTAATTCTAAATTATTATTTTCAAATTAAAAATACACCAGGTAACCGTACCCAATGAAGAGATTTAAAGGCCCAGTGCGTAATTACTCCCATCTAGTGGTGCGCTAATTTCATGCAAACAATAATGTTCTCTGGCAGCTTGCCGTTTAACATTACTGAAGCTGTGCAGAGTCACAAATGTAAAAATGTCAACATCTTTCACAAGTTTTCACAAGTACAGAACAATACATAATTCTTTCTCGTTACAGAAGCCGATAAGTTGCATCTGTCCTCCATGTGTTCAGTAACATGCTACTGCTAACAGCTAATGCCATCATGTGAAATGGTGAGACTAGAGGGAACCTAGTCAACCTTCAACCCCCTTGAAAAATTCGCTGAAATAAATGATGAAACAAGAGGGAAAAACTCTGGAAAAATATGTCAAAAAAGTGCACAGTGACCTTCTGGTATGACTTCTGTGAAGCTTTTTCACTTGAGCCTTTGAGTTATACAGCTGACATGCAACTAGTAAAAGGAACAAACCAGAGAAGATGAACAGGAAAAAAGTGACACCGATTCTGCTAAACAAAAGTACCCAAAAGAAGTTCAAAACAACAACAACAACAACAACAACAACAAAAAAACTTTGTGATTTTTTTCTTCTGGTGTTTTTGGATCATTTTCAACAACTTTATAGCAATAAATTACTGCTACCAAACAGTATCAAAATATGGAAGTGAATGCTGAACGCAGCACTGCCCTCTACTGGTTGAACTGACGTAACTATGGCACAGAAGACGCATGGAAGTATGAGAGCAACGACGTTTGACACGGACATCTCCATTTACGTACATAAGGAAGCTAACAGTTGTCGAATCGCTGGTAAATGTGCTACTACTGCTAGTTTTAGCAGAGTTACCCATGTTTTTGAACACCATTTCAATACACTACTTTTGTTGAAGAATTTGCACAAGATACAACTTAATGAACAAAATGAATGAAGTCCCAAACAACGAGTGTTAAGAAAGCTGGTTAATTGGAGTATTTTTTTAGAAGATACCATTGCACATGACTTTATTTACGGATTTAACAAACTAATACCTAAAATATATCAAGTAGTTTCCCTTCAGCAACAGGTAAACAGACATCAGACCTGATAAACGAAAACACCTCAATGAGTCACAATGATTCGTCACCCTGAGCTGAAAAAGTGTTTTATTACCCCGACAGTCAGCTCAGGAGGTAATCCCTTCAGCTGAGCCAACAGCTGAATAAAACTCCTGATGAGATGCAGAGTCTGTTCTGGCTTGTCACAACAGGCTGATCATGTAAAACCAGTAAAATGAACCAACATGCCCTGACTGAACAACACCAAAAACACAACAGGAAGTTATGATTTTCACATACAATTACCAGTTACAGCAAACCAGTTGATGATTCAACCAGTCAGCTTATACCAGAAATAATTTTTCTGTCAGTCTTGTCTCAGTACGTAGTGGGTAACATATCGATTGCAGGGCATACTGGAAAGGATCTTTAAGGCTCCTAACTGGACTGCAAGGCTACTGAAGCAGCTGTGGAAAAGTCATAGAGTAGAAACAAGTAGAAAATTCCATTTAAACCTGCGGTTTGTGTAAATGAGTAGCGTTAGCTAGCCGAGCATAAAGCAGTGTTTTCAAAACTTGATGCTGACTTGCTATTGTTATGTCCAAAGGCAAAAAGACCCCCAAAACATAATTTTATCTATTTACTCACTAGCTGCTCTTCTATCACACCAAAAACTAAATACTGCATTGAAAAAACGCGAATGGCATGGCCCAAATATCGCTAAACAGTTTTTACGCTCTTACAAGGTGGTTTTTCAGACATTTTGATATAGAAATATATCCCAAAAGTGTAAAGGAAACACTATTTTTTGTATTTATGTGTTCCCGCACATGACGTGGGAAAAGAAATGAAAATGGAAAGCTTCGAAAAGTCGTAGCAAATTCCAAATTACATGGCTACCTTTAAGAAGCCACAATTTTTCTCGTAAAATGTCGTCCGGTTGACTGAGGCTTATACACTAAACACTGTCCGATGGAAACACACGGAAATCGCAATTGTTGTTTGTCGAAATCATAGACTATATATAAAAAAGATGGGCGGAATTCTGCCTGTTTCTGAAGAGCTGAATTGAAGCTCGGTGGGCGGTTCCCACCATCGCCATTTTGGCAGGGGCATTTGTGTCTTCTCGCCCGGAAAATACAAATATGGGCAAAGAGGTGGAGCTGAGAGGTGGGCTGTGAGCGTCATAGTGGATGATTGACATCTAGCAATCTCCGAGCTTTCTGTACCTAAGAGCTACCCCAGAGATAACAGGAGCTAACCAGCTAACAAAGGTAAGTGGGCTAAAGCTAAGTCACATTGTTAACCGTCTAAAAACCGCGGTTGTTCTTTGTTTTTCTTACTTGAAGGAAGAGATTGGGTACCTGTCAATCAAAAGGACACGCCCCTAAATATGCTGAATTTTGAGATTAAATAACTTTTAAATGGGTGACTTAGAAAAAAAAAATCCCTCCCCTCAAAGTTGTCAGGAAAGGAAACCTGACCTATTAAACCTAAAACAGGTTTTTGAACCAGGCTGTAAACATGTTTATTTCTGCTGTGAAGTTGGTCTTTTTAACATGGGAGTCTATGGGGATTTGCTCTGTTTTGCAGCCCCTAGTGGATGAAGGGGGAACTGCAGTTTTATGCACTTCTGCATTGGCGGAATCAAAAGGACACGCCACTAAATGTGTAACCACTGGAGGTTCCCGCTTGGTTGAAACTTAGAAATGTTACTTCTTTTTTTTGCAAAGAATGTCATGGAAACACAGCGACTGATTTGCTTTCAATCGTCAACAAACCTGTTGGATCCTGTTGCATCCTCCACAAGAAGCAAGAGCAAAATGACAACATTTTATTCTCGTGGACATGATTAAGGACATCCACTTTCTCATGGGGCTCTGAGAAGTATGGTGTGATTGGTTGAACTTTTGAGGTGGGTGTGGTTAAAGAGGAAAAGTGAACAGAAAGTTGCAACTTTTGCATTTCTGGATCAAGCAGATTGAACACATAGTTTTAATTAACAGCTGATGAAGGTGGAGAGAAGTGATCAGATGTTCGGCTCTTCTCAGAAAGCCAGCTCTTTAGGCTCCCAAGCGGTTCTTGATTTAGGATCTTTTGTAGCCACGAATTTCACCTTCTGAAAAAGTGTTTTTTATGTGAAGCCTCATATTTGCAGCCAAAAACAGAAAGAAAAAAAAAATTCCACAAAACAGAAAAAAAAAGCAGTCAAGAAAACAGCACTAATGTCCCCATGAAAGTTTTAAACTGCAGTTACTCATGTTTATATACAACACACTAAGACATTCTCCTCATAGCTGTCTGCTTTCTCGCTCGCAGTGCGTCTACCACCGTAATGGTATGATTGCATTTCCTTACATATGATTGGCTGCGCGGCCATGCAAGCAAGCTAAAACAAAGCAATGTTTCGGCTGGAGCTGGTGCTGTGTACTGGGAGCTAAGTAAAAATAAAACTGGGAACCAACTCCTATGACTCACTACAAAGCATCAGCTCTCAGAGGCATCTGGTTAGGATGCCTCCTGGACGTCTCCTTGGTGCAGTGTTCTGGGCACGTTCCTCCGGGATGAGATCTCAGGGAAGTCCCAGGACACACTGGAGGGATTATATCTCTCAGCTGGCCTGGGATTCCCCCCACAGAGCTGGCAAATGTGGCTGTGGAGAGGGAAGTCTGGGCATCCCTGCTTAGTGTGCTGCCCCTGTGACCCGACCCCAAAATAATTATCATGAAATCTTCTGCTTCCTGGTATCTATTAGGGGGTCAGAAGATCATAATCAGATTGTGTTTAACAGGATTTTGAGCAAAGTTTTATTCATAAAGTGATGCAAAATGTCTCAGAGTGTATGTATCAAATATGTTTGGCTTTATAAGGTAAATGTACTTTTCCTATTAAAGGCTTTGTTTTTAAAGTGTAGATACACCCAGCGTTTTCTGACTTATCCATCCATTGCAATGCTCTGAAATATGCAATAAGCTGAAAGAGGTGGGGGGCTGGGGGAAGTTGTGCATCATAGATATACGACTTCAAAAACACAGAAGTGACAAAAATGATTGCTAAATTAATCCTTTCAAACTTTATGTAACTGTGCTGTTGCCATGAAATGCCAAACGAGCTGATTTCATTGATGAAATAGTAACGACCTCCATTTCTTATTGATAAATATTGGATCATGCCAGTGGTGTAGTGGTGCTTCAAGAAGTGCGTAAACTCTCTTTTTTTTTTTTTTTTGCCTTTGTTTTAAAACAAACAAAAGGTATCCCAGTAAAACCCTGTTTCAGAAAAGGTTACATGTTAGACTACTCTATTTACAGTATTTTATCCCAAAGATCCATCAGTTGTCACAATTTCAGATCTTCGGTTTCAGGGAGGAAGAGTTATGAAATGACTAAACCAGTAGCCTTCTGGCACACAGACTGGAGAGATACATGTATAGACTTATGTACATACCAGGGGTGGGAAAATCAAATCAAAAAATAAAAAATCGGGGTGTTTTGCTTTACAATTTTAAAATAGATTTTTTTGTCAAAAATCCTTTTTTTCTTTTAAATAAATAAGACTAATCCATTATAAAATTTTTGTAATTTTTATTGATCGTTTTACTTGTCTTCTTGGGAATTACAGCAGCAGAATGATGATCTGGCGACTGTGTTGTTTTTTCCCAATTGAAATCAAGAAAAATGACGAGCAAAACAAAAGTTTTATAATTTTTTTTGTTTGGTTTTTTTTAACTTAAAAAATCAGCAATATTGAAGAATTGTGAGAATCGCAATTTTAATCAAATTGGCACCCAAAAACTGGGAATTGAATGGAATCGGGACAAAAGCATATTGTCACAGCCCCAGTACATACATCTTTATTCTGTCTATGTTCAGGCTAAAGGTATCGCAGCTGTTGGTCAACTGCACCAGTGTAGCATCGGTAACCTTAGCTGAGCTGCTGGGCGACGTAGCTACATGCAGAGCAACGTTTGTAATTCTAAGAGCAGCATCACATGGGGTTTAGAAGTGGGAATACTCAATGCTGACTGAAAAAGATACTCCGTATACTCTGTATACCCTCGTATACACCGGATTACACGACTGGATCATGTGATTTGCAGGTAACTACATGGTGGGGGGGTTGAACTGTGGGCTTTCTGTGTGGAGTTTGCATGTTCTTCACGTGTATGTCTGGGTTCTGTCCAGGTATTCCGGCTTCCTCCTACCATCCAGAACATGATCTGAACATGGATGTGACTGGTTGTTTGTGTCTCTGCGGACGTTCGATGGACTGGCGGCCTGTCCAGATTGTAGCTGCCGCCATGTGGGGACACATTCCAGCTCCTGCGACCCTTAACTGGACTAAGCGGTTTAGAAAATGAATGAATTCTCTTTATTTTTAGGTACATTTTAACTCTTAGATTCACTCAGACCTGATAAAAACGTGCTGATGTAAAAATATTTGCCTCATATTTGGTGATAAAAAACCTAAAATCCTTCAGTCTGTGTGGCAAGATGCTTCCATCCAGAGAGATTACGTCGCCAGGGAATGTTTTGTTCCTCTAAACCGCAGCATTTTTAGCATACCTGACGTCCAGCAGAGCTTACTGGTCTGTTCAGAGTCAAAGCACATCAGCAAAACTGAACCGGCTCAGCCAAGTCATTACAGCTCATTGTTTTCCACAAGATTAATCAATATAACAATATCACAAAGAGATAAATACAGGCTGGATTAATGAAAGATTGATCTCATGGTTGGTTTTCTGGCATGGTTGTCCTTATCTGGTCAGGTAAAAATAAAATGCTGACATTTCAGTTCTACAATCTCATCAATAAATTTTTACAGCCTGATGGATTTACAGCTGCCTGTCCTAATAGCAGTTAATCGATTAGGATATGAAATATTATTTCATGAAGTCAGAGGTCAGATCAGATCTTTAACATAGACTTCAGCTTGAGTGTTTCTTCTGGTCCGTTGACGTGTAGAAACCCGATGATTTCTGAGCTTCAGGGAGCAAAACCTTGAAAGAAAAGACAAAGCTGAGAGGTTTTGTGTATCTAAACATAGTGGAAGAAGGAAAGCAACAACGTGTATGAGCTTGTGTTGTTTACTGAACATGTACCTGAGTAAATAACGCAGGAATTATGGTGTGTTTGGGAACACAAACACAGCTGGAGTTTGACCAACAGTCATGTTCTTCAGACAAATGTTTGGCAATAATCAATAATTTATTGATTTTTGTGCTGTTCAGGGTTGCTGGAGATGATCAGACATGCAGCTTCAGCCTCGCTCCTCACCGATACGACTGGATCAATAACTGATGCAGGAGGATCAATTTGTATTTTAATCCTGAAAACTTTTAGATATAAATGTTTATATCTAAAAGTCTGAATATTAACAGACATAAAAAACTTTATTTTACCTGCTCAGACATCTTTTCACCCACCTGGAGAAAAAGCCAGCAGAATTTATCTCATCATTATTTTCACACGATTTTACTTTAATTTTCATTTTTTTTGTCAACGTGTATGTTATTTATTCTGTTTTTTTTTAAACCCCCCACGATGTGGCACTTTGATCAACATTGTTGTTTTTAAAGTGCATTATAAATAAAGTTGTATTGTATTGTATTAATTCTCATTATTTTGACATTCTGCCCCCAAATTGTCATTTTTATCTTATGACTTTAAATTTCATGATTATGACATTAAATCTATTCACTTATCTATAGTTTTGACCAAATGCTCCTAACTCTTTAATTTATAAACCTGAGTCGAATGTGACTTTAAATCTGATAATTCAGATTTATTTCATAATTATGAAAAATCTAACAATTGTTTATTTTCTTGCCAATTTGTTATTCTGTTATATACATGTATATATATATATATATATACACACACACACATATATATGTATATATATATATATATATACACATTTATATATGTGTGTGTGTGTTCATATATTATTGAATCTCAGTTATTATTTAATATCTCATAAATTTTGTTTTTAGTTTATTTTTATTTAGTAATCTTTAAATGTCATAAATATAAATTTTTATCTAGTAGTTAGAATGTTAAATTTAGAAGTTATAATCATATCCTCACAATCAACAATCATGATTGTTTATGTTGAAATGATACTTTTTAATTCTGGTATTCTAATCTAATAATTCTGGCTTCACTCAATTATTTCTTTAAATCTAATTATTTTGACATTAGATGTAATAATCCTGACTTGTAACTTAAAGTTCTGACGTTAATCTCAAATATGATTTAAGTCTCACGATTTTTTACTTAAATCTCACAATTTTGATCTCTGATTCATAATTATTAATCAGAATTGTAAATTTCACGGAGAGTAAATCTCGATGTTGCGACTGAGTTGGATGATTATGACTTTCTGTCTCATAATCTTTAGATTAAATATAAAAGTATTTAATTTACACAAGTCAGAAATGTGTTTCCATACTAAATAAAACCATCCGGGCTTTCAGATGAGCTGTGATACCGATGTTAGCGCCCGACTCAACAGTAAATGAAAAGGACAGCAGCGGTCATTTTGAATTCAACTCATTATTGCAGTTAAACTGGTACAGAGTAACAGATTACAAAGCTCATGGCACAGTCACTGAAAAAGAGAAATGAGGCGTGTATGTACAACAAGGAGGAAAAAGAAAAGTAGTTAACATTTCGGCTAATAGAAACACCAGGGGTAACATAAAAATGAGGATACTGTCATTTGGGAGATGACTTGATTATACAACAAAGAGAAAACATGAAATTAAACATTGCAAAAATAACGTTACTTAAAAAATACATTTAGCACTTACGCTGACAGATTCAATCCTAGTGTTTGACCTAGGTCCGAGTCAGAGCAGCTTCTCCTTTTGACAAAAAGCTCAATTTTAATGGCAAACACTAAAAACATGACTGAAACTGCCAAGCACACGATCAGATTTCTTTTTGGGGAAACAGCTGAAGAGATTGTTTGCGGACGACCTGCTCCTTTATATTAGCGACGCTCCAATCTTTTCCAAAATGTTCATATATTACTCTTGAATCAGGTGCTACGAGTTTGTCATTTTGATCAACATTTACACCCCATCTGGAGCAAAATAAAGGCGTGGGAGTCAGAAACGACCCCAGCCACCAGGGGGCGCCAAGGTGAATTACACTCTTTGGATTCCACAGTGAAGAATTACTCGTCGTTGATCTAATTTTGTTACATCATCCTAAAACAGAAGTTGTTACCACAAACATTTATATATTGTAACAAATTTTAGCATAAAAAAGGGCGTGATCCTTTAAAGAAAAAAAAAAGAAGCTTTTCTTTCTTTTTATTTTTGGTGAAAATCTAAACGAAATCCTCCACACGGGGCAAAGTAACGGCTAACCTCAGCCCTGATACGAGTGATGCTTGGTGCAAGCTAAGACAACAGTTTGACTTACACTGCAGATGGTCGGCAACCAAAACCACTAACACTACGGAGCACCACCCATCGAAACTAAAAAGTTGGCACCTGGCTACTGCAACCAGACAAATACAACCTCACTACAAATCAAAACAGGTTCATCATCATGATCATTGTGTCTCACTGGCAAATCTTCACCCCACAGAAAAATAATGGCTATTTACACGAATCTCTCCTAGAAAAACTAAAAATGGTAATGTTACGATTCATGGAAAAATGAAAGAAATATGTTTTTTTCTTTTACGTCTGAATCCTTCCTCGAACTCTCAGAAATGTTGCTCATATAAACAGAAGAATGAAAAAAAAAGAAAATAAGATGTTTTTTTTTTTTTAGAATTTTTGACCTTATTACATTTTCAATGTGACACATTTTTTTTCAACACACTGAAATTTACGTTTTCATCTTTTAAGAAATAAAAAAAGCAACAAAATAAACTAAATAAAGAAAAAAAAAAGTCCTGAAAAAAAGATACAACATATTTCTAAAACACAAAATAACAACAGTCTACATGTAAAAATATAACTTTTACATACACAATTTTAAAATCATGGTAAAGTTTGACAATTTGTTGCATACAATTTACAAACGTCTGTGTTGAATGGAGCCCGATGGCTTTTCCAGGTCCCGTTTATGTCCTGCGTGGGGTGCCGTACTGGTCGGAGGGTGTCGTCATGGCAACAACGAAGAATACAAGGAAGTCTGCTGAAAATTTGTTACAACACTGAGGGGCCTCGCCGTCTTCCACCAGTTCAGTCTTCTGACAAAAATCGCCCCTCCGCGAGCAAACGCTTCTTTTTGCAACTGAATAAAAAATAACGGAGACGGCACCGTCGTCATATACTGTATATATTTTTGTACATTTATATATAGATTGATTTATTCAAATAGACTCTTTTCCAGTTTCCGTGCCTTCCTGCTGAATGGTTTTGGGGTTTTAACCGCGTCGAAATGGCCGCCGATAGAAAACAGTGCTGTCAGATAGCAAACTGTGTTTTTTTGTTTCTTTTTCTTTTTTTTAACTTTTATGTTTTTTTTTTATTTTATTTTTATTATTTGACATGTAAACAGACAAAAAATGTAATAAGAGAAAAAGATTCTTTAAAAAAGAGCGAGAGGAAAAAAAGAAAGAAAATTAGCTTTACAACAAACGACCACACACTTAGTACTGAAGACTACATTGGCTTACGGACAAGCCGATCAAATATTGATAAAAGGCTGATAAGCTATAATACAAGAAGAGACGCGTTGTTCACCATGGAAACAGGGTTGGGGCTCGAAACTGGAAAGAGGGTTGGGGTTATGGAGGATTTCTGGGGTGGGGGATGGGCAGGACTTGGATGGGAAGGGGGCTAGTCTTGCTAAATCAAGCGTCTGTCCCATCAGCTTGGAGCCAGAACGAACCGTCTACTTACATATAAGTATACAGTACATTAAATACAGTTTACTTTTTTTTTTTTTTTTTATCCAAAAAATACTTTTTTTTCCTTTTTAGCTTTTTTTAAATTCCCAGGTCTGGTAAAAAACCTGACTGCATAGAACCTAACGACTAAGAACAGGTTTCCCTAAGCTTGCATCCTATTAAAAGACCAGGTAAATGTCCTCCTCTGGCAACTCGAATGATATGAACTCTAAAAAGGCACATTGGTAGAAGTGTGAATGTTCAAATTGCATCTGTGGGGGCGGGAGGCTGGGAAGAGGGTGGGGTGAGGGCTCTGGTTCGGCTCGTAAGGCCCATGTTGGTACTGGGACATGGGGGTCAAGCAGAGGTCTGGACTGAGAGGGGTTCAGAGTGAGATGAAGGGAGGGCTTTCAGGCCGACACTAGACAGGATACATGTCTCGACAACAGAGATGAAGTTTTCTTCTCAACACATTCGCTCCAGATTTCGACCTCCTGGAGATGTATTTGGGTCAACCATGGACCAAAGTCGACCTCCTGGACGTGTATTTGGGTCAACCATGGACCAAAGTCGACCTCCTGGACGTGTATTTGGGTCAACCATGGACCAAAGTCGACCTCCTGGAGATGTATTTGGGTCAACCATGGACCAAAGTCGACCTCCTGGATGTGTATTTGGGTCAACCATGGACCAAAGTCGACCTCCTGGACGTGTATTTGGGTCAACCATGGACCAAAGTCGACCTCCTGGACGTGTATTTGGGTCAACCATGGACCAAAGTCGACCTCCTGGAGATGTATTTGGGTCAACCATGGACCAAAGTCGACCTCCTGGACGTGTATTTGGGTCAACCATGGACCAAAGTCGGTAGAAACAGTCTGCTGATCAGGAACGTTAACGCTGCCACGATCCAACAGGACGGACCAAACAGCTGATCCGTTACTGTACCTAAAGGTGAAACGAGACGTAGTCATGCTGAGTGTCGACGCAAAGCCCCCCCTTCCATCTCGCGAGTGATGGCATGTCGGCAAGGGAGAAGTCTGAGGTTGGAGTTGGAAGTTGTTGGTTCTGATCAGCTGGGTGTTAAACCAATCGGAGAATAAAGTCCCTTTAGGGGCAGAAAATGTGGTCGTGGGGGGGTACCCTCAGACTATGTCCACTCATTTGTACTCTTGCAGTTCGTACCTTTATAAAAACCACAAATGTACCTCTGGGAGCCGCCTTTAGCTAATTTAATATTTGACAAACAAAAACTGAATTAAACAAACTTAATTTAACGATTAAATCTTGATGATAATTCTCCTGTTTTCCAACGAGAAAGTTATCAGTAGGCAAAAGAGTTCCAACCCGGTACTAGCAAGGTGGGCGTCGTAAAGTGACCAGAAAATTAAAAAATGTCAGAAATTTGTTTAGAAACTAGTCAAAATGGGCTAAAATCAACACGTCAGCGTGTACGTGACATGTCAATGTAATTCCTTGTGCAAGTTTGTGCTCAGTTTGGAGATTCAAAAGGTTTTCAGACGTGCGAGCTAAAGCTAGAAGCTACAGAACAGAACATTTTTCATCTTCTAAAACAAGTCAAACCTAAAATATTCAGTGAAGTTGACAGGAAACGTTTGCATTAATGTACTCGTATACAGACCAGTATGGTACTCTCTGATTAAACAGTAAAGGTACAACTGCAAGGACACAAACGAGGTGAGAGTACAGCCGTGCCTTTGAGCCAACCGCGTTACGATGCTCCTAAAGGTAGAAAACAATGTAAGGAATGCTTTAGTGACCTCGACCGGCCCTTCCTCCCTCACCCTGATGATTGTTCCCTAGTTTTCCCCTGCAGTGCCATCCTCATCATCCTCATCGTCAGGTCTTCCTCCCTTCACGACATTTTGAGCGTTGAGCGACTCGGGGAATTTACTGAATCTGGGATTCAGTCCAGATCTGACCTGAATCCTGACCCGACCAATCGTTCAGGTCTGACACTCGTACCACCTTCATCTCCTACCGCTAACACCCCCGTCCCTCTGAAGTCACATGCTGATTGGCTGATTATTGAGTCAATGATTGATCCTTTAACAGCTCTCTTCCTCCCAGCAGGCGGCGTCCACACAGGCTACAGATGTCCGAGCTTCAGGTGGTACAAGTTCTGCTGCGTGACAAGCGGCTAACAGCATGAAGCACTAAGAAAAGATGTAAACTCAACAGTTCGGGTTTGTTTTCACGACGATCTAAATGTTTGCACTTTAGCAGGGAATGCACTAGAAGAGGAGAGCGAGCTTTCTCTTTCTCGGCCAACACCCGCTCCTCTCTGTAACGCCTATGATAGTCGAGCAATCGTGAAGTTTTTTCCCTTCACATCACTGCAGTTTCAGCACGTCGGAGAAGCATCGCGGCTTACAGTTCGTGCTTAAAAACAAAGCAGAGTGTCGTAAGTGCGGGGCCTTCCCACAGTTCTCTTGTTGCTTTTTTCTAGTTTTTGTCTGCATCTGTCTGACTTTGCATCCAGGAGGAGATCAGGCACAGCTTCATCCACAGTGTGGCGTTGGATTGCCATCAGTCAGAGACGCGCCGAGGCTGCAGTCTACAGCTGCGCAACGCTGCTTTTAAAAAATGAAATCTCTTTAAACACTTTGTGATATGTTTTGTTCCATTCCTAACATCGCTGCCCAACCCCGACCTTCCTCACGGCCCACGTCATGTTGCACTTTTTAAACAAGTTGTTGTTTTTTTTTAACCTTTTTCGCTCTATATATATCTACTATATATATTTATATAGAACCTTTTGTTCTGTAAAAGAGGGAATGCTGATAAATCATGTGGTACAAGGACAGTTTCTTGGACGATGTGATTCCACAGAGTCGAGTCCGTTGCCGCCACTTTGTAGCAGCCGTTTTTAACGTCTCCGCCAGCAAAGCATCCAGTTCGCTTCGACTGGAGACGCAAAGAAATGGAAAACAGAAAAGAGCAGTTCCCGATAGATGGAGGAGGAGGAGGAGGAGGCGACGGGTGAGAGGAGAGATGGACGCTGATCGGATCTGTCAGGCTGATAATTCCAGAGAAAGTTGGTTGGTCAGGCTGGGGTTTGATCGATTGCCAGGTTGTCATGGAAACGCCGTCAGAGGAAGTGGTCACTCATCATCTTGATGAACTCTGGCACCTTTGACCTGAAGAAAGAAGGGAGACGGCGTTGGAAGGAAGGACTGGGAGGGAAAGCTGGACACACAGTGGAAGGAGCTAGCTCGTGTGCAGACGAAGCAGGACAAACGTTACACCGTCTCTTTCACAGCCACGGATCAGAAACGGTGTAGCTTTGGTCCCTTTCAACCAGTTTCTCCATCCAACATGCAAACACAAATACAAGGTGACTGCAGAGAAAACAGGAAGGACATGTTCAGTGGACAGCAGTGACAAACGCTCACAGTCACACAATAAAATCACACTTACTGCCAATCTGTTGTTAAAATGTACCCAGACCAGACAAACGGACTCGTTCTCTGCTTCTGTTTTCAGTGTGAACATCGTCGAGCTGATTGATTCCTTCAGATGAACAGCAAGGTTTGGCCTATCTGATGTCATGCGTTGTGTTTTAACCAAACTCTTAGTTTGACGCTTTTTTAAGACGCTATGTTAAGTCTGGTTAGGTTCGATTGGGTTCGGATTAGGTTTGGTTAGGTCCGGTTTGGTTATGTTAAGTTTGGTTAGGTTCGATTGGGTTCGGATTAGGTTTGGTTAGGTTCGGGAAGATTTTAGTGTTCCAGCCAGTTCAGGTGAGCATTCCCAAGTCGGGCCACCACTGTGCCAAATGCTGTTGTGGAATATTCAATACTATCTTTGATGCAACAGAGAGGACACAGCAACGGGCAGATGTCTCATCTGACACAGGTTGCTAACAGGACAGTTAGCTATGACCTTGTGTCACCCCAGTGCGATGACAACATGAACAGCTGTGGAACTTTACGTTTGTGAAATAACGTTAGCTTTAGCATCTTAGCTTAGCATACATGTGACTGGCGTTCAGTATTGTTTCATATTTATCAGGGTTTCATTGATTTCTTAACATGAGATGAGACATGTCTCCACGTGTCTCGCTATAGCCTTGTTTCCTGCAAACAACGATAATTTGTTGCTTTAGTTTGATGAGTTAACGTTGAACCGAACTGCATCATCTTTCCGGCGACATCTGCTGTGTGCATCGTCTTTGTCACTCAGATTAGGTCTGACTGGATCTAATCGCTGCCAAATACTTTTTCTAGTTTTATTTGTTGCCGAAAGTTTCACAGTAGCTTCTCATGTCAAATGTTTTCTGTAGTTACAGAAAAGACGGAATTGATAAAAACTACCAGAAAGTACAGCTGCTGTTCATACAATTGGAAAACTGAGCGGTTTGAAGCTGTTTTTGTCTGTAAATCCTACATAAATATATACTTTTAAACTATACCCATGTTTTTAGCATAGTTTCACATATTTGATCTGATTTTATTAACTTTTAACTTTATTAACACATTGGGCCCAAAAATAGTCATCATCAGTATTACCTGATTCGGCCACTTTCTGTTCAAAGTCAAATCAATAAAAAGTGAAGCCTGATAATACATCTCTTAAAACCATCCTGTCTGCGGGTTTTCATCATTAATCAACGTTAAAAAAACTCTTCAGTTCAGTGTTAATCATATTAGATAGACACAGTTTCTGAGACTTTTCGCATCACTTTATGGTAGAAATTTTGTTCAAAACGCTGTTTTAACAAAATGAAGCTTGTCTTCTGCCCCCTGGTGGAGACGTCTCACACTACAATCACACAGTAATAAACGGTAAATACAGAAAAATTACTTTTGTTTATTATATTATTATAAACTAAATAAAAACTTCAGATTTAAAAGAAATCTCCATTTTTTGGTCAGAGCTTAAAAGTTAACTATTTTTAGCCTTTTTATTTACTTTTTATGTTGTATCATTTATTTATTATTTAATGTTACCAATTGATTGAATATTTGACTTTTGTTTTATTGTTCCTGTTTTGTTTTTCAGATTTTTTTTTTTGTATTAATTTGTTTTGTTATAATTGTAAATATATTCATGCATTAAGTGGTTAAATCTGCTCCTATCAATACGTGAATTAGATTTATTTTTTTCCTCACTTTTTCTGATGATGCCACATGAACAATTAATCAGGAATTATAATAACATCAGAAAACCTCTGCGATCAGCTTTATGTTCTCTTTTAACATCTATTGTTATTCAGATAAACTAATTGACGATTAAACAGTTCTGTGATCATTAGAAATACTAATATAATTATTATTAATAGTAAACTAATAGATAAGTTTTCAACCAGACTCTCAGCTTAATTTTAAACGGTTAAAAAGTGCAGATAAAAATCTGCTCATCTTTGGTCTGTCGACATATTTTCAACCTGAAAACAGAAACTTTTCGGACCAATTTACTGACTCGAGCCAAAACGTGAGAATTGACGGGGAATTTTTAGGCCTGACTTTGTGAAACAGATTCTTGTTTTGGAGTTGAAGGTACAACAGCAGATTAGTGTATAAGTGAAATCTTCTGACCATTCAGGGGGGAGGAGATGTTGCTGCGTTTTACATTTGTCCCATGGGGTTCGGTCCGTCACCCATGGTAGTGGCAGCGTGGTGGGCGGCGGCCAGCGAGAGCGGGGTCCCGTCTGATGTCACGGTGACCTTTTCCTCCTCGCGCCGCTTCAGGCAGGCCGCCTTGGGGTTCAGGTTTCGCTCTGGACAGAGAGACAGAAGCGAGAGAGGCATCTTTCATGATTCTGGTGCCTCACTGAGGTTTGTTGCTGCATGAAACGTTTCTGGAGTCAGAGAGGTAAAAACTTTGGCCTGGTTAACCTGAACAACAGGTGCTTCTGCTGCCCTCTACTGGAGCTTCTTGAACACTGCATTGAAACTCATTTCATTGTCATTTTTGAGGGATTAATTAATTTAAAAAAAACATTTAATAATTTATAGAAAAGCTCCAGATACTATCTGCATTAAAGATGGCGGCGTGAACAGACCGTCTGCAGCATGCTGATGACAAACTGACCTCGGACTTGCTGCTCCAGGCTGAGGATGACGGCCACGGCCTGGTGCAGGATCAGTAACTTGGTCTGGGGTTTGTCGCTCTTCAGGTGCAGCTGGACCATCTTGCCCAGCTCCTTGAACGCCTCGTTGATGTCGCGGACGCGCAGGCGCTCCCGTGCGTTGTTGGCCATCCTTCGCTCCCTCTCTCTCTCCATCTTCTGCTCCGGCGACAAGTCCTCGTCGTCGTTGTTGCTAAAGGGAGAAACGAGGAGGAGGAAGAAGTTTAGAAATGTTGGCGAGGGTTGATCTTTCTGAACGGATTAGACGTTTACTCCCTGAATGAGACCTTTAAGGCTTTTTACACCATTATTTACATCTATTGCAACTCAGATGATTTTATTTATTATATTAGTTTAGTTTATTCTGGTGTTTTCTTACTAAGTGATCATAAAAACCAAAGCTGATGTGGAGATCACGTTGAGCAGGGCACCTTCATTTGGAATAATTAATTCATTTAAATAAAATAAAGTCTTTTAAATGAGTTGGATTCTCAGGGAACTGAAATGTTTTCTGTAACGACCTAAAACATAGTCAGACAGCTAGGTGTGGAGAGTTTCTTCTACTGCAGACAAACAGATCTTTATTTATAGAGCAGCACTAATTAGATCCGCTCCTCCCACTCGTATCAGTCATGTTCAGACTGTAATGAAGTTTTTCAGCAAACATGGTAAAAACAAACACCTAGCAGAAGCTAAGCATATTTAGCTATCAAGTGAAATGTACAGAAGACGTAAAAAGTTGATATTTGTAGGACATTTATGCAGAAAAAGTAGTAATTTGTAAATGTGAAACAGTTTATTGGAAGGAAATGTGACAGTGGTGAAACATCACCATTAAATGAGTCTAAATAACTTGTCATGTGTTAAAAGGCCGCTTTTACTCACACAGCGTCTGCAGGCTCTGTGATTACGTCTTTACCAGGTGTTTGGATCTTGTTGCTGAATGTCTATGGCTGAATGAACGCGTTGGCTGCTATCGTTTTAAAACAGGAAATACTCGTCAGAACTGAACCGTTCCTATGTGGAGTTTTATTGCCGTCTGCGTCAGGTTGAGCCGCATAGCAGATGCAGACGCCGAGCACGTATACACCGGCCTTTAGGAGTCGATGGGATCTGATGTCGTTAAAATGTGAAGAGTATGATGAAGACAACAGCTTATGTAGAAGTTTTTTGTAAGAGAAGAGGCTGAAAAGTTACACACATGCATTTAAAGGTTTAGAGAAAGTCTAATTAAGTTGACCAGGAAAGGTTGGAGTGCATTGTCAGTTCTTTCTGAAAACATAACAAAGTGAGAAGACGCCTACATTTTGTGTAATAACACATATATAAGGATTAAACAATGAGGAGCCGTGCATTACGTGGTTATAACGCACAGCGGGACGTCTAGAACATCATATATATATATATATGTATATATATATATATATATAAATATATATATATATGCATATATATGCACCACCTCTATGAAACTTTACAAGTTTTATCCTGTAAAAGCTGCAACAAAGTTTGTTTGGCTGGTTGGTATCTTAGCAACCAGTATTATAATTATTATCATTTAATTGTTAATCAGGAGTCATGATGAATGTTATGACCGAGTCTTTCTCCTTCAAAATGTCCTGAGTCATGCAAAATGACTCTGCTCTTCCAAACTCTGTAATACAATCATGTCATACAATCATCATCATCACCATCATCATCATCATGACTGCCACCACCATGTACAAATTCTGGGATTTGGGATCCGAATGTTCCAGATTTCATTGGTCCTCCAGGTAAAAGAACCATGATAAACAGCGTGTTTATCCTGGGAGGAGTGAAGGCGGCTCAGCTGCATCCAAAGCAGGAAAAACCAACAGATATTTCAGTCGCTTCAAATTAAACCCAATCAAATCCAGTCGTGATGTTTGGGATTGTTTAGAAAGCGGTTTTGAGGGCAAACTTTCCAAAAGCAGGCCTTTTTAATGGTTTCTGTTGGAGTCCCGGCTCTGAGGCAGCCAGACGGCTCTTCTTTGAGAATGTGGACCGTGGGCTCTACTCTGTTGTGTGAGAAACAGCTAAAACCAGGCTCAAGACCCTGGAGAGACTGATAGGATCAAGATGGAGCCGCATGTCCACCAGGAAGCATCAGAAGGACAGGAGGCACCTGGTGGACAGGAGGACTCTGCAGGAAACGTCTCTGAATTGGCTGACGTATTTAGCTGCTTCTCATCACACTTGATCACTTCATCAAAGTCCAGAGGCTGCTTCCCAAAACACTCCCAGCTCTGAGTCCTTCCGTTGTTGCGTGTCTTTGTTCATTTAATTAAAATATGTCTGTCTGATCGACACAAGTAAAACCGACTCGGAGCGTGGGGTTGTGTTGGGAATGTGAGTTCCAGCCCAGCTGAGGGGTTTGATGGAAGCGAACGTCTGAAGGTGGGCAGGGTTACCTAGATCTTGACCTCTCAATAGATTTTAGATCCTTGCTGTCCATGTCCTCCTTCTTGGCATCCAGGGGCTTCGTGTCCTGCAGGAGGTTCTCGTCTTCCTCGTCCTCAGACTTGATTTCCGAGCTGACGGAGGAGGTGCTCTGACCCTGAAGGCCTCCGGACAGAGCTGTAGGAGCAGAGAGAGGAGAGGAGGATGGGTTGAAAAGAGCAATTAGAAAATTAAAATATGTATCATCCTGCTGGAAGTTTCCATCAGAAGATGCTACACTGTGCTCAGAAAGGGATGGACATGGTCAGCAGCAGGACTCAGGTAGGCTGTGCTGGTTAAACCAGGTCATGTTGGTACTAAGTGGACCAAAGTGGGACAAGAAGACATCCCCCACCATTCCACCACCCTCTGCTTTAAGGTTGGATGTGTTGTGTGTTCAGAGACGCTGGTTTGGTCAAACTGTCAGGAGATTTTTGTCATGAGGCTATGTTTTGCTGTGTCCCTTGTTCCTGGTTTCCTGTTTTATTTTGTAGGTTGTTCCTGTTTTGCCTTTGTTTGTGTTCAGTAGTTCACCTTGGTTCATTCAGTTAATCTGTTTCACCTGTGTCTCGTTGTGTTGTGTGTATTTATACCCCTCAGTTTTTGTCTTGAGTTGCTTGATCATTGTGTTAGTCCCCTGAGTTCCTTTGGCTGGAATAAATCAGTCTTGAATCTGCGTCCCTGTTTGCTCGTCTCTGCATTTGGGTCCACACCACATCCGCACTGCCACCGTGACAGTTTTAGGACTATTTGAAGGACTGATGGTGCAACAAAGAGCTGCACATCTAATCTCTTTCCTCATGTATGAGTGCTGACAACATAAATCTTCACTTGTTGCCGTGGTTACGAGCAGAATGTAAACCAACGTTTAGTCTTAACCTCCTAAGACCTGACAATTCATTTTTGTCCTCTGTGCAGGACATGAGTCTCAGACCTATAAGTCAAGTATTATTCATTGTATGTGTATGAATGATATTTCCCCTTTAAGAAGACATCCTAAGCTCAGATGTGGGGTGTGTGGCCAACACAGCACGTGCACTGTCTTATCAAAATGGAGGGAATTTCAACTTCTATGTTTTACAACTACCAAAGAAGCAAGTCAATCTTTTTTGACAGATGTCTTGTTCCTGATGGTAAAAATCAAGGTTTTTCTTTAGTATTAAAGCCTTTACTATAAATAACTAAGAGTTTTAAAAAGGCAAAATAATTTTCATCAGTTTAAAGCAAAGCTTTTATGTAATGTCCTTTGTAGTGGACATCAGGACTTGCTGTTTGTTACATCAGGGGGCAGAGGGCTAAACGGGGCAAAGAAGGTTTTACAAAAAATTCTGGAGGGACATTCAGACCTGCATTCATCACGGTGCAGAAGAGAGTGATACAAATGCAAAACATCTGTCAAGTGCAGAGGTGTATAATCCAGGTACCATAAAGTAGAATCCTGTCCGGCAGCTGTTCCAACCAGTCACTAAACCCACTGAATTTAATTAGCTCAGCTCCATTGGAAGGTAGATCAGCCTATTGGTGAAAACACCTGTTCTGAATGCACAGGTAGATTCAAAAACATGGCAGGACTTTTACTTTATGGCACCTGGATTATACACATCTGATCAAGTGTAAGTTGTTTCTGTGTTACAAAGACCAAAAACGTTTTGCTGCTCTACCAACCATAATCTGCTGTGATTGAGGCCTTGTCCACACGTAGCTGGGTTTTTGTAAAACCAAACATCTTCCCCCTTCTGGCCAGTCAAAAATTGAGTCTACACAACCTTGTTTTCAAAAGCAAATCCATCCAAACCTATCGGCATAACCACGTTGTTAAGCCTGTTTCTAAGCATATCAACCCTCTAGGTGGCAGTTGCGGGCTAATCCTATCCAATCAGAATAACATGGCATCTCACAACGTCACTTCCACAAAACAAAAAACATGCCTCTAACGTGATAGGCATAAGTGGTGGAAAATAACTGTCCTTAATTTCATCTTTCGCATTTGGTCGTCAATGTGGAGCGGTATTGACGGCAATATAAAAACACAAACAAAGCACAATTGATAACACCAACGTAGTTTTGAGGATGTTCATGCTGTTGAAAACAAAGGTCGCACATGAGACATCATGGTTAAAAACCTAAAACCCAGTAAAATTTGTTCACATGCAGAGATGCAACAAAAGTATTCACACTTCTTCACTTTGGTTGGACGTTGTTAAAAGAATCGTTTTTTTTTTTGTTTTTTTTTTAACATGCCATGTTCAAATAACTTTTTGGTCGTCGAAAGAGTTTGAAAGTATGAAATTGGAATAAATCTTAACAACAACAAAATTTTTCTCCTTTAGGGTTATATCATTGCCCAGAATGTTTGCTGGCATTTTTAATCTTACGGATTGCAATTGTAAAGTTCAGACAGAAATGTATTTGGTATCCAAAACCAGGAAGTTCAATGCAATTTCTTCATTTAGTGTCTTACTCTTGTTAGATATTCAAGAAATTAAAGTATTTCTTTTAAAAGACCCAATGTCCCCTACAAGGGACAGTCTATAAAAAAATAATGAACAATGTTTTTGAAAAAAAAACAATGTTGCAATATGTTTCTTAGAACCACAATACTTGAATCATTACAAAAAGATTAAAAGAAAAACTTTTTTTCCCCCAGGTCTCAGGAGGATAAGAGAAAGTACACAAAGTCAAATTCTGATGCTAATGCTAGCTGGATAGTTAGCTTGATAGCGAACAGCCACAACAGACATCAACATTTTGTAATTGTTTTTTTTTTGTTTTTTTTTTTACACGTTTGTTTTAAATACAGCTTTGCTATTTGGTCTAAAATTCTGCACATTTGTAATTTTTTCTCAAAATTAATAGTAAAAATTACTTTTTAAAAAAATCCGCTTCATATTGTCAACATACGTCAAGTTGGGCCTTTGTACCAACGTTGATGGTGAAAAGTGGAAGTATTTTCCATTTAAACCATAAACTGATTCTGTGATGATTGGGACATTACCTAACATCACGGAGAGCAGGGCTACTTAACTAGATATTCAGGTGGCCCAGATTTTCAAAAAAAAAAAAGAAAAAAGATCAGAGCCAGTAAAGTAAGGGAAAATAAATAAATTTAAAAAGGGCAAATTTTGAAAAATAAGTAGTTTATTAATTTTTCTATTCTAAATTCAGTCCCACATGACAAGGGCAAATGCACAAAATAAAATAATGAAAATTCCAGTCAGAGCCTATTTTTCTCCTACCTTTTAACATAAAAAGGTCATAACAAACTAAACTTCTTGATGTGGTGCCTCCTCACATTATAATCTTTAAACACTGCCACACACTCATTGCATATTGCATAAACACATCGGTTTGGTGCTCGAATGTGACGGCAAAATAAACAAATACTTGTCAGTCCAGCCGGGGTTAAATCTGCGGGTTTTGTTGTCAATTTTGCGTTTTGGGACAGAGAGCGACATTCTTTCTAGCGCTACTCTTACAACTTCAAAGCACAACAAAACGCACTGGGGTTATGTTGCTAGGCAACCAAGTGCTGCATTTATAGTCTACACAGCTGTAGGATTGTAGGCAACTTGATCAGCGAAGGAATAACTGAAGGTTATTAATTAATATCTATTCTTTCGCATAAGCTGGGCCACATAGAAGTTGGTTCCGGGCCTCATGTGGCCTGCTGTTTGAATAGGCCTGTTCTAGAGTAACGTAAAACGATGAGCCATCAATCCTTCATCAGAATATGAAGCTGGAGATATAAGGAACTCGTGACAGCTGCATCCTTCACAGGAAGCGCAGCCATGTTGGCGTGGTTACGGCTGCGCAGTCGAAGCAGCTGCTCTTCAGGTTTTAATCTTCTGACTTTGTCACACTGACACAAAGCCTCCTCAGCTGGAAGGTCTGAATGAAAAGAAGTAGCGTAAAAAAAAAGCAGCTTTTCAGGCTAACACCAACGTTTCATCCTTCCTGTCGCTGGGCCAACATGGAATAAATGCGGCGCTGGGCCTGGCGGAGCACGGCCTCCAAGATGGCGGCCCGGGAGCACCGGGATGCGGGCAAAAACCCTCTTCACCCTCCGACTGTCTCCGCCAAACAGAGCAGTCTTTATGTGACATCTGTATGGATCCGATACTGGTACACAGCCAGCATCTCCATCAACACAAACACTCATGCACCGTGTTCCTACACACACTCACACACACACACGGGGCCAACTATCAGCCATTTTAAGTCTCTGTCTGCCTGACTGGAAGCATTTTGTGTGGAAGCAGCTCTGAGTGACGGCCTGTGTTTGGTTTGCCAGTTAGCGTGTGTGTCTCTTTAAATACAATCGGCCGTGTGTTTGTGCGTAAATAGCCGCGGTGGAAAAAAAGACGTTAAGCAGTGAAAAGAGACTTTTGTTCTCGTCTGACAGACGCCATCTGACCCCGGCGGAGACCAACACAAAGTTCAGCGACGATTAGCGATGCTTTAGTTTTAGTTTCCACAGACTGTAGAAGCATCACTGCAGGGTTAAATCTGAAAAATTGTTCAAATATTCCTTAAATTATATATGTGTACATATATATATATATATATATATATATATACATATATATATATTAATAAATGCATATATTTACATGTTACAGTGGAGACGGCTTCCTGTTCCAGGCAGATTCCATGTGTGTGGTTGCAGAAAATTATGCAACAAACAAATGTGATAAATCCCTTCCTGGATTTAGTTTTTCTCCAGCTTGATGACATCTGTATTAACCCCCCCCCTTCCCAGTGGCATGTTTAGCGTTTCCTGTGGGATTATCTGCGATATGTAAACCTATTTATGTGTACTGACATAAATCCAGGTAAATAAAAAATAGTTTAAAGCAAAAATGTTCAGATTAAATCAGTTTTGCAGGAAAAACCTGAACAAATGTGACGAGTAATGAACTTATTAATAAATATAAACCATACCTGCAAACGAATCACCTCTAAGAGGCTGAACGAGACTAAATCTCTTTAGAAAGACTTAAATTCTGAACCTCTACAGAAAGTTTGAGGTTTGTAAAGGAGGCGACAGGAGGCAGAGACACTCTGCAGCCACCATTCTCTGTTTGCTGCCAAGAACATTTTAATACTATTAATTCGCAGGCCGACACACCCTCTTCGTGTGTGTTTGAGGGCTGTGAACGGATGCAGGAGAAAGAAGCACTTTCTCCTGCTTTTCACCGAGTGTGTGTGTGTGTGTGTGTGTGTTTCTTTCCCTCTCACCTCATTACACACTTGGCTGTGGTCGCCGTTGGCTGAACTTTGCTGCCAGCAGAGTCATTTTCAGCCTTTAAAAACGAGCTCAGGGCTCATTTGCTGCACACTGGGCTCATATACACTCCTCTTCCTGCATATTCATGTCACACCTATGGAATATTTATTTCTCCTCTTCAAGACGGCTTTTACTGCTCACAGCGTTTCCCAAATTTCTGCAGCACTTTTTTTTTTTTTTAACCTCCTTTTCAGCTTTCTTTTCCATTTTCCTTGTTTTCTTTTTCTTTCTTTCTTCTCTTCATCATAATTTCCAACATTTTTGTCTGTTTTTAAATCTTAATTTGAGGTCAGAAAGTTTATTTCAGTGTGTGTGAGTGGATGGTGGGATGGGAGTGGGATGGCTGTGCAGAACCAGCAGATGTTGCATCTTAACGGCGTCTTGACTTTGTTCAGACAGAAAATCTGCTTCAAAGCGAAGACTCATGTATGAAGTTTGGTAATTTTTGACTTCTTTCTTTTTGCATCTGTTCAGCTCAAAGCCGTTTAGTCTCCATCCTGTTCAGGTCTGTGGATGGATGCTGCTGGGCAGGAGAGCTGATCTGAGGGAAGGGTCTTACCGCGGTAAGGGTTGGGCTGGCTGAGGTCCGGCGAGGTGGCCGACTGAACTGGCAGCTGAGACACCTGACCCGCCATGGAGTGTCCTCCACGCAAACTGCCGCCATCTTCTCTGTGGGAGCCCACCTGCAGATCGGACGGGGGAGAGGGGAGATTACGTCTGAGTCACAATGACGGAAAGAAATAAAAGTTGCATTTATTTGAACTTTATTTATTTAGTTAATCTGATGAATGCAGCCATGTTTACAGAAAAACAACAGAAAACATCGTTTTAGATCAGAGTAGATGTAGCTTCACTGATCCCTTTCAGCTCCATCAGAGACATTAGGAGTTCCAGCTGCATCACAAATACCATCAAAATACCACAAATACCAGAAATACCAGAAATACCACAAATACTATAAATACTATAAATGATTTTTTGTACATAGAATGTTGTATTACTAATGGAGATCAAAATAAATACAAATTACAAATACCATACATACTCTAAATACTATGAATAATGAAAGTAAAACACAATACAGAAATTATTTATTTATTGTTAAAAATATTAAACTCTTGCATTACTATACTGCATCCCAGCAGCAAAGGGTGATAACACCCAGTCCAGTCCAGTCTAGTGTAGTCTAGTCCAGTCCAGTTTGTACAAATCACTGCTTTGTCCATAAAAATGTGACTATTTAAATTGAATGAAGGGTTAATCCATCATAACATGCTTTATATTCATGTTTCGGGGCGTGTAAACGCGCGTGTTTCTAGTGTAAAAGTTGTGCTTGTTACTAAGACAAATGTGAACTCTCGACCTCGGATTCTGAGGTAAAAAAGAAGACAATCACCATGGCAACATGGCTGCAGAGTTCTTTTTCTCGTCGCTACCAGTAAATATAACATACGTTTGAGTTGTTTAGTCCTTCAGCCATCAGGTTCTATTTGGAGTTTTATTTCTGTTATTTATCATCTTCCTGCTGAATCTGAGTGTTTCTCAGTTTGGACCATAGTTTTGTCCTGAAGACTGACTGCTGGTACGTGATGTGGACGTGCCGCCGTCGAGCTGCCATTTGGTATCAATAAAGTTCTCTGAATCTGAATCAGGTCTAAATATGCTTCTTTACACCTTTATCTGCACAAAGAACAAACTAAGAAGTAGTTTAGTGTAAACTCAGCTGATATTACACATTATTATCCTGTTTTATTACCCCGTATGTCTTTGTGGCTGGAGCAGTTTGAACCAACGAAGCTTCAGGGGTTCAACTTTTATCACTTTTCAGACATTTAACCTGCAAATACTTGAAGTCCTTTTCTGCTGACTGGATATAATTCCCATGATTTTCTTCCCACTCTAGAAATAAAATCTCTTAAAATCCACGCGTTTCCTGTTCATTTTGCATTTCAAACAATAAAAGCTTCACTTTATCGGTGCTTTTTGTGTTTTATTGTATTTGACATATTTTAAAGGGAGAAAAATCAACTGAAGACATAAATATGAAGACGAGATGTTATGAAACGTCAGAATCTTCATCACATGTTGCAGTTCTGCCATCGCCCTGCTGGGGGCAGCCTCTTCCTTTCTAAAACACCTCAGATCTCCATCGGTGTGTCAGAAAGTCACACACACACACACACACACACACACACACACACACACACACACACACACACACCTCTCCTCCTCAAACACTTCTTATTTCCTAAATGTGTCATATTTCCACACTGGCTATGAGGATGATGATGATGATGATGTATTTCTGTATGTCTTCATGTGTCTGACGTCCAGATTTACAGTTTCTTTTGTTATGGATGTAAAATGTTTTCCTGTTTTTCTCAAGGAAATACGTTGGATGTGTGTGTGTGTGTGTGTGTGTGTGTGAGCGTACTTTGCTGAATCCTATCCATCTGTCTACCACACACACACACCCACATGCACACGTACACACACATGAGAGCACAACAACTGACAATTATCTTAATGCCCATATGTTTAATTGTGGGATTTCTAATTCCCAAAGCTCCGAGCAGCTTCCAGCAGGGACTCGCTGTTTTGGCACGAGATGGGTTCTCTCTCTGTGTGTGTGTGTGTGTGTGTGTGTGTGTGTGATGCCAGCTTTCTCCAGGCATCCCGTTGCTTGGAGTGGTCTCTCTCTCTCTCGCCGAGCTTCGTTTTAATTTGCGGATATCAGCGGGACGGTTGAGGGATCTGAACCATGATCGACTTGAACGCGGCAGAAAGCGTCGGCGTGGATTCTGAGAGCAGGTTTAATCACAGCTGAGTGGCGTGTGGAGGGCGGCGTGGACACGTGGAGGCCAGCGTTTCGTGGTGCGATAGTCCCACTGGATTAGAATATTAGTAGCCCGACATCGGGATCGGCGGCCTGCGACGATGTCGTTACGCAGAAGTTGGGACTGTAGCCGTCACGTCGATGAACATCTGATCCAGATCGTCGCTCAGCGGTGATCGCCGGCAGATCTTCTACCAGTTTCATCCAAACATCTCATAATGTTGCCATTTTATCCTCTCTAAACCAGTTTATCAATAACTTCGGTCTGCGCAGATCTTCATCAATTCACTCGACAATTCATTTGCCCAATAGGTAAATTTGAGGATCCAGCGATAGATTTGTTACGACTTCACGTATCGTCCTTACAGGCACACAGTTACTCAGACATAGAGCTTCTTTTTTTGGTAAAAACAACAAAAAAAATCTTGTTAAACAATCCGATTTTTGTCTCCTGCCCCCTAGTGGACGCTTTGTGAAACACAATTAGTCTGACATGTAAGACGGTAACAAATGCTACATGTAAGCAAAATATTTGTGTTTATTTATGCTCTTAAGGAGCAAATAAAGAGTTCTGATAAAAAATATTACAATTTTTTGTCCATTATTTCTTTGGTCAGGTTTTGAAGGGTTAACACCATCACTTCTCTTACATTAAATATCAGAATCTTGTTTAATTTTTTTTTTTATCTCAATCGACCATTTTAATTAAAAAAAAACCATGTGAATAAAAACAGCCTGATCCACATTCTGCATATTCAGCTTTAAAACGTTTTCATCATGTGGAAGAACGAAGCCTGAAGAAGTCATTTCTGCTTGTAGCAGTTTGAATCTGAATATTTTTATAGTTTATCGTTGGTCCAATCTGACCTTTGGATGGAGATCAGAATTAACTTCACTGCCCCACTAGAGGTAAACTTGTCCTGTTTTTATCTCCGCTGCAGCCACAATCTTGCCAATAATAAAAACAACTAAAACTCAAACACAAGAAGAACGATAGACAGTAACAACAAATCAATAAATTACATGTAGACTATGAGTGGTTAATAAAACCGTAAAATAAATCATGAAATTTACAGCAGGACAGTTTCTCTGACTCAGGATTCATTCATTTTCAGATCTATCAACTCTGCAGCGAGGGCCGGGGTCTCCTTCCTGAGGGCAGCGGCTCGTATCTCCATGCAGGATGCGGGTCGTGTCGCTGATTATTTTCCCTGGCTCGTCTACAAGAGCTCTGTCCGGAGACGTCTCTATGGACAGGGATTTTCCACGAGAGAACCGCTGGAGTTTTCCTCAAACAACACAGCAAATATAAACAACTTAAAATGTTGTTTCTTACAGTTTAGATCAATACAAACGGCTTTTAAGTTATTAAATCTATGAAGATTATCAGTATAGATATGTCAGCTGTCAAGGTGGATTTATCAGAGTGTGTGTTATGCATACAGTTCTGGGCTTTCAGGAAGAATCTGGAAGCATCTCTAAACCTTCATCAGATCGGATGTGATCATCATCATCATCATCATCGTTGTGAAGGCTGACTGATGAAATAAACGTTTTTTGTCAGATGGCGCCACCTGTTGGCGACGTCAAACCTCGGAGTTTTGTAACGATCTGTAAGGCTACGTTCAGACTGCAGGGCTTGCTGCTCATATCGGATGTTTTTGTGAAATCCGAACTTTTTGAAAGCCCGTTTACATTTCCGATCAAATGTGACTTGTATGTGATCTCCTGTATGAACCTCATGCGCACCAGAAGCGTCCCGCATGTAGAAGACATGGCGACATGCAGTGAGCGTGGGTGTGACGTCTTTGTGTTTGCAGAGGTAAATATAAATGGCAGCAGAGCATTTGCTATTTTAAACGTTTTGTCCAACCGTAAAAGTTAAAATAAAGTTTAAAGTTTTTTCCAACTGTAGCCACGACATCGTGAACGGGTTTGTTTTAAGGAGACGTTTACGGAAGAGGAAAGTAAAAGTTTTGGTCTTTGTGGAGCTGTGGCAGCAACAACTGTAGAGAGAAACGTTTGGGTACGGAGTCGCAGTCAGGATTGGTGGGAGAGTGATGTGAGCGCATTTACCAATAAAGAGTTCATAAACAACAAACGCAGAATAATGAAGTTTGTCGCGTGTCGGATTAATGCGACCTGACCGTTCAGACTGAAGTCTCATGGTGAAAGATCGGATACATATCAGATTTAGGACCACATATCCAAGCGGCCTGGGTCGCATTCGGAAATATCAGATCTGTGTCGTTCCGACTGTTAAGAAAAGATCGGTTACAGGTCGCATAGGGGCTCAAACATCGGATTTAAGTCACTTCAGCCTGTAGTGTGAACGTAGCCATAGATTCACCAGAAGTGGTTCTGGTTTTAGTCCGGGCGGGTTAGAAGGGATGGTTCTGGAGACACTCTGCATCTGGAGGCACACAGGACCCGTTGTTACGTGTTTTCACAGCTTCTTCCACTTACAGGTTTTCTTTACTTTGTTGTTACTGGCCGTGCATAAAAAACAGCTGAGATGTGACTTCACCTGCTGGGCTGAGAGCTTCTATTCAGTCTCATCTCCCAGTAGAACCAGCTTAACTCCTGATGGAGATGGAGCTGAATGGAGAAGATGGAGGTGTTTTTACTGTGGGTGATGTTGGCGAGTGCAGCGCTGCAGTTTGAAGGTGTTGTTGTGTAAATAAAGTTGCTTTGGAAGTGAAATCCCTGTCTGTCAGGTAATCCTGCTGGCTGACAGCGAGCTCTGGTCCACCACATGCCAAACTCCCCTCTCGCTCCCCGCAAATATCACAAAATGTCGACGAGCTCGTCAGCGTGTGTGTGTGTTGCTTTAAACCAAGCGACCTTCGTCTGTCTGTCTGTCCACGCCACTGTTTTCTCCTTTATTTGCCGCTCGTCTCTCTCTCTCTCTCTCCGTTCTCTGCCTTTCATCACCGCCTGGATTCCCAAATGTAAAACGGCAGCGGAGAAAGAGACAGGCTGGTGTACATTTTTAATGGAGGCCTTTTATATTTTAACAAGCCTTCCTTCTCTCTTGCTTAATTTAGTTCAATGAGGAGAGAAGATGAGGACAGATGGAGGAGAAAAATATAAATAAATTAGACATAAACGGATCCGCTGGGCAGCCACACCCGCTTCCCCGCCACCCTGCAGGTCTAAGGCATCTGACTGGAGGATATTTCAAGCTGATAAAATAGTTAAATGTTTTGGTTTTATTGTTTTGGCCACTTTTGTTAAACATTACTCCAAAACGCAGCTTTGTAAAGGCTTCTGTTCACGTCCAAACATCATAAAACGCAGTTTGAGGGAAAAGTATGAAGGTAAAATTGTTTGATTTAAAAAAAAACAAAAACATTAAAATGGACATCTTTGAAAGGCCCTGTAAGGCTTTAAGAGATGGATGCTGACTACAAATAAAGAATCAACACTGATTAACACCATTTATTCAGAATAAATATGAGTAAAGAAGCTTCACAGTTTATAACTGTACAGAAATATTACTTGGACATGGAAGGAAACTTTTATAATCACTGAAAGGATGATTTTGTAGAAACTTTTATTCTGATCTATAAGCTCTTTAAAGGACAGAAGGCTCTGAAATGTGAATAACGTCATAAAGAACGGCTTCAAACAGGCACAGGAGGCCACAGGAACATGTCCTCAGTGTAAATTCATTTATACGCTCACATAAAGCTGGGCGATATGACGATGTATACCATCTGGACGATAGAAAATGTCCATCGTTTCATATGAGGCTCTATCGTTTACGCCACGATAAGCTGCTTTCCTGCAGTATTTACGGCATGCACACTGCAATACATAAACAAACATGGAGGAAGACGGTAGCAGACGTGTTTCAGAGCAGGAAAATTCACTAAAAGATGAGCAGCCAACCAAAACTGATGAGCTTGTTCAGAAGAGGGGAAATTTCTGTCGCATGGATGCGGTTTGGATATAAAAAGACCGACGTAGAACCGACAACAGGCTAGCTCACAGTCTTAACAACGGACTCCAACACAACTAACTCATTTTATCACCTGCGCAGGAATCAGGATAAAGAATACAGAATAAATAATAGAGTCAACGAGCAAAAGCAGCAAAAGCTGCAAAAGCAGCGTCCGGTGGAGGCGAAAGCTCATAATAAACTCCAGACCAAACACTGCAGCAGGTATTTACCTGTAGAACGTCATACGGCCATAGTTCCCCCAGATGGAAGGAGATCACTGCTGCTGTTGCCTAGCAACATCTGACACGTAACTGATGACTGACACAACATTACACACAGTTTGATATTGTTTTGTATATCTGTATGTATGTATGTAAATATTATGGGGATATAAAGTGAGCTCTATCGGGATGAGATTTTGATCCCACATTCACACACTACTTTATCAGTTCCACCTCGCTAGTACCTGCTTAAACCTCCTCTTTTCCTTCAGAACTGCCTTCATTTTGAGGTTCACAACCCTCCACAGAACATCCACTGGTGTTCATGACCCCCACAATGCCAAGAAGCAAATCAGAGGTTAATTTAGTGAAGTATCACATATGTCATCCTGCAGAGATCCTCAGTGTATCGGGAACCTCATCAGTACGGAGGATAAAGTGGCTTTTGGTGGATTTGGGTCATGTATGTTTGAAGTCCGCTTCTCTCGCAGACAATAAGCCAAATTATTAAAGTCACCAGATGTTGATGCATCATACTGACAGCTCTAATAAGAATCCAGAAAATCTGTCTGATAAATGTAGGTTATAATTTTTACAATGAAATGGAAACTCCCTAAAATGATCTTGGGACGCCCAGTTTGAGAACCACAGCTCTACTGGGTGTAGATCTGGTAGCGCTGTGACGATATGCTTTAGTCCCGATTTGATTTGGATTTTTTTTGGGTGCTGATTCGATTTAAATTGCGATTCTCCCAATTTTTCGATATTACCGATTTTTGTAGATTAGAAAAAAAAAAAATGTATAAAACTTTTTTCTTGATTTTAATTTGTAAAACACAAAAAAAGGATCAATAAAAACAATAAAACTGACAAAAATTGAATGGATCATTTTTATTTATTTGGAAAAAAAAAATCTATTTTTTTAACAAAAAGAAAAAAAAATTATTTAAAAATTGTAAAACAAAAAAAAAAAATCCAGATTTTTGATTTCTCCACCCCTAAGATCTGGTGACTGTGGAGCCGTTGGAGGACTGAAGTGATCGTCATGGTGGAGATGATGTGAGCTTTGTGACATGGTGCATCATCCTGCTGGAAGTTTCCATCAGAAGATGCTACACTGTGCTCAGAAAGGGATGGACATGGTCAGCAGCAGGACTCAGGTAGGCTGTGCTGGTTAAACCATGTCATGCTAGTTGGTTATTGGACTTCCTGTTGTCTTTCCACCATCTCCAACCAGTCTGTCCAGTCTCCTCTGACAACAACCAGACATTCTGGTCAGAACAAATTGCTGCTCGCTGGATATTTTCTCTTCTTCAGACCATCTCTGGAAACATTTGCTCGGTTTGAGTTTCAGCTCGTTGTATTGAGTGAATATCAGGAGATGCTGCCGTGTGATTGGCAGGTGGACCTGCTGAAGAAGACGGTGGGCGTAAACTTCATAGTATGAGTCAGGAATGCGAACCAGTAAAAGTTATAGATTATGTAAAGTGGGGGGTTGTAGAGACGCCTAAACAGAGGTTGTGTCTAAACATTTTCAGGCTCTTTGGTGTTATTCTTCTGCTGCTGCAGAAACAAAGAAAGAAAATTCCAGTAAAAGTGGGTTAAAAACTATGTGAGGGTCTGAGCAGGAGACGCAGCAGAGGAGGTGCTGAGCGGCTGTCATCTGCAATACTGCCGATCAGTGGGATGTGTGTGTTTATGGACGTGTGTGTTTCAGAGTGCAATGATTACACAGGAAGATGAGGAGAAAGAAGACAGCTCACACACACACACACACACACACACACACACACTTACAGATGTACAGACAAATTTGTCATGAATTTGTAAACAGTAGGGACAAGTCTGCTGCTGCAACTGCAGCAAATCGTCTGCAGGAAGCAGAATAAACTGCTGATTTACTAACTCTGTAAATCCCAATTTCTCACCTCCTATTAGTTGGTTTCCTGCAATTTTCTAACGTCATCTTCAGTTATTGTTGCAGGCCAAAATAAACAGACAAATAAATAAACACACACTTTGTAAAAAAAAAGGCAAGCGGAGCAGGATGAGAGGACGCAGCGAAGCAGGAAGTCCAGTTTGGGATCGTGGCGTAAACAGAGACGTGATGCACATGAAACACGAGCTGAACGCTGAAGTCATGAAGTCTGGCCCGATGGATCGCAGCTCTGTTTATGCTAACGTCTTGGCACGGCGAAACGATGCGTTTAACAGAAAAGTAAAACAAAATCTGTGTTTAGTTGTCTAATAGATGAAGTCATGTTGGATAGAAGTTCATTTAAAAACATGATTTTTTCTGCTTTTTCATTTTTTAACCCTGAAATTCAATATACAGCAGACATCTTTTTTATAACTTTATTATCATGTTTAGCACAAATAAATGCTATTTATTGTTTTAAACCCAAGTTCACGTCTCAGTTTACATCTAAACCTTCATGTTTTTGTTTAATCAGTCGAGTCAAACACCTTCTACACGTCTGAGCTTAGTTCAGGTTTAAACTTCCCCGTCCTTCTGACTGGACGATGTTTACGTCTGTGTGCTTTATGCTAACATGTAGCGTCTGATTTAGCGGCGCAAAGGACAAATCCAGAGAAATAAAGTAGTGGTAAAATCTGGTGGAAAAAAGGCACATTTAAAATGAAAGAAAAGGAAAAATATTTACAGTGTTTAACGTTTCTGGGTAAATTATTCAGAACTTTACTGATTTTTCAGCCTTTATTTCTGATTTATTGCTGAAAACAGAAAAATGCGAATAAAGAGGAGATTTTAACATCCTGAAAAAAGTTTAAAGTTCTTCAGCAGAAGTAAATGTGACGTAAATACGTAAAGACACTTGATTAAAATTCTACAAATCTAAGACATTCTATCACAAAGACATTAAAGGCTTTTTTTTTTAAACTAAGCAATCAGCTTAGAGTGAATAAATTTAATTTTAAGTTTTTGCATTAACCATATTTTTTTATTTACTATTACATACAAGAAAACACAAAAATAAAATTCAATGAAACTAAGACTGAAATAAAATAAAATAAAACATGGAATAAATTATAAAAATAAAATCCACAGATGTAGATGAAAACTGATGGCTGTATAAAAATTTAATTATAACATAAAATGAAATAAAATGAAAAAGCCTAACAGTGGTTTGTTGCAAATTTGCGACAATAAATGCCAAGAGGTTAAAGGCATGAATCCACGTTTTTAATAACTTGTAATTAACGCTCTCAAATAAGGCAAAAGTATTTCTTATGCCGCTGCCAATGAAACAATCCATACTTTAATGATTTGCAGCGGCTGTAGTGCAGAAAAACATGTTCCTGTCTCAGAAAAAGCTTCGTAATCTGTTTCACATCAGCCTGTTCTCTTGTTAATACGAGCGTTTCATTAAAAGAAGCCCTGCAGCTTCATGAAGAGCATTTCTAGGGCTGAAAGTTGAGTCAGTAAATAAACAGGAACTGAATCCACTCACACAGTGGAACAGTCTGCAAACGTGACAAACTCTCCTCTGTGCAACACTTGACAGAAAGCACCTGCTGCAGCAACACAAACACAAACACACTTTTTCCACTTTCCTGACATGCATGCATGTATGTAGTTCTCTATTTTCCATGTGATGAACGATGGATGGACGACTCTACTGCCGCGGATAATCTCATAAAAATCTGAAATAAAACAGGAGAGTAGAGACGAGGGGGGGTCGAGTGGAAAAATGTTATGAGCTAAACATTTTTCCTACATTTATCTGGGCGATCGGAGAAAACTACAAGCCGGCAAGAAGAATTCTCCTGAACTAAAACGCAGCATTAATGAAAAAGTTTGATGTGTAAAAAGTTATTTATCTGGAGCCCAACAGCCATCCACAGAATAAATAACCTCAGCATAAAAATCTTTTTACTTTTTTCTTTTCACATCTTAAATAGATTCTATGTTTATTTTTAAGCATTTATAAAGTTAATTTTTAATAATAAAGCAGTTTTAGGTGAATGTTTCCCAGCCTAAAGTTACAAACTCTAAAATAAATCAAATTTAATCACATTATATGGTGCTGATGTCTTTTCTGAAAAAGTTTGTGGTTTAATTAGATTTTTCTTTAAAAGTTAATTATTGACTTATGTTGTTTGTTTGTTTGTTTTTTTTTCTGAAATAAAAAAAAATAAAATGGTTATTTAGTTTGTAGGGTTGAATTCAGCATCACAGCTCCAGAGCTTCACGGCACATTTCACATCTGATATTTGCTTTAAAAATGCACCATCTCAAATAAATATAGAAATAGTGGACAGTCTCACAGGCTTTTCCACAAAGTTTAACTCAAACTTCTATTTGTCTCTCATTCAAACATCCTTCTCACCATCATGGATTAAAAATGTGATTCCACCAAAATTTCATTCTCAGTTCAATCAGTTTTATTTAATTATCTCCATGAAAGAATCTGCAATGAACATAAACTTTTTCTGATAAACACTAATTTACCACAACACAGTGTTAGTAAAGTAAAACTAAAACACGTGGATGTATTTTAGCACCATGTATCCACTGGGAAGGAAGCCTACACGACTCAACAGCAGCTCAGAGCAGAAAGTTGTCACTGAATTAACCATAAAAACGTCTAAGTGTAAGTTTGACGCCATATAAAATGAGAAAACTGTAGTCATATACATGAACCCCCCCCCCCGAAGGTTTCTAATCTACAGGAAACATTTCAGAGGAGTCGGTGCTTCAGACATGACTGAGGTCAGTTCCAGACCAAAAACCTTCACTGATTCAACTTGAAGTAATTCTGCAGAGTATTATTTAGTCTTCTGGTCCGACTGGGAGCAACTTTCTAATCAACACGAGTCTCTGAACTCTCACCTGCTGAAGCACTTTCACTTCATCTGAGGGCGTCAGAAGCATCCTGTTACAAAGTGATGCTGAAAAGCTAAAAAAAAAAAAGTATTAGGAATACACGATATTTTAAGTTTTTTTTTTTTAACCCTGATATACACTACCAGTCAAAAGTTTGGACACACTTTCCCATTAAACCCAGTCCAACCTTTGACTGGTAGTGTACTGAACTGAGGCGTTATGATGCCCTCCTGCCATCTTGTTGACAACTAACCAGCACTGATCTGACCTTTTGCTGAGTTTTATTATCATTTTATTTATTTATTTTTTTCCCGTACATGGGATTCTTATTTTTTAATGTGCTAGGCCAGGTCAGGGGTCACCAACCCCGGTCCTGCAAGTGTTGAGAGTTTCCCTGCTGCAACACGCCTAACTTACATCAGACTTCATTATCAGACATGTGCAGAGCTTGTCTGCTCATCAGCCATTGATTTGAGTCAAGTGTGTGACAGCAGGGAAACTCCCAACACTTGCAGGACTGCAGCTCTCGAGGAGCGGGGCTTGCTACCTCTGTGCTAGGTCCTGCGTTTCAGGCTCATCTAACTGTAACTAATAATCTCTATAAGTTCAGTTTTTTATTAAAGCATTCAGGTTGTTTTGGATGAAAAGTGCTGTGAAAGGCTGAAAGCTGTTCACTGGAACAACCGATATAAAAGCAGACTTCCATCAACTTTAGGGAATAAATTGACTCTATTCATGCTGTTAAAAGGCATGAGGAGTTTTACAGCCAAGTGATGCATACTATGATTCATCTTGCTTACTGTAACACTGCCTAATGGAGCAAGAGGGAGGGGGGCTTCGATCTTTGAATCCTTCCCTTAAACCAAGCCCCCCCGTGCAGTAAAACAACCAGCATGACTTTAACACATCGTCAAAGATCTGAGCAGAGAAAACACTCAGAGTCTGGCTTTTGGGAGATCAGATGGTGTTTAGGTAAATGTCACGTCACCACATCCCTCTGCTGTTCGGTGTGGAGGTGTCAGCAGAATGTTTGCTGTAGTCCTGAACAAGGCGCATGCCTCAACGGCACAAGCCTGACGTGGGACATATGCATCTACTTCTATGTTTGCATATTCTAATGTGTGTGTGATGCACTCATGCCTGCACACTGTATATGTATTCAACATCGGTCTACCACCTGTTTTCCCAGAGTTATGACCTCAGCAAGCAAGCGTCTCCGCCTAACGCTGCCAAACTACAGACAGCTGTGTGTACGTGGATGTATGTGTGTGAAAATTAAAGATGAATGACAGCAAATATGTAATGTGGAAAATATGTATTTAAATTAGACTAATGTGTGCTCAGGAGGAAGGGAGTGCCACAAAACTCAAGCGAGGACTGAAGAGTTTGTCTGCGACGAAGCACATAAAAAACAGAAAAAGTGGAAAACAGGAAAAATGAGAGCAGTTCATGAAAAAAAAGAAGAGAACGAAAGGAGAGAATGATAAGCAGTCTGCAAACAACAGCATCATTTTTAGGATGACATCATTCTTCCCTCATAACATCCTGTTTATGCATCATCTGTTAGCGTGTCCAACTATCCACTGCTCATGTCCAAACGGTCTCTATTGTTCTGGTTCCCACGGTGACCAGAGCTGTTACATCTGGCAAATGCAGGCCTACAATGTAAAACAGGTACTAAATTATGGTTTAATCACCACACAACTAACAAACACGACAACCAACTAACTAGCAAACCAATCAACCAAATAATCAACTAACCAACCAATAAACTAGATGACTAACCAACTGATTGACCAACCAACTGACCAGCGGAAATAACAAGTATCAGATCAACCAACCAACAAACCAACCATACGGTTAGGTGACCAACAAATTGGTCAACCAACCTACTGATCAACTTGCCAACTAATCTATTAACAAAACAACCAACTAACCAGCTAACCAACTGATTAAGTGGCCAACAAATCAATCAACCAACTGACCAACCAACCAACTGATTAACTTCCCAACTAATCTATCAACCAAACAAACAACTAATTGGCTAACCAACCAGGCAACCAACTGATTAAGTGGCCAACAAATCAATCAACCAACATACTAATCATCTGCCGAACAAACTAATAGACCTACCAATTGACCAACTAACCAACCAATCGACTAACCAGCTGACCATCAACTAGCTGACCAACCAACCAACCAACCGACCGACCGACTAACTGATCAGCTAATCAATAACAAAAAAACAATTGACTGACCAGCGAAACAACCAACTTATAACCTGAGCAATTACCCAATCAATGAATAATTATCTAACTTATGAACTGAACAGCTAATAAATCAACCAACCAGCAGATCAAGTAAACAACTAAACAACTGATCAACCAACTAACCAAATGATTATTAAATCAATTAACAGACTAACCAGTTGACTAACCAACTGATCCACGAACCAATCAATAGACCAACCAACTTATTGACCAACTAACCAACCTCATCATTGTGCATCTAGTTTAGCAAAGTCTCAAAGTCCCTGTTAAACTTTGCTGTCCTGGCGGGAGGAACACGAGAAGCAGAAACAGGAAACTCCTTCTATGTTTCATCTTTAAACTTTATTTAAACCTCCAGCCGTAAAACAAACCTATCGCAGTTCTGTCAGTAACAACCTTAAATAACCCTAAAGAATAATCCATCAGAGACACGTGAGAGAAATTTAAATCATAAAAACCTAAAAATCATCCAAAAAAATTTGGAGAATTCAATGAATCCAGTTTTGATGTAGTGGTATTACCATAATTGTAAAGTGGTAAAAATGGCAGCAGGGAGTTTTGGTTTACTAAAGCCTGGTCATGATACAGAACAGTTCATATTTTTATTTCATCATTACCAGAGGTGGCAATTCCTGGTCCAGAAAGTAGAAGTCCTGTCATGTTTTTGGTCAACCTGTACATTTAGAACAGATGTTTTCACTAACAGGCTCGTTTACCTGACAAATAAACTCTGCTCATTAAATTCAGCTTGTTTGGTGACTGGTTGGAACAGCTGCTGGACCGGATTTTTACTTTCTGGACCAGGAATTGCCACCTCTGATCATAAAGCAACAAATATGGGCAAAAACCGCAAACTAACCATCCAATCCAAAGTTAACACCGCACATAGACACTATCAGCTTCTCAAAGCACCAGTCAGAGCCAACACCAAAGCAAACAGCATTTAAGAACTAGAGTTGTGATGTTAAGACATAGTTTGCAGGAGAAATTAGAGATAAACTCTGCAATCAGTTGTTTTTGTGAAGATAAACTTACGCTGCAGTCTTTTACAGACATTCATACTACACCGAGAGGTCAGATGTGATCTGAAAACGTGGCTTTGTGGTGTCTGGATCTGGAAAACCAAACCATTAAACGCATTGATGGTACTTATGAGTAAATTATGAGACATGTCCATTCAGAATGAAAATGCTTAATACTTGCTTTAATACTTGCTTTAAGACTTTAAAAAAAAACCTTAAAGACTTCACTTCCCTGCAGGTCAAAGGTTTAAGCCCTTCAGTGTGATGGTAACCAGCCGCGAAGGTTTCCAAGTCACACTTACCGAGTGGGTCTTAATAGCGCTGCTGTGTGCTCAAACTTACAGTAATGAGTGTGTTATTATATCAGCTAATAATCCAGATCCTGAATAAACACACACACTGGCCTCAATGACAACACAAAGAGCCATTTATGCGCCTGTTTGTGTATAAAAGAGTCCACAAGTAAACCACATTTTTCAGCACTCATCCTTCACTTCACTTTATTCTCTTTTCCCCCCAGTTAGATACACATAAAAACAAGTCCAGTAAGGTTTTTGGATGTATTTCCAGAATGAACAGAGAGGTAATTTGTAAAAAATATTATCCTTAACAAGAGGTAAACTCACAGTGTTTTCTTGGGCTAAATTTCCGAATCACTTAATAAAGCTTCGTGCCAAAATTGAGTCGGGGGAAGTCCAGAGAGCAGAGAAGTGCTTCCAACGTTATCCAGACCAAATCTTTCAGTATTTCCCTTCAATTTTAACCTGGAATTACATCATGAAGCTAAACACACTGCTCTGCTCCTTCATAAAAAAGTCTTTTCAGGCCTTAGAAAAATAATGCAATGAAATGTAAATGGTCTGAAAAGCAGAAATATTTTTATTTAAAAACAAAACAAAACAAAAAACACGCCTAAATTAGCATGTTGGTCCTATATCTCACACATGCCTGCAGAAAATCCTATTCACCCCATTACCTTTATTACTTTCCTGACCGAAAGCAAGTCTTTTTTATGTAATTAGATATTTAAAAGAAGGATTAAGACGGATTTTTTCTTCTTAACACAAAAAAATGATCATAACCTTAAAATCTGGAGTAACTATGATATAAAATACAGATCAGCCACTGACAGGGATGTGAATCTAACAACAACTCATGATTCAATTTGATTCCAATTTTTGGGACAACTATTTGATTCAGAATCGATTCTGGATTCAAACAGATTTTCGATTCATAATCATTACACTTAAGTGACAAAAGGTGCAAATTTCCCAAGTAACTTCGTTCTTCTATCAGCCAAAAAGAACTGAGAAATTATTTGGGTCAAACTGATTTAAATTGTGACATTTATTAAACTTTTTTTGTTCGTCATTTTTCTTCATTTCAGTCAGGAAAACAACCCAGCAGCCAGACCATCATTCTGCTGCTATAATCCCAGGAAAACAAGTTAAAAGATCAATAAAAACAATAAAAATGACAAAATTTTATAATGGATTGTTTTTTATTTATTTGAAATTTTAAAAAAAATCTATTTATTTTAAAATTGTGAAACAAAAAATCTTGATTTTCTTATTTGCTTCCCTACCACTAGTTTCTGAAGCTGGTAGGTTGTTTACAGATAAACTGACATGCATTAATATTGTTATTGTTATGATGTGATGATGTTTTATTTTGTAGTTTCTCCCTGTTTCCCGTGTAGCCTTTGTTCTTGTTAGTCAGGTTACCTGGTCTCGTTGGTTCTGTCTTTACTCCTGTGTCTTGTTAAGTTCTGTTATTTCCAGCCCAGTTCTGTTGTGTTTTGTGGGTTCATTGTGTTTGAGTTAGTCTCACTGTGTCATTGAACAAGTCCAGGATGTGGAGTCTGAAGGTCAGAAAGTTACGTACTGCGTCTTTAAGACTGCAGAGTTGCTGAACTTGTTGCAGGTACCAGATTTAGCTTCAATGCGTCTAAGTTAGAACTGGATGTTTTCATCTGCTTTTGATGGAAAATTTTACATTTCAGCTTTAAAACAGTCGACCTGCCTTGCTGGGTATTACTCCTGCCAACACAACTTCATGTTTGATTGGGACTTTTCTTCATTCTGACATCTGGACCTAAAAGGACACATGGTGTGATGGTGTCCTCGGCAAGCGGCTGAATGAGGAGAGATGCTGAAACAAAGTGACGTCTCCAGGGAACAGCGAAAACGTGGCGGTGGTTGGACGATGCGGCAAACTGGTTAGAACTAATTAAAGGAGGCAGAGGAGGATATTGACTATGAAAGAGGAGGTGAACGTGTGTTGCACATCTGCATTGCACATCTGTTTTATAAATATCAGAAAATGGATCCAGCAGAGTAGTAAAAGAAAGTGAAGCGCAGTTTGCAGACAAACTGGTAAACAGGAACCCTCCTGAAGAAAGACAAAGGAGGAGGTAAAAAGCAGCTCATTTCAGCCAGAGGTCAGAATGAGATGTAAACAACGTATGTCTGACCCAGCATGTTGAGGCATCTGGATGTGTTTATACTGGGAGCTTTCCCTCACTTTCCTTTCCACGTCTCCTTATGTCACACAGCTGTCTGGTTCTTCAGCTTCATTCTTTCAAGCTGACAAAAGGCCCAAAGTCTTGCATATGTTGTCTCACTTTGTGTTTAGTTTGGAAGCTGCTCGCTTTTAACACATTAATGTGAAAGTTGCTAAATACTCACATCAGTCCAACGATTTAAATGTTTCATTGTACAGTATGAAAACTCGGGTCCTACCATGAGGGTGTGTCTGTTGGCTGATAGGAGTCCAGCCCCGTAGCCGCTGCTGAGTGCGCCCATGGCGCCGTTGTGCGTATGAGCAGCCCCGATGAGGCTGTGCATGTCGCCGTGGCCGCTGGCCATACCCGTTGATGGTCCCACAGCGTGGCTCCGGAGTACGTGGATGGCGTCGTCCAAGCGCTCCAGACGGTCCTCAATGCGACTTTGCTGCAGAGATAAGGAATATTATACGTGTTTTGTTCCATTTTATATAATTTCTTAAACATATCTGGGGTATTTTTCTGGTCAACAGGTGTATTTTACATGCATTCAATTTTAAAACCACATATTTTAGGCATGTGTGAAACTTTTTATCATTTGTGTCACTAGTAATACATATAGGCAAGGCAAGGCAAGTTTATTTATACAGCACCTTTCATGTACAAGACAATTCAAAATCACAATAAAATCATAAATTATATTCAAATAATTAAAAGCAGAATTAATACTAATTATACTAATATGTACAGATATAAAACAAGTTTTTAGCTCGCATCTTAAAAAATGATTTTTTTTTTTTTTATAACTCATCCATTTTGATGTTATTTATTCCTAAAATTCTGCATAATTAGGGGTGTGTCCCTTTGATTGACAGGTATTCCATATCTACTTGCAAGAAGGTAGAGTGTGGTACAGCCATGGTTTATAGCCAGCAAACACTGCGTCTTAGCTTAGCTTTAGCTTGCCTGCCTCTTTTAGCTGGTTATTTTCAGGCAAGCTCCAGGTTAGCTAGTTAGCTCTAGGTTAGCTTGTTAGCTCCAGGTTAAGTGGTTAGCGCCAGGTTAGCTAGTTTGCTCCAGGTTAGCTTGTTAGTTCTGGGTTAGTTTGTTAGCTCCAGGTTAGCTAGTTAGCTCTGGTTTAGCTTGTTAGCTCCAGGTTAGCTAGTTAGCTCTGGGTTAGCTTGTTAGCTTCGGGTTAGCTGGTTAGCTCTGGGTTAGCTCCAGGTTAGCTAGTTAGCTCCGGGTTAGCTGGTTAGCGCCAGGTTAGCTGGTTAGCTCTTGGCTACAAGCAGCTCTGACTTTGATGGCTGTCAATCATCTACCTACATGTTCACAACCCCTTCTCAGCTCCACCTCTTTGTCCATTTTTACATTGTCCTGGAGGAATGACATGCGCGATGCCGCCAAGATGGTGACGTTGGGAACCGCTCGCCGAGCTTCGGTTCATCAGAAACCAGGTGATGTCATGGAGGCTCCGTCCATCTTTTCATTTACAGTCTACAGTTATAACTAACTCCATAATAAAAATCCATATCCGGCACTATCACCACAAGAAAAGCTGACTCTGTAGGAGCTTTTATAAAGCGGTGAACTGAATCTACCTAAACACTTCCTTATTTATGATGGTTTTAAGTCTCACTATTAGTATTTTTATCACCGGCTGTCCAGAAACAACAAGGAACAAGGAAGCTAATCTTTGCATATGGATGTTTGCTGTTAACAAACCAAGGGTCACGGTCCAAAAGGTTTTGGATCCACTGGTGTAAAGAATCTCAAACCTGGTTTTGGGTGAACACACCCTTTATAAAAACATCTTTTACACAATTCTTCCATCCACCTACCAGGGAGTGGAGTGGAGCATCGTAGCTTGGCGACGACGCTCCTTGTCCGCCATTCCTCGACCAGACGGCTGAACTGGCAGCTGGGAAAAAACACACAAGCAGACGTTATCAGGATGGGAGGTGAAGAACCAGAAGATTAAAACTCTTTCCTGCTATTGTTCACTTCAAACTGACATCCCTTCGTCTGCACCAGCTCATTGATGGATGCAGCAAGAGCTGCATCCAGGAGAAAGATTTCTGTGTTTACATTACAGCCAAACCTCCTCTGCTTTAATATGTCTCAGAAAGGATCCACTTGATGTTTGATGCCAAAATGCCAGACAAAACACCTTTACACATGAGGACACTTTCACCGTATCCACTTGTGGTGCTCGGACAGAATAAACAGAGATGAGGAACAAGAGACAAAAACAGTCGGAGCCATATCACATCGAAAAAATGCTAATATCAAGCTTTTGTCTATGAAAAGGTACAAGTGGTTGATTTGCATTGGCTCTCTGCAGAGTAAACAAGCTTTTTGTCTGTTTGTCTCTGCTTTTGTGCTGGTTGTCACTCATAAGGGATGCATGTGAATCAACAGGTCTCATTAGCTGGTAGGCCGAGGGGAGACAGCGACTTGTGAGAATTTACATTAATATGAGGCTCTGAGATGACGTGCTTGTGCGTGAAGCCTTTTCAATCGACTGCAGAGGAGTAATAAGAAGTAATAAGATGAGAGGAGTGACTACTCAGAGGGGGAAGTTGGCAAGCTAACCTGCCAGTAGCAGAAGTGCTAGTGCTAGTTTTTACCTTAACGTCACATTTCCTTCTCAGAAACTGAAGATAAACTTGAGCAACTTTTGAGGTTAAGCTCTCCTTGCTTGCCAACTGTGAGCTAGCATCTATTTTCTAGCAGTTTTGACAGAAGCAGGAAGGATTTTTTCTGAAAAAAAAAAAGAAGGTTTTTTGGGGCGTGACTATTTAGAACTTTTGTTGTCCGGCAGTGTTAAAGTCGGGTTGGAAGAAGATCGGTCAGTTTTGACTTACCCCTGAACACGTGAACAACCCGGAACCAGTTTTTCTATTTCAACTCAGCTAAACTAGAAGCACTCAGTGAACACAGGCATCTATGTGCTTCCACACATCTGCTCAATAGTGGATGAACTAATTAACAACTACGTAAGTTGTTAATTAGTTCATCCACTATTGAGCAGTTCTGAGTTCACTTCTGCGTTTTGACACCAGTTGTTAGCGTTGCTATAAAGTTTTTTTTTACAACCATCTGAAAACACCAGAAGAAGAAAAAACAAAACATGATTTCTGCTGCTCGTCTGTGTCTTTTTCAGGTATTTTTTATGATAGTTCCTACATCACTTCCTCTTCTTCTTCTCTGGTTTGTTCCTTTCGCTGGTAGCATGCGAGTTATACAACTCAACACTGCCCCTGCCATTTCCAGTAGTATTGCTCCGTTTTCTGCATCAACTGACATATTACTAAGCCTTTTGAAAATGGAGCAAACTAAACGGGAAACCGATGCAGGAGCATGATCAAACTGTCCGTCCGTCTACATAAATGGGCCTTAAGCTAGACTCTGTTGCATTGAAGAAAACTTCATATTAATGGATAAAAAGAAAGTTGCTGATGATGTGATCACTACTGAGTAAGTATGGAACATGGTCTGTACTCTGCCTGCTGACTTCCAGTTAACTCGCCATGTACGTGGTACTCACCGATCGGACCATGAGCCATTCTCCTGACCAGACACCCCCCATATCATCCTGCACGCAGGTTTGTTATAACTACTGACATCACCCTGCTTTGCTTTGGTTCACGTTTAGCAAAACAGGAGCTGTGTTTGCAAGCAGACCAGAGTTCCCGTCAGAAACCGGACTTTCCGAGGAAACAAAGCCGCCAACAGAAGTCAAAGTACTTCCACAAGCTAGCTATTATATTGGATTTCGCACTTATCCATCGTGTCATCGTCTAAGCAAGCACTGCACTCACGGTTTTAAGTTCCACATTTTGCTTTACTTTATATCGTTTTATTAATTAACAGGTAAAAACTGATTAATAAAGATTGATTCTCAGTCATCCATTTCAGAAAACAATCCAATACAACGTGGCGTGCTGGACCAGATAAAGATGAATGTCCTGTTGCGTATTGGCGCTCCTCTTTCCTTTAACTTGTTCAGTTCCTTTATTCTCATCTGGTTGCCCTCATCACTGATCTCTTCCTTGTAACGCTGATCTCATCTCATTAGCTTCTTTTTATTATTGTCTTCCCATTTTGTCTCACACTCCTTTCTCTCCTCTCTCCTTTATTCACATGACATGCTCATTTCCATATGCTAATTAATGAATAATCACCTGGGTACATTCATGTGTAAATACAAACATAAGTATTAAACGGCAGGGTAAATTATTCTGAGTCCAATGCTGTAAAACACCCTCACAGAATTAGCTTTGGATATAATTTGCATGTAGTTTGCTCTAATAGGCTTCATTTCTAATTTGTAAAAAGTGGAGTAACTCTGACACAATGATAAACACCAATTATGGTTTAGTAGGCAATATCCTAGGCAGCTATAATGATGAGGAGGAGGAGGAAGAGGGGAGAGGGCTTGTGTTTGCAGAGCCGCTAGGTTTGTGAACAATTTGTCGAAGTGGTGCTCATAATTAAAGCGATCAGTCACAAGGCGCGGCGGAGAAATATCAAACAGCATGTACAGCAGCGACAATTAGAGACAAATTCAACACAACTATTATTAGGAAAAGTCATTTTTCACTGTAAGGAGCAGCTAGAGTTTACAGCGTCTGCAGGGAGGAGGAGTAATGACTGGATATAAGAGGAGGAGGAGGAGGAGGAGGAGGAGGAGGAGGAGGAGGAGGAGGAGGAGGAGGGGTTTGGGGAGGACACAGCCACTGAAGGCCTTTCAAAGTTTCTGCTTTTTCAGTCCTTCTACCTGACCACATCCAGAGAAATAGATTATTATTTCTTAAACAATGTCACACTGACCAATAAAACATCCAGACTCAAGAACATAAGGTTCAGCAAAGACCTGATGAGATGTGAGATAAGTGATCGGAAACTCAGCTCATCCGTCTATCTGTTGTCTGAAGCCCCGTCAGAAATGGTCGGCATACAAACGTCGCTGTCAAATAAGTAAAATTAATCCACTATAAATTTAGTCATTTTTATTCATCTTTTTACTTGTCTTCTTGGACATTACAGCAGCAGAATAATCATCTGACTACTTTGTTGTTTTTTCCTCATTAAATCAAGAAAAATGACGAGCAAAAAAAAAGTTTAATACACTTTTTTGGTCTTTAATCTTCAAAAATCAGCAACATCAAAGAATTGTAAGAATCGCAATTTAAATGGAACCGGCACCAAAAAATTGGAATCGAATTGGGACAAAAGCATATCATCACAGCCCTGACACACACACACACACACACACATATATGTATGTATGTATATATATATATATATATATATATATATATATATATATATATATATATATATATATATATATATATATATATATATATATATAGATATATAGATATATATCTATATATATATAAAAGTAAAGGCGGTCGTCGGGTGACGCGAATCTTGACTTGCATCATTTCAACTTTACGAGGCTCATTAAATAAATGTACATTTTAAAAAAAGTTGTAAGTTCTTACGATGTGTGACGTGAAGGCTGAGACAACGTCTCGGTGTGTGTATATTTATTTTACTTTAATTGAAATGCTTATTTTAATTGCCGGCACTGTTTTTCCATTAATATGATGTATAATCGGTGTATTTAGATGGTTAATATGTGATTAAGGGGGAAACCAGACTTGTGTGGAATTTCGGGTTACTCCGCGGCGTAGAAACAGAAGTCGTGTAAACTGAGGAGATATTAAACTGCTGCAACTATTTCTTGATTTCCTGTCAGTCTATAAAGAAATGAGATGTGTTTCCATAGTACCGGAGATGCCCAACTCTCAAGACCCACAAGCACATTAATTAGCGATACTAATGGGTTATTTTGGACTTGTGAACCAGCCAAAAACAGCCGGATTTTCACTCTAATTTCCAATCACCAACAACGTAAAGAAATCCAAGAAAACTGCACAAAAATTTGGATTTTTCATTCACGAACTTAAGTTGATTTCTCAAAACATGAGAAGAGGAAGAGTCAGGACTGGAGCGTTCGTCTGCACAGAGCAGGTTTAGTACCTTAAATCCTATTGAAGCTAGTCTGAGTCAAGTCCAGAGTCATTTAAGACAAACTGACAGGTGAAAAGAAAGTTTCATGGAAGAAGGAGGTTCATGTCCATCCCAAGTCTGTTTGAATCAAGTTTCTCATCATTTAAATAAACTCTGAGTCAAATCTCGTGTCAGTCAGACACATCGTCGTTTTAGAAAGGTTTCAGTCCAGTCTGGAGTCATTCCAGGTTTCTGTCCAGTCAGCTCTGCGTCTTCCTTCTCCAGAGACACCAGTTCAGTCCCGAGCAGGACTGGGATGACTCACCTGTGAGGGAGGGCGGGGAACCGACGGGGGTGGAGGGATTGGATGAAAAGCTGTTGTTCGTGTGATCTGGAGAATAGATCTTCAAAAAAAACCAGAAAAAATAAATGGAGATTAGAGATTAAAGCGTAAATCTGAAAGATTTGAAGAAAAGGAAGAGAAAAAACATTAAATGTGTGTTTGTGTGTGTGTGTGTGCTGTACTTACTGATGCGAGTGCTTTCCCTAAGGCGTCTCCTGTTTGAGAGCTGCTGGCTGCTCCGCTCTGTGCTCGGTTAGCTGTGACACACACACACACACACACACACACACACACACACACACACACACACAGGGGAAAAGAGGGATGTATTCTTGTAAATAAGGATGTTATTAACTACATGTTTAATTATTCAGCCCATCCGTTCCACACCTAAACTGGCAAAACATGTTCATTAAAACTGGGAATTACATCCTCAGTCTGGAAACAGCCAAAGAGTCAGATGTTGGCGTCCAATTAAAGAATTAAACTCTCCTGGTTTGGGAATTCATTTGTGTTTGTTTTTTTTTCAGGTTTTTGTCTTAATTTCTTCTTTCTTTCAAAGAAAAGAATCTGTTTGAGGGAGTTTCTGTGGCTAAATGTGCAGCAACCTGATTCGGTTTGTCTTCCTGCTGAAGATGCTGATGGGACAGTTTCCTCTTCAGCTGACTCCACTTTAACCCTTTAAACTCTGTTAGATCGCCGGCTCCTCTGAGCACTTTTACTGATTACTATCAACAGTTTTGGTAGTTTATAACTGTGTGGGATGAACTGGGATGGACAGCTTTCCTTACAGCTGATTTAAAGAAGATTTCCAGGTATTTATATCCCATCCAGGACATTTACAATCCCGACTCAAAATGTAGTTTTTATTCAGATCCCACACAGTAAAACATCGACTGATCCATAACAACATTATTTATTATGTTTTTATAGTAAACAATATCTCTATTAGTATGTTATTAAAAAAAGAAACCTCAATTTTCACCCGGTCATAATGATGACGCCACTTCCTGTCGAACTGTCCACCAATCAGAGAGCTTAAATTGACGGAAATGTCCAATCAGGAGCAGCCAAAGATCAGAAAGTTGTATGTTGGTCTGGGAAGAAGAAAAAAATGCTCCTCTGTGGCTGGAAGACTTTGTGATGCAAAAAAACCCAAAACAAAACAGGCTAAGTTGGAGTTTTCTGAAGAAAGTGGTGAAATAATATCATGAAGAACCAAAAATAGTAAAAAAAAAACAAAACCCAGAAGTCGTGTAAATATGTAAATAGTTTATCTGTGTGTTATTTCTACAAAGTCCTGTTAGTAACAAACTGCATTTGGTAGTTTCGGTTGTGCTGCTAAATCTATCGATATAGTTATTTTCCATCACAGTCTGACAACTGGGGCTGTTCTGAAACACAACATCTGGATGTGGAAGCAAAGTGTTGAAGTGTTTTTACATTAAAGGTAGAAATAACCTGGATTTTTTAAAGGTTAAACTGCAGGTTTTCGCTTGCAGATCCCCTGATCACAGAACTGATCCTCATTAGGAAGATGTCCACAATTAGAAGCAGACTTCAATAAGAAGCGACATCCAGACAGATTTGAAGCATCTTGACTTGTGCTTATGTGGACTTTAAATGTGTTTCACACACATGAGGAGCGCGGAGGCCAACAGAGGAAGGAAGTGACCTCACAGGAACAGATGAGCGCCCACACACACAAACTCTGACATGCTCCCAGCTCATCTCTCCTGATAGCAGATCCCAGATGGAAAGTTCACACTCCCACACACACACACACACACACACACACACACACACCACAGAAAAAAAACACATCCTTTCACGGCAAATGAATCCATTACAGAGATTGGCAGGACTGCTGGGAAGAAGACGGACAGACAGACAGGTAGAGCGACAGACAGGAGGCAGCATATGTTTAGGGGTTAAAGCCTCATGTCTCACTGCTGCCACACCACTGGCCTGGTAAACCATGCCAGGGATTACTCTGTCTCACACACACACACACACACACACACACTTAATGCATAATTGAGAACATGCACAGGAGAAAATCTTTTTCATAAATGAGAGCTTAGAGTCACAAAGGAGGCGAGCACTCAGAGGATGAAACAGATTTCTTCTCCTTTGCCGACGTCCAGAACCTCTGCAGGGACAGAAGTCCCAGTTCAGGATGTTGTTCATTTCCCAGTTCCCCCAATGCACACCAGTAAACTGGCCACAGTACAGAAGCATTCGCTGTGGATACTCTGCAGGTTTTCCTCCCTGGTTCTGGTCCTGATGGAGGTTTTCCTCCCTGGTTCTGGTCCTGATGGAGGTTTTCCTTCCTGGTTCTGGTCCTGATGGAGGTTTTCCTTCCTGGTTCTGGTCCTGATGGAGGTTTTCCTCCCTGGTTCTGGTCCTGATGGAGGTTTTCCTCCCTGGTTCTGGTTCTGATGGAGGTTTTACTTCCTGGTTCTGGTCCTGATGGAGGTTTTCCTCCCTGGTTCTGGTCCTGATGGAGGTTTTACTTCCTGGTTCTGGTTCTGATGGAGGTTTTCCTTCCTGGTTCTGGTCCTGATGGAGGTTTTCCTTCCTGGTTCTGGTCCTGATGGAGGTTTTCCTTCCTGGTTCTGGTTCTGAGAAAACGTTTCTACTCGGATGAAACGAGACTGAAGCAGGAAAGCTGAGAAAACGTTCTGTTTCCATGTTTAAGTGAACGTTTGCACACGTGTCACATGCCGCCGTTTAAATCACTGCATCATGTTTCTCATTAAGTTCATCTTGTGTTACCAGTCAGCTGCTCCGACTCATATGTGTGTGTGTGTGTGTGTGTGTGTGTGTGTGGTGATGGGGGGACATATCTTTGAATGTTAGGAATGTCTTCCCATAAAACCAAACCTAAAATGTGTCTCTCTCATTGCTGTCCTATGTTTGGATGCGACCCGAAGCAGGACGTCCATGTTCTGTGCTGCGTGACGGTCGGTGATGTCAACATCGTGGTAAATTTTCCCCACTCTGCCTGCATTGTGTTTTTCACTATCTGCAACAAAAACGTTTTGTTTCATCGCAGCAGGAGGATGTGTAACTGATTATGTGTCTGTAAACATGCTAACTCGACGAGCTAACGGGTATTCGTCAACATCAAATGATGCCACAAAGGAACTATTTGATGGACTGAAGTCAGAAGATGACGATCTATTGGTGAAGTTGGAACCAGCAGACTGAAAACAGCTGATGTTGTTGGTTCAATGCAAACAGTTTCTGATTATTCAACTAATACAAAAACAAGAAAGCAGCGTTTAATGTGACTGATGTATCTGGTTGGGATCCAGCAATAAGCAGGAGTGTAACAACATTGAGTCAACATTCAACAGCGAACACTGCATGCTCAGCTTTCTGCCCTTCATTGAAGTTATGAGCATCGTGACGCTGGTTGGCACTGGGAATCCATCGTCATAAAGTTGTTTACAACCAGCTAAAAACACCAGAAGAAGTAGAATTAATAAAACCACAACGTTTTATTGCTGTTTTCAGCTATGTGCTTTATGTTTGGCCGTTTCATTGTCTTCTTCTCTGGTTTGTCCCTTTCACTCTTTGCGTGTCAGAAGCACTACTCGATGCTGCCCCCCATGGTTTCCGGTGGTATCGCTACGTTTTCTGCATCAGGTGACGGCTTGCTAAGCTCCTTGAAAACGAATGGAACTGTCCATCCGCATATCTGCCTTTTAGCATAACTTGGCCTTAAGGTGGTATTCCTGGTCTGAGGTTAAGGTACTGGTTGACCCCTCTTTCCTGTCCTCTGCAACCTCAACTCGACCAGAAAGACGGCTGTCCTTCCTGGTTCTGGTTCTACTGGAGGTTTTCCTCTTCACTGTCTGAATTTTGTACATTTGGTTTTTTCTATGCAAAAAGTGCTGATATCCTGACATGTTGTGTAGATTTTTGTGACATTTTCCCACATTAATAACTATTTACTTAATGTCCACAGAGTCAAACTGAATTGAAATCGTGGCAGATTTTGTAAAATCAGCAACAAATGAATTGTTGTGATTTTGTATCAGAGGAATATGTTATAAATACGCCTTCTGCTCATCTGAAGAGAGAACATATCAAAGCCATCAGATCTACAAGGAGGAGATTTTAACATCTGATCTGTGGTCTGGTCCTCTTCTTCTGTTCCAGGAATTCAGCTGTCCCACCCGATCATGTTCACAGACCTTACTCTGATATTTCATTCATAAAGGATTAAAGATGGGAGTCAAACAGCAAAGTGAAAAGCATTGGACATTCGTCCATACCATCCTAATACCAATATTAGTATCGGTATTGGCTCAATACCATGTGTGTGTACTCGTACTTGGAATTAATAAGAGTTCTGATACCTGATACCACACTAGTCACTAGTCAGGTGTGTTTGATGACATGCTTCGGACATGTTTTAAAAGATAAAAATGTCTTGAATGTTAAAATGTGATGTTTTTGTGACACTGAAAGCCAGATCTTTGTTTAAAAATCACACATTTATAGTTTTATTTGGGTAAAATGTGCCAAATGAAAATAAATACTGTGGAAATTGTTAGATGTGTAATGTTGGATGTAAGGATGTGTAATTTATTACAACCTAATGAAATCTTACACAGTTATAACAGCAATAATAACCATAGTCACAATAATGTTCACATAAACAGATCTGGTATCGGGAAATATCGGTATCGGCATATATTCAAATTTCAGAAATCGGATCGTAAAAAGTGGATCGGTGCATCCCGACATCACATCCTCAATAACACAAAAAGAGTAAAAATAAGATCAGAAAGCAGCAGACCTTCAAAAGTCTCAAATTAATGATAATAAACCAGTCCTTTGTGAAGTCATCTAAATGTCAAACAGTCAGCGTGAGGGATGGGTGTTTTCTCCTTATGTCAGGTCCAGTGGTCCAGCCTCAAAGTCTGAAGTCATCTATAGTCTACAGCTCTGAGCCAACATGGCAAATAAACTTAGTTTATATCTGGATTCTCAACACAGATCCCAAGTCGTTCCATTAGAAGCCGTGTGATCATGCTAATATGTTCATAATGTCAGCGTTAACAGAATAACTTACAGTCACCAGCAAAGTTATTCAACCCTTCAATGCAATGGCTTCCCTGTGTAGTGGGATGTGAGTTCTGCTGGACTGCAGCGTACATGCCTCTGTAATCCAGACTGTTAGCATGCTAAGATTGGCTAGAAAGGGCTGAAAACAAAGCAGAGTGTTAGCTAATCTTAAAGCCATGAAGCAGACAGAGATTGTGGATGAAAAACTGCAGCACACATCCTGAGCGGAAGCTAAGCTATATTAAATTTATCCCTCTAACAGGCGCTGAAAAGATTAGACCACAGTTACATGACATGGTGAGTCAACAAGACCAAAGTCAGCTTTCATCCTCAGCTTAAAATCTGTCTTTCATTATGATTTATTTCAGATTTCTGCAAACAAAGGCATCAACTAAAGTCCCGAGCTGCGTCCAGGCTGAAGAAGGGGGGGTGTTGGTGTTTTCTGTCTCCACAACAAGCATCCAAAACGCAACCAAAAAGTTAAGTCTTTGCTTTTCTTCAGTGCAGGAGTCTTACCCATGACGCTGTCTGTGCCGTTGGTGGGGGCGGTACAAGAGGCGGTGCTGTAGTGGTTGCCACCGCCACCGCCCCCGCCGCCGGCCCCTCTGTGGAAGCTGGACATGGGAGGAAGGCTGGAGTTGATATCTGCAGATGAGTGTGAGGGGTAGCTCTGCAGAAAGAGGGTGAAGGGTTTATAAACAGGATCAGAATCCTGCATTTGGACACTTTGTGAATGACAGGTGGGCTCACCAGTCTGTCGTGAGGGTGAATCCCGCAGTAGGAGGAGCTCTGGGAGGGGCCATGGGCTGAGTTCCCACCCCCCAGCATGCTGCCATGGTAACCCTGCTGGCTCATACTGCTACTGCTGCTGCTCCAGGGATCACCGCTGTGGTGACCATCTGACAGAGACACAAAATGAAGAAGGAGGGGTAGGATAGACCAGGAAGACACGTTAAAACAACACTATATATTTTATATTGTCTTTCATCACATTTCCTGTTAACATTCGATGTTTATAAACTGAAAATAAGCTGTTCATGATATCCACTTGTTTGTAGCAATAAAGCTAATTCTGTTAAGACTAACGGATGAATAGAAAAGCATTTAACGTTTACACAACCAAAAAGACCCGAGGAATATGTGTTTTTCTGCTTGTTTTGGACAAAAATAAACAAAATAAATATTTTTAGCAAATGGTGGAGATGTTAAAAAGAAGAAGTTAATAATATTGTAACAACAGTAAAATGTGAAACAGCAGTGTTATAAGAAACACCCAAAACCAAACCGGTAGGTAGAGATGCTCAGGCAGGTTAATAAAATCCATCAAAGTCCCTGCAGATTTACCAAACGGTAAACTGGGACCTTAGAGGAGACAGAACTCTGTTGCATGTCTAACAATACTGTATTAATAATGAAGAAACACATCAAACATCGGTGTCAGCATCAACAGTGAAGATGTGACTGTAGGAGGATGGAAAAAGGAAAATCTCAGCTGAGATAGTCTGAAGAGACACAGGCACCTTTGTGAGACACAAAATAAGAGTAAAAATGGAGCTTAATGCAGTAAAGCACAGTGGAGGCCCACTCTTCCTGTGGAAGGCAACGCTTTTTTCCTCCGCTTGGATGTCCATCCATCCATCCATTCATCCATCTATCCATCCTTCCTTCTATCCATCCATCCATTCATCCATCTATCCTTCCTTTCATCCATCCATCCTTCCTTCTATCCATCCATCCATTCATCCATCCATCCTTCCTTCCTTCCATCCATTCATTCATCCAGCCTTCCTTCCATCCATTTATTCATCCATCCATCCTTTCATCCAAATGTCACGTGGCCAGATGAGACCAAAATGGAACTTTTTGGTATCAACTCCACTCGCTATGATTGGAGGGGAAAGCGTGTTGAGTTGCACCGTAACAACACCACAACCAGTGCGAAGCATGGGGGTGGAGACATTATGCTTTGGGGCTGCATAGGGGGCAGGACGAATGATCTGTACTGAGGACAGGGTGAAAGGGGGCCATGCGTCGTGAGATTTAGGGTAAAAACCTCCTTCCCCCTTTGGGAACGTTAAAGATGAAACGTATCTGAGTCTTCCAGCACGACATTGATCCCAACCACAGCACCCTGGCAATGAAGGAGGGGCTCCGTTAGAAGCATTTCTAGCCAGTGTCCAGAGGGAGTTCATGTTGCCTCTGCATGTGTCAAACTACCAGCAATTACCAGCTACAACGTGTGCAGATCTGGTCAATGTTTGCCCATCCGAGGTTACATTACAAGTACTGAGTTGAACTGTTGCTAGATCATCAGGTTCACTACTTCATTACTCATCTGTATCAAGCTGCAGTTAAATGTGATTTTCTGCCATGTTCCAGGTCTGAAACATGAAGAACGTGAAGCCAAACTCTCTAAAACTACGTTTTATAATGAATAAATAATCGTGTTGTGGTTGAGAAGCAACTTGCAGCTCAGGGAATTCCAGTTTCTCGACCATCCGGTGACCGCAAAGTGTTGCGTAACCAGTGGTGGGAGGGCTGATGAAAGACAGCACCGCTGTGTGTGTGTGTGTGTGAGTACCTGGCATAAAGAATGAGCTTGGGAAGCCAGCGCTGGGCGGTTTGGAGGAGGGATAACCCGGTGAGTCCCTGTTGTAGTCGGCGGTGCTGGCAGATGGAGCGTACACCTGCAAGACAGAGAAACAGAAACGTCACGTGAAAATGTGAATTTCCACGCTCAGCAGGACTCCGTTTCAGACAGGTGGCGATCATCAACACTGAAGACATCCATGCAAAATTTTCCTCTTTCTGACAGCTAAATATCACACCTGATCTAGAAACTTCTGTCACAACATATTAAACCAAACAAGATAAACAAAAGAGCATCATTTTATTTATTTATTTAACATGTTACTTGACATGGTTTCCTGTAATACTTATTTAGTTTTGCAGTTTTAAAATTTGAATCTATTTTTATCAAATTAATGAATTTTAATTATTTATTTGTTTTTATTCACTTTTATTGTATATTATTTATGAATTATTTATTTTTATTTTTCAACTGCTAATAATTTATTTAATATTTTCTTGCATTTAGTTTATTCCCAGTCTTTTTGCCTGCATGTTCTTTTTTTAATATTTATTGCAATTTTAACACGTTGTGAATAAATTCAGGCATAAAATTAGCCGGTGAGTCGAAGGAAGAACCAACAGGATTATTTCTGGACTGACAGCAGTCTACCTCTATGAAACACATTCCTGACTCCGGCGGAGAATCATTTTTATGGCAACATGCATGATTTTGACATTTGAGTTGGATAAAACGTGATTAGATAACTTGTTGCCGTTGGTTACCACAGCACCAAACATAAAAAAAAGAGCAAGGACAGTCAGCAGCCAAAGCAAGTATTCACAATGTCTGAGTTAAGTTGTGTCTTTCAGTAGGTGCGTGTCTGTGTGTGTGTGTGGGCACAACATGCCTCTGTGAATGTGTATGGCGTGTGAATGCTCAGCCATGACGCTAGCTTGCACTACATGACGCAGACTTTAACCCAGCTGCTCTCCTCACTTCAGTCCACAACAAGCAGAAACTCTCTACAGCTACACCTCCTCCACCTCTGCCCCCCCCAAACTAAAGACAGAGGTTGCTTTGTTAAATGAAAGTATTTGCATATGAATAGAAGACAGATGTGGTTAAAAACAAACCTGATGATAAAAAGCACTTGCAGGCATGATAAAAAGTATCGTGTCACTTCCCACACTCCCCTTAGAGAAATGATTCAAAACAGAAAACAGTTCCTGTCACACAAAACTCCCCGAATGTTCCTGGTTTTATTTCTCATTTAGCTTCAACTGCGGCGTTACGTAAACCGTCTTCCAGGCAAACCGTCCCGATGTGAGGAAGAGGAGGAGAGGGAAGCTGACAGCATGCTTCATACAACATGTGCACGAGGAAAGGATCGATGGACGAGCGGAGGTCATGAACGCCACGCAGCACGCCAATCTTTTGAATTTGCTTTACAGATTATGAGTGTATCCACAGAGGGAGCACAACTTTTACCAGTTGGCTCTTGTTTTGTTCACATTACCTGTGAAACAAATCGGCTTTTTTGACCACAACTGGGCAAACGGACTTGGATTTGAATCTAATGGTCCTTTTCCATTAGGACCAGCTTGTCTCAACTTAACTCGCCTCGGTCTGTAGGGCTTTCCACTCGGCTATTTGGACCCGTTAACCGGTACTTCTTTGTAACTCCTCATCCCAGGTTCAAAGCGAGCTGAGTCGGGTTATGTGTGACGTCACCAGACTGCAGCAGATTGTCTCTCAGTCCTGTGTTGTTATAGAGCTTGCCGTGCACAACACTGACATCACAGTGATTTTGCACAAACCCCACCCATTTTAGACCTGGTACTAAACTGGAATGGAAAAGAAACTGGACGAAGCTGAGACGAGTTAAGTTGAGACAAGCTGATACTAATGGAAAAGAGGCATGGTGTGAAAGCACCAGAACTGTAAAAAAATCCAAACCATTTATGTAAATATCGTCCTGTTGTGTAACTGGTGGTGTTAATTTAGCTGAAAACACAACAGAGTTCTGGTACAAAATGTGTGTGTTGTTGTAAGATTTCATGCTAATGAAGTGCAAATGAAGCATGTAGAGACGATGAAAAGTTGTGTGGAACTCCTCAAGTAAATAAACACAAACGAGGTCTATTTCCGCCTCTGCCAGGTAAAGACCGTGTTTCTTCAGTTGTAAACGGTCATTTTGGAGCAAAACATGCAACCTATTCAGAAAGCAGCAGCTTTTCCACCAGGTGAAGTTTGATATCAGACCTGAAAAGCAAATAGAGTTGATCTGTACTGACTGGCTTCCTTCGGCTTTTACAAGGTTTTCTGTGTTTGATGGACAAAGTTAAGCCTCACTTTACAGTCAAAGCAACATGCAGGCCAGCAAATAAATAAATATGAGCAGCGACATCAGCCGCTTCTACCAGAAACCTGACTGGAAACACTGAATGGAGACCAGAACACATCTCTGTTCATAAACATCTCTGGAAAACCAGAACTGCAGTGTTTGTGTGAATTTTCAACGTTCTCCGTTAGAAACAACCAGAAAAAAGCATCAGCAGGAATGATGTGTACAAGGAGAACAAAATATTCTGAGGCTTATCTACAATTTTATCAGAGAAAATAAAACTTTTAGTGTTTGATGCAAATAGATTCTGAGTAGAAAACCACTATGATGGTGTTTCTATTGGATTCTAAACATTTAGAAATGTCCGATTTCAATCAACAAGCTTTGTAATAATTTATTGTTAAACTGAGGAACACTTAAAGTTTCCATAAGTTGGTTACAGGAGCAACACTAGCCAACACTCCACAGTTAAGTCAGTTTAGTAAAACTAGTTTCCAACACACATCACTTCCTGAAAACAAGTGCAAAGACGGCAGCGCGGACATAAACGCCGAAACAACCACGCCATGTGAGCAGCAGGGAACTCTGGGAATCAATCAATAAGATCAGGAAACATCCAACTACACAGACACACTCACACAAACAAGAAAATACACAAACTTAAACACAAATGTAAGCTAACTGAGGTTACTACGTTCCCACAATGCACCTTGCAAAGTATTCATACACATGCAGACACATGGTCTGTAGAAGTCATTAGGGCTCAAGTAAAACCCCCTCTGACTTCCTCCTCCTCCTCCTCCTCTTCCCCTTTGAGATCTGGATCTGTGCTCTGCTCACAAAACCACATTTATTGACCCAGAGCCTGCATACAAATACACACATTTACTGAAACACACATACACACACCATATATGTTGATCCTGCTGAAAATATGTAGAGTTATGTCTCATGCATAGCCGGCATATTTTCCCAGTGAATGTGTTGTTAGGCTGCTGACGGAAGACTGGGATTTGTGTGTGTGTGTGTGTGTGTGCTGCCGACAGACAGGGACAGGTGCAGAGTGTGTTAAAGACACAATAACAACCTCACTTCCTTCGGTCACACACATGCAGACATGGAAGTTTCAGCATTCCCACAGCTAACCGTCAGCCAATCAGAGAAAGTCTCCGCTATGCTGTCATTTTTCCCACAGTGGATGGATGGATGGACGGAGGTTTGGATGGATGGATGGATGAATGAATGGGTGGATGGATGGATGGATGGACGGAGGTTTGGATGGATGGATGGATGAATGAATGGGTGGATGGATGGATGGATGGACGGAGGTTTGGATGGATGGATGGATGAATGAATGGGTGGATGGATGGATGGATGGACGGAGGTTTGGATGGATGGATGGATGAATAAATGAATGGATGGATGGATGGAGGAATGGGTGTATTTATGAATAGATGGATGGATGGATGAGTGGATGGACGAATGAATGGATAGATGAATGGATGGATGGATGGATGGATGGATAAATGGGTGGGTGGGTGGTTGGACGGATAGATAGATGGGTGGATGGACGGAGGTTTGGATGGATGGGTGGATGAATGAATGGGTGGATGGATGGATGGATGGATGGACGGAGGTTTGGATGGATGGATGGATGAATGAATGGGTGGATGGATGGATGGATGGACGGAGGTTTGGATGGATGGATGGATGAATAAATGAATGGATGGATGGATGGAGGAATGGGTGTATTTATGAATAGATGGATGGATGGATGAGTGGATGGACGAATGAATGGATAGATGAATGGATGGATGGATGGATAAATGGGTGGGTGGGTGGTTGGACGGATAGATAGATAGATGGGTGGATGGATGGATGGACGGAGGTTTGGATGGATGGGTGGATGAATGAATGGGTGGATGGTTGGACGGATGGATGGATGGGTGGATGGATGGATGGCTGGATGGATGGGCGGATGGATGGATGGGTGGATGGATAGATGGATGGGTGGATGGATGGATGGAGGTTTGGATGGATGGGTGGATGAATGAATTGGTGGATGGTTGGACGGATGGATAGATGGATGGATGGATGGATGGATGAATAAATGGGTGGGTGGGTGGTTGGACGGATAGATGGATGGGTGGATGGATGGATGGACGGAGGTTTGGATGGATGGGTGGATGAATGAATGGATGGATGGTTGGACAGATGGATAGATGGATGGATGGATGGATGGATGGACGGATGGATGATTGAATGGATGGATGGATGGGTGGATGGATGGAAGTAAAACAAGTTTCTATCACACATCACTTCCTGAAAACAAGTGCAAAGTCGGGAGCACAGTCATAAACACCAAAGCAATCGCGTCATTTAAGCCGCAGGGAACTCTGGGAATCGATCAATAACATCGCGAAACATCCAACTACACACCTGACACTTTTCTCAACATGAGCCAGTTTATTATTGATTTCTGTCTCAGATTACTGGCTCATTCACTTCAGTAATCAGTTAGCTGTAGCATGCTAAGCTTGTGTAGTTTTCAGTAAAAGTAAAGTAAGAAACATTAAAACAATAAAGTATCAGAGAGAATAACCAGACTCTCGTGCTGGATCGAAGGCCAAGTCATGAAAATCAGTCATCAGACGGGTTTTAAAAATGGAGGGTTTTAAAAACCTGGAGTAGTAAACAACAACCACGGCGGCTCTGTTCCCTCCGAGCTTCCGTCTAGACCTCGGTACCTCCAGAAGAGCTGACTCACTGGGCTGCGATGAGGGGGAAAGTAGCTCAGAGACGTACAGCGGGGCCAGACCATGGAAGGACTTAAAAAGCAAACCTAAAAGAAGCTTAAAATGAACTGTAATGTGTCTGGGCAGCCAGTGAAGTGACGCTAAAACAGGCATATTATGGTCTCAGAAGAAGAACAGCAGCATATTGGATGAGTTAGAGACGTGAGCGAGACGACTGTCTGACTGAACGATAACAGCGTGTTACAGTAATCCAGCCTGGAGGTGATGAAGGCAGGGATTACTGTCTCAACGTGTGGAGCACTTAAACATGATTTTGTCTTCACGAATCGACAAATAATAAAGAAGCTCGACCCCATCACTGATGAATTCTGCCCATCTAGCTTAAAATCCCTGTTCAATTTAAAACCCAATTAGCGAGAGAAGCTTTTAAAACACTAGACGGGGGGCACAGATCAGCTGGGGAGGGGCCACTACAACCATTCGGCCACTTTTATCTAGGTAACTCATGACCATCCTCTCCTGTATAAATATGTCTTTAGTCAGTTATGTTGATTTCTACCTAATATAAATCTTTGTTTTGTCCTTTTATTATTCGTCAAAACTTCATCTCATATGTTCCCTTGAAATGGACCCACTTCAAATGAGTAAAAACCCAAGTATCATGCGTGTCTCTGAGCTGTAGGTGGAAAGTGAAGCACCTGAATGAAACCCGGGCAGTAACCACTAGTACTAACCACCAAACCACTGCACCTCGCAGACAGAAACTAGTCGAACAAATTCCCATCACAGAGACCTAAAACAAAGCTGATGAAGCAGCCGTGCCCTATGATGGAGCAGAAACCAGCATGTAAAACGATGATCTTCAGTAAAACAGACCACAAACCCCCCCTGACAGAGTTCACATGGTTGCATAACACTTGACAAATTCAGAGAATCTTCATGGAACATGAAACATCACAGATTTCATCAAAGCCTTGTTCTACGTCGCCCTCGGCAGCAGAAAACATCAGGCCGCATTCCTCTGAAACGTATTCCTCATGGAGCTAAAAACACACAGAACAAACAGCTGTGCAGCGCCGGCCCGGCCCGATCCGATCCGAGTTGCACAGTTTAATCTATTTACAAACCACCTTATACTTTGTGTAAAAGAGTTCATAATCATGTAGGTATTGCTGTATGTAACTCATAATGCATGACTTTATTACAAATTATATAAAAACAAAGTAAATACAGGAAAAAGTCAAGCAAAAAGAAGGAAATGAAATTAAGGAATATACAGTTATTAAATAAATTATCTAAAATTAAAATAAATTGTATATAATACATACAAAGTAACAGCAAAAATATGAAAACTATTTAAATATATATATATTTATGTATATTTTTTTCTTTAAATTCAAGAATTGGTTTGCATCAAATAATGATTAAATATAAGAATTATTGTAATATTCATTTATTGCAATAAATGAAGAAGAACAAAAAAGGCAGAAAAACTTGAACAAGTGGGATAATAATCCTTTTTCAATTCCTTTTTCCATAAATATGTGGACATTACAGTTTTTCTTGTCTGCACCATAATACTGTGCTGGAACCTGACATACATAAAAACAGCCAAACCAAAACTCGATGTGAAAGGATTGTTTGGATCAAAGTCAGCTCATAAAAAAATTGAGTTACAAATAAATAAGTGATCAAAAAGACAAAAAAAGAACCCTGCTGCGTTTTAACTGAAAACAGAAACAAGTAACTAATTTCTGCAACAGTGTGTCACTTCTAACTAGCTGACGGAAACACTGGTGGCCCTCAAGGTTTTTCTCTTTTTTCCATTCAAACGAGAGCGTGGAAAACAATAAACACAGCCGAATGAAAGGCTTGAAGCTGGATGCAGATAAAAAGACAGTAAACGGAAACAACAGAGAAAAATGCAGAGGGTGAAGACAGCAAGAATGGGGGGCTTATAGTCTTTGTGCAGTGTTTTATGCTTCTTCTTCCCAGTTAATGTCTGAAAATGTGGGGAGCATCTGTTCAACCTGGCTGTCTCCACCTCAGCCATGACTGGAGAAAGAAGGAGGAAAGAGTGAAAAGGACAAGGAAAGGGAGGAAAGCAGTAAGCTTAAATGGAGGAAATCTTTCCAGGACACCACAAAATTCTTGGTACACATATTAGTTATTTAAAAGTAGTTAAACTGCTGATTGTGAAGTGATGCTCTGAACTAAATGCTAATGGCAGTATGCTAACGTCCAAATGAGAACAAAATCATAATGCTAATAATCTGCATGTATGACATGGATTCAACTACAAACTGCAGTGTTGTGCAGTTAAGATGACCAGCAAAGTAAAATACTGGATATTTAGCGGACGTAGCATCAACCAACTAAACCTGATAGACGTCTGGTTGGTCGAAGAAGTCACCAAAGTGGCAAACCACCATGTAACAGGGTCCTCCAACCGACCACATCCAGCAGGCCAGTGGATGAAGCATCTAACTATCAAAGTTATGGGAACACTGAAACCAGTGAGACTATGGGCTTTATAAGTGAGGTTAATTAATAAGATCTGTAACTTTTAAATGTTTTTGTACCAAACACACACTTCTAAACAGCTAAACATGTAGCTAACCACAATGGGGCAGAGCTGAAAACGTTAAACGGTAGGTGTCTCTTAGTGGAGTAGTTTATGTTGTCGTTGGGTTTGGTTTAGAAACTTGTTATACTGAGAGTTGAAAAATACTGACGGCTTCAGAGAACGTAGTAAATGTTGTGAGGTGGGTGGCGTTTCTGGCCAATCTTAACCACAGATGCTCAGCGCTATCTGGCCTTTTGTTTGTTTTCATTTATTTAAATTAATTACAGTAATTATGACAATGATTAAAACAATAACAATAGTCATAAATGTAGAAATAACCACAATGCTAAATAACAGTCATGAATGTTAGTAATTAGTTATACTAATGTAAAAACATTTTAAAGAATTACAAGGTCAAAACAAAAGGTTAATAATTTTAAATCTTGTTACACATAATGTAAGATGACAGTGTACTACTTCTTCTACTACTACTACTACTACTACTACTACTACTACTAGTAATTACAGTAGGAATAATAGTAAACAGTAACCTTAACGATAGAGGTAAAACAAAAAAATTAATGAATATTGAATACTTTAAATCATTTAAACTAAATACATTTTTATGATAAAAAATAATGAAAAAGATTTAAGGCAGAAGATGAGTATTTTATAAATGATTTGAAACATCATGTGTAATATTATACAAATAACAGTAATAATAGTAATAACAAAAATAACCCTGATATTATAAAAGTAATAGTACAAATAATAGAAATAATAAACAGGGTTCTGACATGTAAGTGATTATGGCACATCGCCATGGCCAGATAAGAGCTTTCCTGAAGGACGTTGCCTACAGCTATACAGATGTATAAATGAGCCATGACACTAAAAGGATTAAAATAAAAAAAACCAAAGCGTAAAGTGAGATTTACAAGACACAGAAGCTGGCAAGATGCTCGGATCATTAAAGGTACCAGCAATGGCACTGGCAGTGGCGCTAACTGTAATGTAACAGTGAGTCTGCCTATAATGGTAACAGTAAAGCTAATTGTGATGCTAACTGTATCAGTAACAGTGATGCTAACTGTAATGGTAACAGTAAAGCTAACTGTAATGGTAACTGTGATAATAACTGTATTAGTGACAGTGATGCTAACTGTTATGGCAACTGTAATGCTAACTGTATCAGTAACAGTGATGCCAACTGTAATGGTAACTGTGATGCTAACTTTATCAGTAACAGTGATGCTAACTGTAATGGTAACTCTGATGCTAACTGTCTCAGTAACAGTGAAACTAACTGTAACTGTGACAGTGATGCTAACTGTAATGATAAAAGTGATGCTAACTGTAATAGTAACTCTGATGCTAACTGTACCAGCAATTGTGATGCTAACTGTAATTGTGACAGTGACGTTAACTAAGGTTAACAGTGACACTAACGGTATCAGTAACAGTGAAACTAACTATAACTGTGACAGTGATGCTAACTGTAATGGTAAAAGTGATGCTAACTGTAATGGTAACTCTGATGCTAACTGTACCAGCAATTGTGATGCTAACTGTAATTGTGACAGTGACGTTAACTAAGGTTAACAGTGACACTAACGGTATCAGTAACAGTGAAACTAACTATAACTGTGACAGTGATGCTAACTGTGATACTAACAGCGACATTAAAAGGCAACCAAAATTAAACTACCTGCAGATTATATTGTAAAGATTAAAACTCACTCCGTCCTGAAAGATTACGCAGGTTGAAAGCTGAAAACAAACAAACAAAATGAAGGAAGGCATTTTACCCAATAAATGACTTAAACACATTCCTGACTTTCTTTCCTCCTCTCTCTCTCTCTCTCTCTCTCTCGCACACACACACACACACACACACACAGTTAACCATGCTTCATCCGAAGCAGATGTGCTGGAATGTGAACACTCAAAGGAGCAGTCACGAAACCTCTTGACAGACAAACACACATTTTTCCTCCCTAACACACTCACACACACACACACACACACACGGCTGCACCTGTGCCTTTCCCTTTTACCTCTTTTTGTTTCTCTCTTTCCTGCTCTCATTTCCATCATGCAGGTTTCACATCCATCTTGTCATTATCTTCCATCAGGAACATCTATCTCTTACAACATCTCAAAGGGGAAAATTTACTGCTTTTTGACAGAAAAAAAAAATCTACTGTTAGCCCCCCCTTCTCCACCTGTTGGTGCACTTTTCTTATCTTCATTTAGCTCCTCATGCCCAACACTGTGACGACTGAGAGCGTCCGGACGTGGGAAAGCAAATCAAACGTGCTGCAGACGCATCAAACTCTTACGTTTTTGGGGGTGGTGGTGGGTGTTCTGTTTTTTAGATGTATTTTTATAGTGGAGATCTGAGCCGCGGCCTCTGAATCCTCTGAAGGTTAATTATGTTCCTGATTCAAAACACATGGAGGTGTGTGTGTGTGTGTGTGTGTGTGTGTGAAAGCGGAAGGAAATCCCACCCACCACCTCCAAGCACAGCCCTTTATTCTACCAACCTGCAATTGCACTAATGTGAACCAGATGTACGTTCACACACACATATTTGAACATGGCTGCCTAATTGACTCCATATGAGGCGAGATGAGGAGGCCAAGAGGAAGATTAGGGAAGAGGCAAGGATGGAAAGAGAGAGAGAGAGAGAGAGAAAGATAAAGAGTAAGGAGAAAAAAATGCTTTTAACACAAAAAAGAGAAGTTTGAACAAAGTTAAGTAAAAATATGAAAGTGCATTGCTGCCACTGATGGTGAAAAAAGCCGACATTATTTCATTATAACTTTTATTTACTGTAAAAACATGAAAATATCACAAGTTTTATTGTGGAAAACAGAAATGCATGACATTAAAAGTGAGTTGACATGGTGTAAATTTTATTTTAATAAAAAGAACAAAAAAATTAGTTTTATCATAAAAAAGACAAACGTATGATCTTATTACATGTTTTTATTATAAAAACTAATGATGTTGAAACGTGTTTTATTGTAAAACCTGTAGAGAAGTTATGACAGAATAATCTAAAAAAATATTTTTATTTAACTGTAAAACGTACGACGTTATAAAGTTATGTTTGTTGCAAAAACCTTTATTGTATCATATAATTACATCATTAATAAATCATGATGCATTGAGGTTCTCGTCTTCAAACAAAGAAATATTTTATGAATCAGACAAATGTGCAAAAAGCTCATTTCCATGCAGGGTTGAGGCAGGATGATTTTTTATTCTTTTTCCCAAACGTTGCAGGTTTTCTATGTTTTTATTGTTGTGAAGCACTTTGTGACCTTGTGTCTATGAAAAGTGCTACATAAATAAGGTTTATCTTATCTTATGTTAAACACCTTGGATAAGACGAACACATCGATATGAAGAGATATTCAACTGTAGGATGAAACTTACAGCAAATATAACAAGTTCATGCTTTATTTACTTTATTTATTTACTGAAAGAAAAGCCAGCAACAGTAAATGTGCATGTGATGGGATGCTCTGATGACGTCTGGGTGTGAACAGTACGATGAAAGGGACTGTCGTGGTTGATTCGTGGGTTTTTATGTGGTTCGTCGCCTTGTTAGAGAACACGCTGTGCGGTACGGACCTAAACTCTCCGCCTTCGTGTGGAGGTGAAAGGTTGAGGTGCATCGTCGGTACATCCTGACATCCGAAGAGAGGGATCGTAAAGATGCATCATCCAAAAGGGAGCACAAGCACACACATCTGCAAAAACACTCGGGTGTAATTGAAAACATGCGGCGTCTCCTCCACACACTCACCGTGAGTTTCATGGAGCAACACATTCCTCAACACGCTAACACACACACTCCCTGTGGAGCTCAGGCTTCCTGTGGCTTGATTAGAGCCCCCTATGTGAAGACAAGTGGACTCAGCATGTGTGTGTGTCTGTGTGTGTGTGTGTGTGCTGTAGCGTGGTGCACCTGTGACTGAAGGGGGGGGTCGAGTCACTCAGACAGAAAACACTGTGGGGTGTGTGACATAGAGAAGAAGTGAGAGCAGGAAAGGAGAGTGTGTGCAGAAAACCAGACAGGAAAAGGAAAGAGTGACTTTTTTAAATAGTGAGCAGCTTCGTCAGGCGGGACTAAAATACTCCGTACATCCAGACCACTGTCCGCTTCACTGATCACATGACACGCATGTTGGTGACATACGTGGTTGGCTAAAAGATGAACCACGCACACGTTCTGCTGCCAGCATCTCATGTAGAAAACAATCATCTGGATGTTCCAATCAGCTTCCCAGTGAAGGATTTCATTTTCCAGACCGCCTGCTGACCCCGAGCTGTGGGATCAATGTGTTGCTGCCGTCAAACCAGATAACTGGAAGCCTCTCAGCTGTTAGCAGCACTTTGTTGGTGTCCAGCAGTTTGTCCCAGTGGAAATGGGACTGAAGTAGGACAAACCGAGCCTTCACGGTGCAAATGGCAGATATGGGGACAAAGTTTCAGTTTTTTCCTTCATGCTGTCGATAAACACTCGTAAAACATCAATGTTTCCTCACAGTGACTTTAACTCCTAAACATAAAGAGGAGACATCCCTTATTTTTAACCTTATCTGTGTCTGACGTTGTTTTATTTGTTTGGCTTTTAACCCAGCGTGGACATGAGGAGGAAATAGTTTGGGGAATTTTCCACAGCTGGAGGTCTGCTTCCCATCCTGACTGGGAACTTAATAAACATCCAACAGCTTTTAATTCGGATCCTCTGAAACTGGACAGGGAATGGTAAATATGTGGGAGCAAAATCTCCATCCGTTTTCGAAGTTTGTAAACCAGGATTTTGGGGAATCATGCAGGTCTTGAGCATCAACACATAAGTGCTGAACTGGTTTGGACAGAGCTAGCTTTTTGCCTTCTAACATGGCAGCATCAGTGAGAATATCAGTGTTTTTCAACCACTAGTGCGCCGTGAGAGATTATCAGGTGTGCCCTGAGAAATTACCCACTTTCACGTAATTGGTCTAAAAAGCAGCTTTGTGTTCATCCGAACAGACCCCGGTGAAAGACAATAAAATTCCTTCTTCTTGTGTTTATCTGATTTCTTTAATGAGATGAACTTTATCTGAATAATATGGATTTTCTTTTAAATACAACATTTTGGTTTGTAGTGTGACTTGGGATTTTTCAGTAAAGAAAAACACTGGTCTTTACTGACAGCTGCAAAAGGCGCTCTACGGTTGCCACAACTAAATGCTGCTTAGTTTTATTATTGGTTTAACTTACTATTTGTTTTATTGTTTTATGTCATGATTTGGGTTTTTCTGTGCTTTGTTTTTGGGCTTCCTGTTTTATTTTGTAGTTTTTCCTGTCTTGGTTCTTGGTTAGCTTCTTAGATTTCCTGTTCATTGCTTTGGTTCACCTGGGTTCATTTAGTTCATTTGTTTCACCTGTTTCTCGTTCGGTTTTTCCTGTGTATTTATACCACTCATGTTCACTCATTGTTTGCTGGATCATTTTGTACCTCAGTTTAGTTTGTCTGTTCTGAGTTCCCTGGGTTCCTCTGAGGAAAATAAATCGTTCTGAGTTCTGCATACCGGCCTCCCTCATCTCTGCAATTGGGTCCACACCACATCTCCACTGCTTTCGTGACAGTTTTAACTCTGTATTCCTTGCATGACCTGTTGTTTTATTGTGTTATTTATTTGCATATGAACTGTTCTATTCTGTTTTTATTTTGGCTGATTGTGTACAGCACTGTTTGGACTTTGGTTGTTTTAAAGGCCTTTATAAATTGAGTTGAGTTATGTACCAGTGAAAACCTTTGGTCCTTGAAGGCAACAGTCCTGCAGGTTTGAGATGTTTGCCTGTTTCACCACACCTGACCTAAACTAGTGGGTCTTTGTGCAGAACCTGTTGGGTCCATTAAATCTGAATCAGGTGTGTTGGAGCAGGGAAAGCCTGTAAGGACAGGTAGGACTGGAACTGGACAACCCAGCAGGAAATGTCTAAAAGCTTCTCAGTGTTCATATTTAATTTATTATGATCTGACCTTGTGGTTGTTTTAGCATCTCGACCAAATGAATAATGATTCCCAAATGTCAAATAATCACTTGACTGTTCATGCTTTGTTGAGCAGAGCTAAACACTGCCTCCACACGAGCAGTTTAGCTACATGAGACTTATTGCAACCTCTTCTGGGTGAAGCCAGCATATCGTAAACAGACCATGACTATACATTCAACTTTAGGATCCAACAGATGAGATCGAGCCACAAATCAGCCGCCCATTGAGGCCTTGTAGGCATAAAATAGGTTTGAAAAGCGACAGCCAAACAATGGACCTAAAAATGGACCTAAAAAATGACACAAGTTTCCAGTTCCTACAGGAAAACCCATTTAAGCACCTGCCTGGCAATGCTGCAGATGAGCTGAACACTCGATTAGCGACGGCTGACAAGATGTCTCAGACCTTAGACTCATGGAGAGAGCTACAACAGAGTCGTATGCAACCTTCCCCTCGTTGTGTATCAACTGGGAAATACGCAGACCTAAACCAGAGCGAACACTGAACACGCACACAACGATGCAAACAAACTGGTGTTAGCCAACATCAACCACCTGCCATAGATGGATGGGGCACAGAACACACAGATGAAGTCATTTCACTCATTTCAAATAGTATTTTTTACCTTTTCAGTAGATTTCACACACATTTCCACTGATTCTTATAAAGATCTCTTGTCCTCTTTCTGGCAGCAGGCTGTTTATCTATTATTTACTGGAGCAGCAACCCAGTTAGCAGCTCCTCTTCTCTTCAGTGACAAGAGATGAAGCTCCACGACATATTCCAGTGATTTCCAACCTTGTTTTTGGCTTTTTTTTTTTTAGGAATATCTGACCTCAGTCTGAGGCTCAGGGGGTGATTCATACAGCTGAATCAGCTTCAAGCTCACAACCAGCAGAAAAAAGTTCCTCACTTCTAAAAAAACCAAAACATGATCAGGAAAACAGAAATTAGTCCGGTTGGAATAAAAACAAACAAAAGGAGCTGAAAACAGAAAAAAAAAAAAAGATAAACTAATCAGGAAGAAAAGGAAAAGTTCAGAAGCAAAGTAAAGAAGTGTAAAAAGAGAAGAAGAAGAAGAAGCAGAAGGAGAGGGCGTGCGGCGTGTTTACACTGCGGCCTGTTAATGAATTCAAGATGGCGTCTGGTCTTGCCAGGAGCCGCAGCATCAAAGAGTCAGACAGCCAGTGAAGTCACAGCGCTTTAATTGACCACTAATTGCACTAAATTAGCTCTAGACTGTGTGTGTGTGTGTGTGTGTGTGTGTGTGTGTGTGTGTGTAACCACATTAGTGTCCAGTGTGTACGTCCAAGCCGTCAGACATAAAACTGTGATTTCCACAGAAGAGAGCTGAATTTGTCCATCCTGGTCTGACGTCTCGTTTCTCCACATTTTCCACTAAAGTTTCATCAGACCGACGGTTCGATCCCTGAAACCATCAAAGCTCCTGATCTTCATTACAAATTCAGCTAAATTTCAGGTTTCCAATCTGATTGGAGTCCATTAGACACATCCAGCTCCTCCTCTAAGTGTGTGTTGGTGTGTGTGTAGCATCACAACCTTTCACATCTCCTTTCCCAGGAAATTGAGTGGCCTCTTCTCATCTCACACAGACAGAGGATGATTTCAGGGACGGGGGAATATAGAGCCTCATGGCGAACATAATGTGGCTTCATAATGTCCCCCCTGACACAGGAAATAGCCAGAGGTCTGAGACTGAGTGTGTGTGTGTGTCTGAGAAGAGAAATACCCATCAGAGGAAGGAAATAACGAATCATACTGTGGCTTTTCAGAGCACAAAGGGCCTCATAACTGCACACACACACACACACACACACACATACACACACACACACATACACACACACATACACACACACTCTGCAGCGATAGATCCAGAGGAACCTTTGCATCTATCCTTTCTCTGCAGCCGCTTCTTCCTGTGTGGGGTTTGTTGGGGAAAATTGTTATGAGTTTCTCCAAGCTCCAGCATGTGCTTGTATTAGTTTGTAATAAAATGTTCATTGTAAGAAGACAGTTGACTCTTAGATGTATTACAACTTCTCAAGACCAGAGTATTTTCCACCACAGGTTGTGTGGAAGCTCCAGTCTGTCCCAGTTGGGACTGGGTGAAAGTTGTGGAGATAACGGGTTGAATCTTGCGGAGATGGACGGATTCTCACACACATGCTGGTGATTAATGTCCTCAGTAAGTTGATGTTTATAGTTTGATGCTGAAACTCTCAGCAAGCTTAAATCGAGGTTTCCGTTTGCTGCTGTTTTTAATCAAAACAATTCATTTTTCTGTTTCTTATATTTGATGTTTTTCCTACATTAGATTCTTGTGATGGGATGTGTTTTCAGATTGGTCTATATGCTGCTGCAACTTCTGCTGGGAGACCCAACGCTGATGTTGTGCATGAAAACGTGCATTTAGCAGTCCCGCTTGTTCACCCGATCAGGACACGGTCAGGCTTTAAGCTTTTCTTTTAGCAGAGTTTGAAGGTTTCTCTCACTATTCGGATGGCAAACAGAAGACAGATGTGATGGTAAGAGAAGAAAAGGTCCAGTTGTAGAGATTTCAGGTTAATTCTTGCTAAGATGAACAGATCTTGCTCTGTTTTTATTTATTTTCTTCCTTTATTCTGTTAAATCTTTAGTGTACTTTTGAATGATTCTGTTGCATCTTGCTTTTAATGTTTTATGTAAAACACTGTTCTACATTAAATGTACAAATAAAGCTGCATTCATGCTGAAACTCAGCCTAAGTGTTATTTCTGCAGATATTTCACAGGTCTCACTAATTTTGAGAAGCATGACAGAAAACATGAGATTGTACAGATAAATGTCAGAAGCAACATGGAAAACTTTGAGCTTCAGTAAAACGTTTAAAAAGCTTCTATTAGTTAGAGATGTAAACATAAAGGTGTTACAGGCTGCTGTTGTTTATATTTATTGATTCAGTTTGACTTAAACTGACTTGAGAGATGTGGACACGCTCCACATATTGATTCTCTTCCTATGAATACTGAGACGAGGACACTTGTCTGGCTATAACAACTGAATTTACATCACATCCAGATGTTGTGAGACCCACCATATCTGCAGATGTGGCACTTCAGACAAGCAAAAACATAAAAAGAAAAAGTGAAAAAGGTGTTTAAACTTTCCTTCAAGTTTAATGATGCAGAAAAATTGGCTCAAATGAGCTCTTTCTAGATACGTATCCAGGATAACGGGACCAGAAACCACCAACCATGTGCAGTAGTGATGATGAGAAGGCATAGGAGGATCCTGCTCAGAGTAAATTATTCAGCTACAATCAACTTCTTAGATGAGAATTCTTCAGGGAAACGCATCTTCGTGTAACACATGAACCTTTTACCAACATCCTCTCCTGAGAGACGTTTTATTCAAACAGAAGTACTTCATACAAGAAAAAGAGAAAAGCTACTTGATCTCAAGACTTATGTCAGCTGTGTCCATCAAGCAGTTTGGTGGAAATATTTAGAGATCTGTGATGCTAGTACTGGGTTAGACCATTTCCCCTTCAGAACAGTGTTAATTCTTGGTTTTGCAAATTTAACAAGGTGTTGGAAACATTGCTCAGATATGTTGCTCCAAACTGGCACCACCGCATCCGACAGTATCAGACATACAGATTCTGCCAAAAGGGGCATCGATATCAGAGTATTTCTGTCTAAACACCATCTGATACCACAGGAAGTTTCCATCAGAAGATGCTACACTGTGCTCATAAAGGGATGGACATGGTCAGCAGCAGGACTCAGGTAGGCTGTGCTGGTTAAACCATGTCATGTTGGTACTAAGGGGACCAAGGTGGGACTAGTAAACCTCCCCCCACCGTTCCACCAGCAGCAGCCTGAACCATGGATACCAGGTAAGATGGATCCATGCTTCTGACCCCACCGTGTGAACGTGGAGCTGCAGGCTTCAGCAAGTCGCCTTCTCCTCGTCTACATGACTGAATGTAGACATGTGATTGGCAGATTAGATATTTCTGTTCAGTAACTGGACAGATGGACGTGATAAAGCGGTCGGTGAGGGGACATCGGTCCTGCAAATCTAAATGTTCCAACAGAATGTATTTCCAAGTAAAATCCACCCTGTTTTGAGCACAAAACCACTTTCTGTAATCCTATTTTTATATAAACACGCAGACAAGGTGGTTTCTGTGTACACACACCGGTGTGTGTTGTTGGTTTTTCAAGCCAGGGAACAAAAACATTTCTCCACAGGTGACAGCTTTTTATGAGTCTCTTTTATTAGCCACCTATTTTCCTTTCAAACGCCAGGATATTTTTCCTTTTTTTTCTGGCAAAATCACCACACAGACGTCCCCCAATCCCCCCCGCACAACGTCTATTTCACCAATTTCCTTTGATTTAATTACTGCCACATGCTGCCGACTGCCAGCGATCGTTAGCGAGAGGAACGCCTCGACCAACGCAGAGTCCTGACAGGCTGAACGCGAAAGACACAGAAAATGCACCTAAATGGAAAACACACCTCAGCAGATGTAGACGGCTGGTTCAGGTCTCAGGATTCCTTCTGACTCTGATTTAACAGATTATATTTTATTATTGTCTAAGATCACAACACACCATGGCCAAGCAAAGAACAAAAGAAATGAACAGAGAAAAGGAAGGAAAGAAGGAAAAAAGGCATCATCTTTGCCGCATAAGGTAGGAGGAAGGTAGACAAAAGGGAGAGAATGACAAGTTTCTTGTATTGAGCCATTTGGCTGTCTGACAGCTCATTAAGGTGTTTCATAAATAATCAATTGATGAAGTAATTAACAACAATCTCTAAGTTTCACACATAAATATACACTGACTAAACAGGAAGTAAGGGAGGGAACATGAATACATAATACTGGCCATGGAATGTTGTGAATCCGGTTTGATCCTGGAACGATGGGATTGATCTCCTGTCACTTCCCGAGCGCCACGCCTGACCTCATTAACTAAACTGACTCAGTCAGCGCTCGTCGTTATTACATCCTGAACTCCAAAACTCCACAGTTTAGCTGCTTTTACTGTAGATACCAGCAGCACAGCATCAGTCTACAGTGATCCAAAATGAAAATAACTATCAAAAAAGGTCAAAGCCATCATTTATGAGACACAATTAACCCTTAAACTGCCTGTCCTACTGTTTGATAGAGCATATTTATTTGTAACTGTGATGAATCTTCTTTAAAAACATAGAGATAGACCCGTTTGAGGCGTCTTGAACACTTGGTTTGGGTATTTTACAACAAAACTTAGGGTTTGCTATTCCATTATTTTTACATTATTTCCAATTTTTATTGTATCATTATCTGTCATCTCGACCATTTCTAGCAGAAAAAATGTGTTTTTGCTGTTTTCTTAGAGCAAACATAAAAAAGAACATGCTGAAATGTTTACCTTTGCTTTGTTCAAACAACCAAAATGTAGTACTTGAATCTAATGTCACAATCCGAAGGAGTATTGTGTCACCATGATATACAATCTATTTCAGGACCACACTTGGGATTTACACCACTAGCAGCGACCAGAAACTAAAACATGGCACAGAAACCAGTATACTACAGTAAAACCCACCAAATGCAGGTTAAAATGAAGGTTCAGGCATCAGCAGCAAGACGTGGCTTTGCGGCAGCATCATGTTTGGTTCATCAGAGAAACTCAAGAGCACATTATCAGAAGAAGAGAGGAGATGAAAGAGAAAAACACAGAAAAACAGATAAAACAAGTCAGACTTTTACAGGCTGGGGAGCGCGCAGAGAAGAGAAAGGTGCAACACTAACGCGAAGTAGTCGTCATTAGAGGGTCCCAAAGTGTAAAAACATGCTAAAATTCAGGAGTGTTGCTTTGAATGTGTTCAGAGTAAAAGTTATTTTTCTTCCTGGCTGGAAAACAGAATGTTGCAAACTATTGTTGAACATTTTAAGAAAAAAAAAACAAACAAAGAAACTAGATAGAAAGATAGCGCCGACCTCCGCCAAGCATATTGTGATTTACACCCAACATAACTTCAAAGTGATCTAGAATCCAGGATCTCTTCCGGATCTCCACCAAAATTCATCATTTGTTGATTGTGAGACCCCCAACATATCCTGAAGATTTCATCAAAATCCATCCGTAACTTTTTGAGTAAAGTTGCTAAAAGACAACCAACCAAACTCCAGCGAAAACATAACCTCCTTGGCGGATGTAATTAAAAGACCAAGTAAACAAAGGCCGCAGAAATACATAAACAAAAAATATTGGACCCTGGTGTCCACCCAGCGGCATGGAAACGAACAAACAGCACCTCGACTGGAAGCACACATCCCACAAATTCCAGTCATACCAGTTTAATGTCTCTATGACCAAGATTCACTCAACCAGAGTCAAAAGAAGGCTGAATTTATGCATCACGCTGGAAAAACATCATTACATATTCTGTCTTACCTTTGCTGTTTTGCCTCTAAAACTTTATTAAACTGCATTCAGTAAAGAAACTACGTCTCCCACGGTGCTTTGGGAGTAGTTAGGCGGAAAAAATCACCATTTTCTGCTTGGTAACATCAGTTTGATTGGACGACAACAAGTGTCAGTCACAGCGTCACAAACATTTCCCGCGTTGTCGGTGCCGATTGGTCACATTTATGTAAACATGATGACATCAGCGTGATTCTACCGAATCACACCATTAGACAGAGGGGTAGGTCGTACTGATTGGCCAATCATCGCCAAAGTTACGTGCATTACGCACACGCCCACTGCATACAATGACATGGTAGTCAGTGGTGCGGCGTCTGCTTTGTACTTTTTATTTAAAAACCAGAATCCAGGATCTCTTCCGGATCTCCACCAAAATTCATCATTTGTTCCTCGTGACACCCCCAACACATCCCGAAGATTTCATCACAATCCATCCATAACTTTTTGAGTGATGTTGCTAACAGACAAACAAACTCGGACGAAAACATAACCTCCTTGTCGGAGGTAAAAATGAGGAATCTACCATCCACATCAGCTGATTTCCAACCCTGATGGCAACAACGGTTGGAGATAAACCAACACTTTAAGGACAAAGTCCAAAGAAAACTGATCTCATGACTGAACGAGTCATAGCTGCAGTCGTTCACAACCCAAAATGTCAGTTTCAGACGATCCAGATCAGACATATTGATACGTTTCTCATCACATGATCACACATTCAACCCTGCTGACTCACCGTGAATTTATTCTCACACATTTATTCCCACATTTATTCTAAGCTGGTCAGACTCAGAATGACGTACGTACATAGACAACAACATGTGCGCTGGAAGTGTAAGCGAAGGAAGCAGAGTAAATTTAGGTTGAGGTGAAGGAGTGGTGATAAAGAACACAACTCCCCCACTACAGGAATAATTCATAAGATGTAGCCAATCAGAAATGAATACAGTTTTAATTCTATTTTAACTGGAATAAATCGGATAAAACTGATGGATTACCAGTTTAGGTAACGGAATAACAATTTTAACTAGGCAAGCTTGCAAATCACTGAATCCAGATCTGGTTACATGTAAACGGTGACTAAACAGCTTTTCTTTCCTCTTATTTGCTGCACATGAACCTCCGAGCATCACGGTGCCCTCTCATGACATGTATGAGAACATGAGATGTAATATTAAAGACTTAAAGTATTTAAGTCGAATAAAATGTATATTTCTGAAACAGAAACAGGATTTTCTCTCCCTGATCTGTTTTTATCATGTTTTAACCTACTGGAGCTGCAGCGAAACAACACCAAAAAATTGGAGAAGAAGAAAAGAAGTTACAAACACAAGGAGGGAGACAAAGCATTTTCTATTGGTTGTTTGCTGCTACATAAAAACACTCATCACACACACACATGCTCACACAGACACACTTATAAAACATGTTCTCTCAGCTGGCATTGTGGCGTTGGGCCCGACAGCCAATCAAAAAGCCTGTTTCAGGGCACCCGGCCAATGAGACCTCTGCTCTCTGCAGCAGCCAAGCTGTCAGGGTGAGAACAAGTGTGTAGGAGGGACACAAACACACACATTTCCACCAGGATCGAGCTGTCAGCGTCTCTTATTTGTCGTTTATAATCTGATTTTTCTTGCTTGGATTCGGTTTCTGTGTCTCGAGTTTGACTTTTATTTATTTGTTTGGTCTTTGGGAGGTTGGCGGCCATCCAGGCTGAACCTGCTCCTCCAAACGAAGCCTCATGAATAAAATAATCGCCGCCCGAATAAATCACACGCTGTAAGATGGCTGCCCTGACCGCTTCTTGTCCAACTCATAAAGTTGGGAGTGTTATAACACCCCCGACGTCACTAGGGCGCCACTGTTTGTGTGTGTACGCACGCGTGTGTGTGTGCGTTGCAGGGATTCGGTTGCCAAGGCAACATGCCGGCAGGCAACTTAGATCGAAGCCAAAGAAGCTAAGATGGCTGTCGTGGCATGTTAATTATTGAAGAGGGTGCTGACAGAGAGTCGGGAGCAGAGAGCGGGACCGCCGGTGGGATGCTGGGTCACGGCGAGTCCGTTGCCATGGTGATGCCAGCCGGTGATGAGCATCCGGGTCTCGTCTTGGTGTAAAACGGTAAGCGGTGCTTTCCGACACCAAACTGAATGTTAAGATGGCCGATGCAGGAGGTAAGGAACGTTACAAAAACTCATCCAAGTGTCAGAAAATAGAAAATTCTAGAGGTTTAAGCCAATATATGAACAGCAATTTATCAATTAGATTATAAAAAAGGTCAATTAAATTTATCCCACATTTTTAACAGTTTCTTTTTATTTATTCACTCAAACTGAAACACATCGGTTTCAATCAGCGATTAATAAGTTGATTTTATTGATCAAACAATAAAGCAGATTAAATGTCATTATGATGACGTGATAATTAATAGTTTGATTGATTGGTTAACCAACCTAAGAGCTTTCCAATAGATTTTACCAACCAGTCGCTGATAGTACTGCTGAAGAAACTGACATTATTGATCTATCAACATTATAACTTTGTTACAAATTAATCTTTTGGTTAAACCGATGTTTAAGCTGTTCAAGACGTTGATTTTATCCATCAATCACTGCTGGATTGATCAATGACATTGATAAACTGTGATAGTGATCATGTGATAAACAATTTTATCAGTAATCTGACTTAGAGCTGTCAATGAATAAACTTTAAGGTGCCACAATAAATTGATTTGATAAGTAATTATGATTAATCCTGCTTGTTAATTTTTTTTTTGTGATAAATCACCAATAAGGCTGGGGTATTAATTAATTTAAGTAATTAATCGCCCTTAGGGCTGCACTCTAAATTGGTCTCAACAATTGTCTTTGGGATGGATGCTATCAATCAATTTTATCGATCAGTTGCATGCTAAACTGTGTGGCTGTGATGATATGCTTTTGTCCCGATTCGATTTTTTTAGGTCCCGTTTGATTTAAGATTTCTATTCTTGAGATTCTTCAATATTGCTGATTTTTGTAGGCTATAAAACAAAATGTCCAAGACGTCATTTTTCTTTATTTCAATGAGAAAAAAACAACCCAGTAGTCAGACCATCATTCTGCGGCTATAATGCTAAGGATACGAAAGAAGACAAGTAAAAAGATCAATAAAAACAATAAAAATGTTTTAAAAAAATTTAATAATGGATTTTTTTCTATTTATTTGATAATAAAAAAAAAAAAAGATTTTTTAACAAAAAATAAATAAATAAATTGATTTTAAAATTGTGAGGCAAAAAATCCCAACATTAGATTATTTTCGATTCAATTTCCCATCTTTAATAACTTGATCTAATCAATTATTGCCCTCAGGGCTGCTTGATGAATCTGTTTATTCCAGTAATAAATTTTTGAATAATTGACATTATGGCTGCATAATAAGTAAACGAGCTTTGGATTTCCAAGAAGTCAATTTTAAATCAGCCACTCTCAGTAAGTCTATTGGACAGCAGTTGTCTGGTGACAAGTTGTGTTATATATTGTGTTATTTATGTCTGGTGACATAGAGTTGTGTATCCTCTGCATAACTGTAATAATCAATAATAAAGTACTGTAGTATTTGACACAAGAGGATCATATACAAGTTAAACAGAAGCGGTTCGAGGACTGACCCCTGTGGCACTCCACAAGTCACTCGCTAAGATTTATAGCTGGCATTCGTATCACAATAACTCCCACCTTGTATATCAACCAGTTAAGGACCCCTCCAGTAAGTCCAACCCAGTTTTCCGGCCTGTGCACATCAAATGCAGAACCAGGACCTGACCAGAATCATCATTCACCCTCATGTCATTCTCCCATTTTTAGTATCTTTTAAATTAAATAAATAAATAATCTAATAAATAAATGAAATAACAATTATTTAATTAATTAATAATAATTTAAGAAATAAATAAATAAAATGTATTTATTATTTAATAAATCAATAAAGTAATAAATAAATAACATACATAAATAAATAAAATGAATTTAGTATCTTTTAAATTAAATCTTTTAAATTAAACCTTTTTCTTATGTTTACATCACTGCATTTCATCCTTCGAGATAAACTTACAATCGGACTGCATGAGATAGCGGAACTGGCATCAAACCACTAAACACTATCATACATTAACACCTAATCCTGGATCTCCATCATTTTAGGTATGCCGGGTTTTAACCTCCTGACCTCTTCAGCCATTAAACCATCAGTGGATCTCTTCACACCATGTTGTTACTATTTTCACCAATACTCTTAAATGTAGGAGCCGGAAGTTTTTGAGGGTTACCTCAGGTTTAATAAAAATAAAAAAAAAAACCAGCTGAGAATCTCGTGAAGAGTCAGTATAATAAAAAAAACTATGAAGTTCAGAGAAAATCTTTTGTAGCATACATCACATATGATGTTAATGACAGCAGTTTTAGCTAAATCCAGCTAATCTGTCCATGTGGGAATGGTTTTAGAGCAATGCAGCAACAAGTGAAGACGATACAGGCTTTAAAATCTAATTAAGAGAGTTAAAACATGGTAGAGGAATGATTAAATGCAACACAATTACATGAAATGTAGTTAGAAAAGCACAGAGAGACCTTAGTGTTCCACAGATGGTAGAGCCAAGTCGAAAAATGTTCCTCGACTTGTTTGTATCATCTGATCTAAATTTGTACATCCTTTTCAGGAAAGCGTTATCACTATCCAGCAGTCCCACTTTTCTTCTGTCTGATCTCAGTTCAAGCTTAAAATGAAGGAAATTCAAGCTGACTTGGGAGAAAAGAGCAACATTAAATCAGTAAATAGAAGCCAGAGGATGGGGGGTGCTTAGCGCGCTTGTTTCTCCAGAGACGGTTGGGCTTCAGAGGCCGTTCCAGGAGTCCGACGGCTTAAATCAAGCGCACCTTAAGGCGCTTCAAACGAAGCCGACGACTCCTCCGAACATCTGATTCTGATCCCGCTCAGCCTTGAGATCTATAAAAACGTTAATAAGAATTAGAGCGTTGGCCCGCTGTGTGAAGCAGCCGACGGCCCAGACTCGTCTCATTCCTCCGTCTGGAGAAATGATGACAATCAGATTAACAGGACAAAATGATGTTGGATTTTTAACATCCAGCCTTAGTTTTCATGACGATAACACTCAAGAGACGAAGCCGGGAGGTTTTACAACTCCAAACCTCCAGGGTGCAGATGAGAAGCTCGATTTTCTCCTCAGGCTGAGGCAACAACATGAAAAAAATCTTATTTGCCACAAGATCTAGTCAAAGGTACGTTACATGATGCACGTTTAAATTTAAGTCTGTTAAAGATTATTAAAGATATTATTAAAGATTTCACATCGAAGCAACCAAAACATGTCATACATGAGCAATAACCCTAAAATCTCCAATCCATTCTTCTGCTTTTATTGGTCCAACCACTTTGTTTTCATGTATCCAGCCCGGCCAGGATGCAGCGTGAGGGTACAAAATGTCAAATAAATGTATCAAAAGATGCATAAACACCAACCAGATATGATTACTAACAGAAGTTTGTAGAAATATAACACACAGATCACAGGTGATGAAGGCTTTTCTCGTCTGCACGTCATTGTCTCACGTCTGAAACAAACACATTTACATATTTTCTCATTTTTAGTTTGACACAAGACCAAAGAATTGTTTGTAAAGACATTATCACGTTTAAGAAGAAAAATTTCCAAATTACATTTCTTCATTTACGTTTATTTATGCTACAGTTTACCTGCTATCCTCACAAAGCAACTCCAAACTTCGCTGCTTTTCACATAAAAACATCTTCTGGACTTTATTCCCGCCAAAGAAGAGAATTATCTTCCAGAAAGGCGCAGAACTTCCTGTTCACTTGTTGACCTCTGGCTGCTCCTGACTGGATATTAATTTGTTCGATATGACGTGGATTCATCATCACTTCTGGGCCAAAATAGAAGTCTAAATAAAAGTGGATTTACCATATTGTCTCTGAATAAACTGTTTTCTGGCTGGATCGTAAACTCCTACATGGGATAGAAATGCCTGGAAACTGCCAGTAGATCACCTGAAAGGTAAGCTGTCCATCACACCTCACTCTTCCTGAGAAACTGTTATTAATAAAGGCAAGTTTTTTTACAAACCAACCAAAAAGACACAGATGTTCTGCTCAGACTGCAGAGGAAATAAAAATAAACAGTCTAATTCAGGTGGTGCACCAGACAGACGCTGAGGAACAGGTGACTCCATGTTCACACATAGAGGAAGTAGCTGGATTATCAGACTTTAGCTTTAACCCAAATTAAATGACAAATTATTTTTAATTGTCACTTTAGTCCCAGATGTAAAGAAGGAAAACAGCTAATTCCTCAATGTGCAGCACAAACTTGACTTTTTCCTTAAACCAGTGAATTAAAAGCTGCGAGTCTTTATGAAACATGGCTGAGGAAGCAGCTTTGTGTGGACGCAGTCGGTAAGAAAAGCTAATAGCCAACATATGGAGGCTCGCTGGATGCCAGCAGTACAATCAGGACTGCATTATTTGGCCCAGGCTGGAATAATAAAGGATCCAGATCAAAGAGCTGATTACTTCAGAGCTGCAGGATCCTTTTCTGTTTGTTCTTTCTGTATGTCGCCCTATATTTCTCTTTGTTGTCTACGACTCCTTCTCTTTTCTCTCTCCTATCAGGTATGGGCCTAACGTGGACCATATGGGAGCCGGAGAGCAGCTATGACTATATGAAGTTATTGATGAGGCAATGTTGACTGGAGATGCAGTTATTTGTTCATGTATAGATAAGAAGAGATGTTTTAGTTTTACTGCATCATGACGCTTTTTAGTTTATGAAAATGATTTAAAAAGGTTTACGGTGATTATACACACACATATCACATATATACACTATGTATATATATATATATATATATATATATATATATATATATATATATATATATATATATATGTATGTGTGTGTGTGTGTGAGTGTTTTATGTTTACATAGATCAGCGGTTCTCAACCTATTTTCAACATATAAACGTTTTTTCAGCCAAGTAACCCCTAACCACTGCAAAGTATTTTAGGTTAAGAAAAACCATGAAATAAAGCACTTTGTCATTTGTGTTTGTTTAGTTAAACTTTAACCGTGCAAAACGATGGCAACTGTGATTTGGCTTGTTATATGTGGGGTTCACGTCGGAATGTGACATTTTGGGAGGAATGAAAAGGTGTAAATCTAAACGTAAATTCAGTTTATTAATTTACGTTTAGATTTATTGAAATATATTAAATATTTATACAATATTGTATTTATATTTTTTATTTAAGGATGTTTTAAAGAAAACATAAAAAGATATAGTTTTAAAAAATTTCACATACCCCCTGGAATCAAGTACTCCCAGGTGTACGCGTACCCCCATTTAAGGAAACAGTGACATAGATGCATGGACACTAGGGCTGCTCGATTATAACAAAAATTATAATCACGATTATTCTGACTGAAATTGAGATCTCAATTATTTAACACGATTATCCAGTATTTATAAACAACGCTGCGCGTCGTGGTGTTCTAGACTCCGTGTCGTGCATTATGACCGTCTAATGCACGGTTCCAGTTGTTTAATCTGCTTCTACCGTTTATATAGGAACTATTTTACTTTGGCCTGGATGTACGTTTTATGCCAAACAACCGCTGTCAGGCGTTTCTCTCATTCTCCTATTAAAAGACGGCTGATCTGAACCAGCTAGTTAACACGTTGCTATGGTAACGCCCCATAACGGAGGGATATTACAGTGTTTAACTCGCTGAACTATGTATAGGAAAATAATGCAGCCAGTTGTCACTGACAATGGTACAAACTATGTTTAGGTGAACTTCCACAACCTACTGCAGTTATTCTACATTGACCTGCAGCCGGAGCCGACTGAGACTGGCCGCCTGGGAGTGCTGTAGGACGGGAGAGGCTCCCGCTGCTCCTTCCTTACAGTAACTGCAGAACAATATGTGCCTTCAAGTCAGTCGCCAAAACACCAGAAAACCCTCTAATAACTCCAGTAAAAGCTGCTAGATTTGTCGCTTTTAACAAAAAAAGTCTCCAAATTTAGTGAGAAAGTCGCCAAGTTGGCAACAGTGTCTGAATGAAAGCAAAGCGGCTGTGGGAGGAGTTTACAGCACAGCGCTGCAACGCCAGAGACGCTCGATTAGCAGCTGAAGACAGCAGGAGAGAAAAATAATCACACCCTTTTATTTTTATCATCGTTGAAAACCCAGATCGTAATTGAGATTAAAATCCGATTAATCAACCAGACCTACTGGACGCTCGATGTAATCTGATTAGTGATGAGTATCATTCATGTCATGTGATTCTGTCTTCCTTTATTTACTAAATATCTGCCTGAACAACTTGCTGTGAGCTTTTCAACAACATAAACATTGCAGTCCTGTTGTTGCCGCCATTTTTCAAGCCTTCCCTGAAACTCATCACGCCACCAAGCCCCCCCGTAGTTCAAGCAGAAACAACTGAAGATTGTAAACATCTGATTGGATTGTGGAGAGACTTAAACCACCTCTCTCTCTCAGATTCTTCCCGATCTGAGATCAATACTACCAGCCGTTTACTTGTCACATTTTTACTCTGATTGGATCAAACGTGCGCCTCGTAAAGCAGCGATTAACTGATGTTTGGAAAAAAATCTGAATTTGTCGTTAGCTTTGGGGAAGAAGCTGATTTTGGGCATGTAAATGCTTTGTTACCGTGGTAACGAAATGGTAGAAAACCACTTTATCCTCCTTATTTATGAAGTTTGGGAACCACAGGATTCTGTCTCATGCTCTGAAAGCTCCATCAGAGAATCGCTGCGATCTAACGGTGGTACACCTGAAGGCATCGTTTCAGGATTGCCATGGAAACAGAGCGAGTCGCCAGAGCTGCGGACCTGGCGTCGGCGGCCTCTCATATGCAGCACGCTGCTCCGTAGCACAGTTTTGTTCTCTTGTTGTTTAAAGTGTGACAGCTGTCTGGTGTTTATCAGTGAGTCCATGCAGCCTCCCTAACAGCTCACCGCAGCATGACTGACCCACTAAAACACACACACACACTCACACACACGCTAAGCAAAACCACAACAGACCCATTTTCCACTTTGATAATGAAGACTGGGTGGGTTTTATGTGTGTATGTGTGTGTGTGTGTCAGCGCTGGTTCAGAACTGGGTTTTATACCCATACACACACACACACACACACACACACACACACACACACACACAGCTCTGCTTTATTCTCTGGCCAAAAATGTTAACTTACTTAAGCTTGCATTACTGCTGTGAAGCTTGTGCTTAGTACGTATGAGAATAGGCTTTACCACACACACACACACACACACACACACACACACAGACATGTAAAAGGGAAAACGGGGCCGGTGAAAATGGGCCGTCCTGCTGGCGGACGGAGAGACTGAGTGACCTGATCAGAGGGAGGGAACGTGTGGAGACACGACAGGAAGAGTTAACGCGGCGAATCGATGCTTCGTTACAAACTCAGGTTCACTTTAAATAAATAAAACACAACTGGGCTGATACGGCGCTCTGACATCAGTTTCTTTCATTAAATCTATAATAATAAATCATTCATTAAATTATTTCATCGATCCTCCTGGAATAATGACCGAATTGTTTGAATTATGTTGTTAAAGGTAATTCCTATCAAATTAATTAATTAATCATTATTAATTATTCTGTTATTAAGACAACTTAACCTGCTGCTAATTCAGTCTGAAAAATGTCACATAAATACAGAGAAAAGATTTTTATAATTAGCCAGAATCTGCTCCCAGCTTTTCATCCTCACACACAGATCATATTAAATTCATAAATGAATGAATAAATTCCATTTTACACGGAGATAAAACACAATTATTGGGATCAATTTATTGTTTTGGCTTCATTTCTCTGTGTGTGTTTATTAAAAGCAAACTTGTTCATTTGTAAAGTATTTAATAAACTCAATAAATTTCGTGAGAAGTTAGAACAGTAGGAAAATATGAAAGAAAGTTTACTTTTTATTCCATTTTAATAAAAAGCCTTCTTGCAGGCAACAACTATTATTATGAAAAGGGACAAAAATCTATTGTAATTATTTCTTCTTGGATCAACTCCAGGTATAACGTCTGGGGGGGGGGGGGGGGGGGTCTGATACTGGTGTCCCAGAGAGGTTTTAGTTTGACACCAGAGAACTGAAGAAAAACTTCTAAATGATATTTCTTCATCATGTCTGTCATGTTTTATGTTTTTACAGCCTTATCTTTAAGTTTTAAACATCTAAATGAAGATAAAAGGTTATTTTTGCCCAGATAAGTCTGAAGTCTGAATGATGTGAGGCGACAGAACGGCGTCGGTGAGGCTGTCAGGAGGGGAACCGTTCCACCGACCGGACTGGGTTCAGACAGAACATGTAGAACATGATGAGGTGATAGAATCTGTCAGCAGACGACGTCCTGCATCGTACGGTGAAGATCAGACACACTAAATATCAGGTTTTATGGTAATAAGAATTATCTTTAGTGTCAGTTTGTGTTCGCTTCACTTCAGAAACCCACGTTGACATTTACAGGCTGGGATCAGGAAGAAACAATCCATCCCTCGTCTTCCGTTTCCGTCCGTAATCATCACCTCGCCAGCAGGAACAGAAAGAAACCGCTGCCAGGTCTCCGCCGTGTCCGCCGGAGGGCTTGTCGCTGTGTGTACGGCTAAACGGGCCTCTGCATGCACACACCTTCCAGCCAACCGTCTGTCCCCATCTGGCGGCCCACCGCCTTGATGCTCAGCGGTTTTGATGGTGCTGGTGGGCTTTCAGTCAGTCACCGGGAATCAAACCTGCGACTCGCATTCTTCTCTCTACACGGACAGGTTGGGGTGGAAATTCCCAGCTATCCGGAGAATGCCGATGCTTTCTGCTCTGCTGTAGTCCGCCTTCCCACATGGGACACACACACAAGCGGTTTGAGGGTGTGTGTGTGTGTGTGTGCACTATTTTGGCAGCTGCGACCTTGCACATTGATGTCAAGGGCTTATAAAAACAGTAGGAGAAACGGCAGACAGAGCCGACGGATGAACGACTGCGTGTACCATCCTGGACATGTCGGCGTATCGATCCGATAGACGCAGCCAATCACAGATCACCTCAGATCAATCACAATGTTCTGTGTGTTCCTCTGAAAGCAGAGTAAACAACCACCGACGCATCAACAAGGACATTTCAGTGAAGAAATTCTCCTCTTTCATTTGTTTATATGTTTATCCATCATTTATTGATTTATTTACCATTAATGATGAAGGAAGAAAGTTGGAAAGAAGAACATAAACAGAGAGATTTGTTTATGTTTAAGGAAAAATGCAACATCCAGAGCAAAAGACACGGCCTGATGTGAGCTCCAGCAGCCAGAGAGGTGTCAGTCAGATGATGTGCAGAGGCGACCTGAAATAATCCCCGTCGTGTGAAACGATGTGAACGGGTCTGAAAAAGCATCAGGCGTGGCTCCACGGAAGTCGTCGCCTTCAGCTGCAGGTGTCCGAGCCTCAGCGCCGTTATTTACTGGCCATACGCCATGTTGTCCACAGACCAGCCTCGACGTTTGGCTCCTGGTTCACAGATTTAGTCGTTTACAGCTGCAGCTAAAGAAGCTCAGTCTGTCAGGATGAATAAAAAACCCTAAAAAACTCAAATTAAATGAGGAAATCCTCACAATAATCAGGGTCATATTCATGTTCTTGGTGTCCAGAGACATCTAAGGCCCACAGGATGGATTCACAACGTTGTGTCTGTCAATTTGCCTGAATAATGCTAAAAACATGCGATAGAAACATCTGTAAACATTAAAATTTGCATTAAAATAAACTAAATAAAGGTCTGAACCTTTAAGCTTTGGGTTGTAAATAAACCCATTGTGCTCTTGTAAAAACATAAAACATGCAGAGAATGAAGAGTCTTACACTGTTTTAAACAAACTAAAGGTTTAGTTTGGCCATAATTCCACGTAAAACCACATTAATACAAGAAGCAGGAGAGTAATTACAGGATAATATACTGACACTTAAATAACTGGAATAAAACCAGCAGCCAGTCTGACTTTTAACAACACCTATACTTCCTCCTTCGTTCTCACAGAGCAGAAAATGCAACAAGTCCTGAAGAGAAGAAACATATTTCCCTCCTGCTTTCTAAATATGCAAATTAGGAAACATCCGACAAATATTCAGCATGCATACAAGGTGAATATGTCTTTTTATTCTTTTTAACATGTCCAAAAATACCAATAAAAGCTGAGATTCCTTCTAATAAATATCAAAATATCATAAAGGTTTACTTTAATTCAATAATAAAATCTATTTTTTCCTGACAAGCAGCCAAACAAGCAACTTATCACCTTCTAAACTCAGAGCTAAGAGGCTGAAAAATGTGGATAATGACCAGAATCAGGCAGATCTGCGGAGCTCTTAACCTACTTCCGCTTCATTCACACAAATAAATAAATAAAAGGATGCTTAAAATCAGCCGTGTCAGTGCGAGTGTTTCAGCAGCGGTGTGTGTATCAGAGTGTATCAGCAGCAGTGTGTGTATCAGAGTGTATCAGCAGCGGTGTGTGTATCAGAGTGTATCAGCGGCATCAGTGTCACATAATCTGATGCTGAGGGATTAAGTATAAGCCTGCGTGATGTGTAAGGCTTTAACCCGCCCGGCAACACACACTCACACACACTCACACACACGAAGAGGACCTTAAAGCAACCGAATGACCTGCATGTACACACACACACACACACACTTTCTTTTTCCATGCTAACGGAAGTGCGGTTGAGGGAAGCAGCACAGCTGTCATAAACTAGGAACATGCAGAAAAGACTGGGACAGATGTTTTCTGCATTTATGAAAAATTATTCAATAAAATCAAATTTTAAAAAATTAAAAAAAAAAAAAAAAAAGGGATTAAAATTAAATGTATAAAAATATAAATTAATTAAATAAATGAATTTTTATTAAAATAAGCAAAGAATAAAATAAAATTTAAAAAGCTAAAAAAAAAATTCAGTCTTCTTTTGGATTACCGAACAGAAAGGCTCAGTTTGAGGCCCACACACACACACACACACAGTCAATGCATCTATTTATAAAGTTATAATTGCATAACACGCTGTGCTCTAATTCCAGCCTACTGAGCACACAGGATGTCCACACACACATACACACATTGGCATTTCAGTCACACACACACAGTTATGTCCCTTTACATCCTACACACACACCAGCGAACCTTTACGTATAAAATTAATTAATTTGTTTTAAAATTAAAATAAGATTGAAATGTTTCATTAATAACAAACAGTAAATAGTTATAATAATATTTTACCTTTTTATTTGTTTATTAGTAAAATTTATATATTTTTAAGTTGTATATTTCATAATAAACTTTAATAAAAGCTTTCCCCATTGTTATTTATTTACTTAAACTTATTCCAAACAGAAATTCTGTCAACCTTCCTCATAATTTTAATTTTAAAATATATTTAAGTTTTTTATTTAAACTAAAAATTTATTTAGAATATGAAACATTTTTCCATTAAAATGAATGAATAAGACGAAGTGATTTATGCTCAAATAAACATGATAAATACAGACTCTGTGTTTTTCCTGCAGAAGCGGTGAAAGCTGAATAAAAAGCAGCCGAACAGTGTTTAAAGTGTGTTTTTCCTGACGCTGCATGCTGAGTGGACGGCAGGATTTTGGCAGGCTGCTTCAGGACTCTCCTAATTAAAACTTACTGAATATTCAAACGCTGCGTTAGCATAACAATGGCCGGCTGGCCGGGCCGCCTTCAAATGAGGCCTTTTGTTTTTAGCCCAGCTTTCCGCTGCCTCATTAAGCCGCCGGAGCCGACAGCCGCTACCCGGAGCTGGGGCCTCGCTCCAACCCTCCTCCTCCTCATCGTCTCCCCACCTCCCACCCACATGAGCCCCGATCCTGCCTCAGCTCTGCTCGGTCTCCCCGAGCTTCTCGTCGACCACTCTGCCCCAGTTTTCCCACCTCGCTCCACTTCCCTGCTTCACCGGGCAAATTACGAGCTCAGAACATGCAATAAAAACAAACCCCAACGACGACTGCCTTTTTATTTCTGTGTTTTCTCTTTGAAAAAGCAAACAGAGCAAAGCGAGGGGTGGGGGGGGGGTGAAGATGGAAAGCAGCTTGGCACCTGATCAAGACCGTCGGCACAATGTGCCATCCAGCCGCCAAACAAAGCGGCGGTGCCGGGCAGGGCCCCCGTGGCATCGCCGAACCTAAGATCCACGGTTTAGAAACACAAAGACGACCCTGAACTAAAACAGGTAGAAAATGGCGAAGGGGTTGGCATCCAGCAGCTGGTGGAGGAACTGCAGAAAAACTTGGTTTTAAACCATCTAAACACACGTTTAGTCTCAATATTGGTCAAATTTTGGGGCCTCAAATCAGACAGAAATAAAGCCGGATTTCCAAACCAGTAAAGAAAATTTATCTTCTAATTTAAAAGCTTAAAAAAAAGCTCTGAATTTACACTTGTTAATGTGTTCCTGTCCACTTGGCCCTCAATGGTGCCCTGATGTCACTTCCTTTTCTTTTCGCCCTGAAGCCGATGTGAAGCAGTCGCAGCTGAGACAAAGTCAGGTAGTTTGCTGACAGACAGGTAGATCTGAAGGAAATCCCAGCCGTCCGTCTTCATGTGCACCTGCAACTTCCAGACGTTTCTACCTTAAACGTGGGAAAAAAAACCTGCGAAATCCATTCAGCTCCACTTTTTACCCCCACATCTCTGGAAAACCAGCCCCCCCACCATCTACCACCTCCTGTTACTGGTGTTTTACAGGTGCAGGTTACTGGGAGACGGGCAAGTTCATCAGAGGTCAGACAGCTTTGTTGGATGACTTTCTCAGATGTGATGCCAGACAGTCTTAAAGAAATTTTCCAGACACTGTAGTGCTATTCTTTTTTTCAAGCTATACATATTTAAAATATCCTTCACAAATAGAACAGGAAAAAACAAATAATTTGTGATTTAAAACAAAAACATCTAAATGGGATGCAAACATCATAAAAAGCAGGGAATATATTTTAAATCAACACTATATGCTATTAAAATCTCTGCAAATATTTAAGGGTTATTCATCTCCAGCTTTGGGTTGGCCTCAAATGTATTTTAGATATTATGAACACATTTTAAAATACAATCTGAGGCCAAATTATGAGAGAAAAATGTGTTGTTTTTTTTATACTGAAAGTAATGAAAAAAAATAAATAAAACGGGGCCTTGTGTGAAAACCAGCAGTGGAAAGAAGCCACACAGGTGTCACTCCGCCGAGAGAAAATTATTAGTACTGTTCAGTCTGTTAAAAGGCTCAAATAAAGAGAATTATTAAGTAGAGCCATATAAATATGTGTTTCAATTGAATCTGGAGGCGGTCGACAAGATTTATTTGGATTTAACCGAAAACACGACAAAAAAAAATCGTGGATTTCGGGAACTATTTAATCATTGTTTATAATTAAATGACAGATAAGTTGAGATAAAGCCGCGGGCACTGTAAACGCGCATTTCAGAGGTTTAAAAATGTCGTTACACAGTACAAAGCTGTGTCACTTCTTCCTCCACACAACACACACGAAAAGAGCGCATTTTATTCGTTTATTTTATTCATTTTTCGCTCAGTTTTCTCCGCCGGACTACACACACCTTTCTAAGCTTTTTCCTCGCGTATCAAACCGCGGCGGTTTTAACGGAAAACGCCAACGGTCCGCACGCGCTCTGACGGCGACGCGACTCAACGGTCCGCACGCGCTCTGACGGCGACGCGACTGCGCCGTTAAGTTGGAGCGTAAAAAAAAAAAGCGGCGCTCCTCACTTTCACACCTCCTCCTCCTCCTCCTTCTCTCAACTCTCTCCTCCATCTCTCATTGCCTCCCTCCCTCTCTCCTTTTCTAAAACACACACATCCGCAGACTCCTCTCGGGCAGGAGTCCGCGACAGGGAACGGAGAAAAAAGACGGTTTCTTACCGCTTTGCCGTTGTAGTAGTACATGAGCGAGCTGCCTGTCATCCCGGGGATGGTGTACGCGCAATACATCGTTCCTCTCCTCCGCAGAAAGAAGAAAAACTATATTTCTCCCTCTTTTTTCCCCTCTCTTTCTGTCTTCTTTCGCTTTGGTTTCTTTAGGTCCCCCCTTCTCGACTCTTTAACTTTTATGGGTTTGTGTTGGTCTCAAACTCTCGCCGCTCCGCTCGCGTGCTCCTGCCTGCATGCGCGTTTTTTTCCCCGCCGACAATTCCTTCAGTTGCATTTTCCCATATGGCCGAGCCGAGGCACGCGGAATATGCAAAGTGGGAAGGGAGAGGGAGAGTTGGAGGGAGGGAGAGAGGGAGAAGCGTCCCTCCCCTTCTCCCTCGCTCGCTTTACAGGCGCGCACGTGGAAAATGAACGAAGAGAGAGAGAGAGAGAGCTCACGGTCGCCGACAGTCTTTCAACTTTCCACAGTAAATCTGGAAGGCATCCTTCCCCTCCATCCCTCCTTCCCCTCCACCCCTCCTTTCCTCGCGCGGAGCTGCAGCTCTCCGCGTGCCTTTGAACTGAGCCGAGTATTCACTTTTTCCACTGCTTTCAGTCCGCGCGCATCTTTCAAACACATCTTTTTTTTACTTTTTCCCCTCATTTCCTGTCTCCTTTCCTCATCCCTTCTTTCCATTCCGCTTCTGTTCCTCCTTTCCTCATCCCTTCTTTCCTTTCCGCTTCTTTTCCTCCTTTCTTGTCTCTTTTCCTCATCCCTTCTTTCCTTTCCAATTCTTTTCCTCCTTTCCTCATCCCTTCTTTCCAATTCTTTTCCTCTTTTCTTGTCTCCTTTCCTCATCCCTTCTTTCCTTTCCACTGATTTTCCTCCTTTTTTTCCTTGAAGTCGCCCTCTGCGTCTCCTCTTGTTTACATCCACCATGTTTCACCTCTGCTTCTTATGTTTCCCTTTTTTTTTCTCCACACTTTATTACAACATCTTGTAGAGACAAAAAAAAAAAAAAAAGGCAAGGTATTTTTCGGATGTAAAATTAACAAACAGAACCATAAAAACAACTTACAGGGTCAAACATTTTACAGCATCACCAAAATTAGCTCCAGTCTGATTAGGATTATTCATATATTTCATTATGTTTCCCTTGTCAGCCTCCTCCTGAACCTGGATTCCTTCACTGCATCTTCTCTTGTTTTCTCGTGTCTTGCTCTACTACCTCCTGTTTATCACTTAATTTCCTCTTCTTTCTCAGCTCTAATCCTCTTCTTTCCTTATTTACCCTGCAGTCTGATAATTTTAAATCATCTAAACATCACTTAATGAAAAAATAAAATAAATAAATGTTATGAAATGATTAATAAAATAAAATAATTTATTTTAAAATAATCAAATAAATTAAAAAAGTTAAATATTTAATGAAAGTCTCAATCTTAACCTAGAAAATACTGAAAGCGTCCTATAGGGGGCGCCACAAACAGCGGTCTCATCAGGTTGAATGTGTTTTCTGCAGTGCGGTGTTACCCGCCTTTTGTGTTCGGGTGTTTTATTTCTAATATGATCACAAAGTTTCCGTCAAACCTGTCAGATGGTATCCTGGAAATGAAAGGTAAACTTTAAAATACCGTTAAGTCTGATTGACGGGCAGATTCAGAAAGAAGTCTGCGCTCTCCAGACGTAGCGGAGATTGGGATATTTCAGTTTGATTAAAATAAGATTGTTTTGACAGCCTTTCACAAACATGAATGTGTGCTTCTCTTCCAGATGAAGACTAAATGTTCTTGTTTCTGCATTTTTTTAAATTTTTTTTTTAGTTTTTAGATCGAAGAAGCTCAGGATGAAAGTCTTAGTCAAGTTCCAAACCTGTCAGGTCCGACATTTTCTGTTCTTTAACTTTTTAGACTCGACCTAAAAATATCAAACCACCTTCATTTATTCATGTTTCTTCTGAAGAGCCAGACTTACTGTAATCTTTTGATGTTGTGCTGAACAACAACTATTCGTGGGTTTTCTTTGGATATTAGCGGCTTTTTCTCCAATTTTCAGTCACTTTGCTTGTTTGTTTGCCTCAGTCTTACTGACGTGTTTTCAGGTGCAACATCACACAGTGTCCAGTGTCTCCGCCTCAGGATGCTGCTAGGCAACAATGCCAGCAGAAATATACACAAGAGATGTGACTGTGCCATTAAATAGGTCCAAAGTGCAGAGTTTTATGGTTGAAAAGTTGTCGTATATACCGTCTTTGCTATCATCGCTGCTATTTTTGTCATCTTTTTTAAATTAACCAAACATTTCACATATTGTTTCCATGTTTATTCATTTGTTTACACTCTTTAAATTTTCATTATATGCTGTAATACGCCCCCTAGTGGTGTCCTTCTGTGACAAGTACACAGGTACTGTCGATTTATTCGCCCCTTCATTAAAGAAAAGGCTGAATTTAAGCCACTCACATAACTGAGACTAAAAAAGGAAAAATAACAAAAAAAAAATGGCTCAATTATAATTTAGTGAAAAAAGACACTGTTTTTTTTTTTTTTTTATTCAATTGAGGTATAAAAACAAACAAACAAACATCAGTTCTGGACAAATTAGAGCACCTTTCTGATGAACAGTGGGACAAATTACCTGTCAACAGGTGCAGAAGTCTGACTGAGAGAACTGACTATCCTATAAAATATTTAAACATTAAAATATTAGTTTATGAGTGATGTAACATCCTTTTATCATACTAATTGGTTTTTTAAATAAATATTTCTATCAAACCACACTTAATTCTTAAAATTGGTATGTATTATTACTTTTGTCAATTTCTTCTTATTTCCCAGGCAGCTGTTTTTTTCTTCTTCACTGGGATGGATGAATCAACTTGAGGACGACTGTACTTATGTGAATGAAGACCCTCCATAAGTCTAAACACAAGCATATTCTCAGTCTTGGGGGTTTGAGGCTATTTTTGCTATAAAATACTTGTAGTTTGATCTTTATACACATAAAAACATGTTTATCAAGCCCATAGTTCATCTACATAATCTGCTTATTATGTTTTCCCTTGATCTTTTGTTATTAACATATAAAACTTTAAATTACAAAAAGAATTATCAAATCTAAATAGCAAAGAATCGTAGAATCAGCTGATTCGCGATAAATTGATAAAAAGCTGAATACATTAACCCTTTCATGCATAGTGGTCATGTAGTGGAAACCTATTTACAAGCATTTTTCTTGCATATTCATGAGTTAGGATGATATTTTTGTAAATGAACCACTTCAGTGGATGTTATTAAGTCATCCAATACGTTTCCACTCACTGGAGAATAAATAAATATATGATATAAATTTAACATAATGTAATTACACAAGTTTGCCTTTGCAATAAATAGGAAAAGAAAATGACACAGCTATATTTTTATTGAAGATTTACATCATATAATTATAATTATATATTATTTTATAAATATTTTATAGAATACATGACGATGAATAATAAATTATGATAAATTATAAATATCCTTAATAAACAAAAATGTATAATTGCATATGTCTGTAGAGGTAAAATACTGTATTTTAAAAAAAACGTTTATTTTATTTATTTTAATGTTATTACTTTTCATTAATTCATGCATGGAAGGGTTAAATGAGAAGCAGCGCCTACCCGTACCGTACCACATCCAGTTTCTATGGAGCGAGGAAACTGGAAGCTATCCCGGCAGTTCAAGAGCCAGGGTAGGGTGTACCGTGGTCGCCGGTATGTCTGAATGCAGCGTCATCACATCTCTGATTCCACATGATCTCCTCAGGTCAAATAAAAACAGGAGAGACTTTCAAACCGGCACTTTGGACTGGAGTTGACAGCAAAGCTGCAGCTGATTTAGCGTTTTAGTTACGGCGCTTCGCAAACCAAAAGCAGTCATACCAGCGTAACCATCAAGCTTTTTACAGACGAGAGATTTTCTTCTTCTTGTCAACTCTGGAAGGAAACATGATGTCTTTTAGTTCTCACGGTCCTGGTTGGCGAGGTCTTTCAGCTTCTCTTTCAGTCAAACTGAATTTTTTCTTGTTGGGTTTCTGAGATCAGCAGTGTGATTGGTCAGAAATGTGAAGTGGGCGTGGTTAATTTGGGAAAGCGTTGTCATTTCAGCTGAAGTGAAACGTTTAACACAGTTACATGGAGGGTTTCGGTGAACATCTGATCGAAGCTGCAAGGAAGTCTGAAAAGGTTTGCAACATGCTGCATAAAGACACAGACAACTTCACGTGCACATCCTCAAAACGCCACAGATTTGGTCTTATTCCTCCATTTTTCCACAGGTCTTCCTGAATAAGTGCAGTTGTACATGTTGTTCTGTCTTTCCTGTCCTCTCCACCCCAACCAGTCGAGGCAGATGGCTGCCCTCCCTGAGCCGGGTTCTGCTGGAGGTTTTCTTCCTGTTAAAGGGGAGTTTTTTCCTTCCCACTGTCGCCTCATGCAGCTCAGGATGGAGGATTGGATCGAAGTCATGACTCGATGCAATCAGTTGGTTTCTTTTATAGGATATGTATGAATTGGCTTGAAATGAAGTGTATGTAAAGTCCCCTGTGACAACATTGTTGTGGAGCGGCGCTATATAAATAAAGTTGAATTGAACTGAATTGAATTTAGTTCTAACATGCAGAAGAAACTGTAGATTAAACATAAAGACAGCAACACGCCTCCATGGACCAAGCTTCTCATGGTGTAACCGGGCTAAAGCGAACCACCTGGAGAACAAGAACAAGCTTCTCTGCTTCTTGTGGGTTAAACAAACTTGTTAAATCTGGACAAGTGCCACAGCTGAGGCCTGGATCTGAAACCAATGCCATCAAGACCAAAGAAACCTGGACACGGGGACGGAAGATGGACCTGGGTCTTTAGCTGAATGGCGGCTGGCCTTATGGAGGGATGCGTCCTCCTCAGAACAAAAAAAACACCTGAGAAACTCTTCAAGATGACTTAAAAGTGACAACAAGAGGGTTCAGACTGTTGGAGAACAAATCTCAGACAAAACATGGCCTTTACATGCTTCATGTTCATGTTTGCATGTTTTCCTCACTTATTGCCCCTGAGAGTGAGTAGTGGCTCAAGGCTTCTGCACGGCGATCCTGTTTAAACTCCGCCTCGCTGTACCAGCGTTACAGTTTGGTCTGAGCTAATCCCGATGACGCCATCGTGACATCATCCGTCATTTCCAAATGAAACGAAGCGACAAAGCCACTGCTGACCCGACTGCAACATTTGTAGACTTTTTTTCACAGCTTGAGAAGCACGAAGGCCAACAAGTGAGCTGGTCTTCATGTGTGAAACTGGTGGAGCGCCCCTTCAAAAATACAGGAAGAAAGACGAAGCGAAGGGTGAGGAAGTGAGGAAGTGAGAGAGGAGGGAGGGGGGTTACAAGCAGACACCAAAACAGTAGGACAGACAGGGATTCAGTCTTCCAAATTTCATATTAACATTGTCATCATTCATCCTATTCAGACAAATAATAGACTCCAAAACAAGTGAACAGACCTCCCGAACCTCTCTCTCTCCCTCTTTTATCCATTCTCGGTTTATATCTCTCGTTCTCTCTCTCTTCTTCTTTCAGCTTTAATTTGATTAAAAAGCGAGCTGCAGGAAGGGGAGGGAGGGCTGATGCACATCTAATAAGTGGACCATCTGTCTGCAGCGCTGGCTGGCTCCCAGCATTGTACCCAAGCAGACTGCATGGGAAATGAAGGGAGCGATGGAGGGAGGGAAGGATGGAGAGATGAAGGAGAGTCCAGGGGAAAACAAGAAAGACAGAAACCAGAAAAAGTGACCTGGTGAAGAGAAACAGAAAATTTCTAGCTTGTTTGGGCCACAAACCTGCCGAGGGAGCGAAGAAGTAATGAGGAGTGGAGGGGAATGGAGAAATGGGGGAAGAATAAAGGATGGAGTGGAAGAGAGAGGAAAGGAAGAAAAGAGCTGAAAAACAGAAACTGAGGAGGTTAAAAGATGTGACCAAACAAAGGCTGAAAAAGATGAACATGAGAGGAAAAGGGAGGGAAGAAGTGTGAGAAAATGATAGAAAAAGGACAAAAAGGTGGGGATGAATGGATTAAAGAAAAAGAGAACTTTCCTCCAAAATAAAGGGGGGATAAAAGGTGATGAGAAAATAGAGAGAAAGGGGCTAAAAAAAGCTTCCAGGGTGGAAAAAGTGGAGAAAAAAAAGAGGAAAAACAGACAGAAAAGGAAACGAGAAAATAAGTAAAGAAAATAACGAAGACGAAGACAAACATGAGAACGGATGAGAAAAGACGTGATCTCATCAGAAAGGAGAAGAAGGATGGATGAAAAACTACATGGAGATGAAAAACAAAAATATTCCTCTAATTAGTCACAGTTACAGGATGAAACTCTGTCAGGTGGGAGATTGTTCTGGTTGAACTGGAAATATCGTCGTTAGAAGCCAAATGTCCCTCACACACCCACTGGGAAGATCTTCAACCCAACATCAGGCCAGACTCGGATGTATAGTCCAAACCCAAACCTGCAGCCTGCTTTGTAGTCTCGGTCTCCTTCTTTCAGGACTGTTAAATAATCCAGTTGTGGAAGATACGACGCCTGTAAAGATGGTGTCAGCCCAGTTCTGAACTGGTTTGAACCCTGATTGAAAGACAGGAACTACTCAGATCTATTCAAAGACAACGTGGAGTTCCCCAAAGCACCGTTTTGGGCCCTTTTATGTTTCGCATATTGATAAGAGAAACACACAAAATATTTGATCAAAACTACGCTGATGACACTCCGCTCTGTATTACTGCCTCACAAGGAAACTCTGCTCCCACACAAAGTTTACAAAATATGAATCTCATCTGCTGACAACCAATGAGTCACTGAGACTCCTAAGATCAACTTTTTGCTTTCCGTCCTGAGATTTAAAAAGAAACATTTAGTTTTTATGCTCCACCTTTCTGGAACAAACCGGGTCACATCTGAGGTCACTCCAAACATCTGCTTTTCTAAATCTGGTCTTAAACTTTATTTACTAGGGCTTTGATGGAACGCTTTTGTCCCGATTCAATTCAGATTTTTTGGGTGGCAATTTGATTTAAATTGCAATTTTCACAATTCTTTGACATTGCTAATTTTTGTAGATTAAAGACAAAAAAAAAGGACACTTTTTTTTTTTTGCTCATCATTTTTCTTGTTTCAGTTAGGAAAAAACAACACAGAAGCCAGACCATCATCCTGCTGCTATAATGCCCAAGAAGAAAAGTAAAAAGATCAATAAAAAAAATAAAAAGACAAAAATTTATAATGGATTATTTTTATTTATTTGAAAAAAAAAAAGATTTTTTTTTTTAACAAAAAAATCCATTTTAAAATCGTGAAGCAAAAAAATTTTCAATTTGATTTTCCCACCCCTATTATTTTTACTAATGCTTTTACTGAAAGCAAAGAGTTTTATTTGTCTTCTTGAATCCATATTTATTTTGTATATGATGGTGACCATGACGACGGTCTCAAACGAACATCTGTTTCTGTACCTCGATATTCTCCTTTATTTCTCTCTATTTTAGCATGTTGTGTTTCCGTTTATTATTCTTTTTAGTTGGTTTTAACTTTCCTACTGTGAGTTGTCTTTCACATGAATGTGCTGTAAAGCAACACCAGCCTCTGCCAGCCTAAAAAACACCAAACAGGAAGTTAATAGAAGTGTTTTTGTACGACAACATTTTCTTTCTTTTTTTTTCAGTTTTGGCACTTTGTTTCTATGGTAACAATGTTTTGTGTGGACAACAGTATGAAAGGTGTGGGAACAGGCGTGTTAACATGAAACTTTACGCTATGATGATGTGTGTCACATCATCTTGTATTTACACACTGGAACCCTGTTTATACCCACAAACAGCACAACAGCACCAACAACAATGGTTCCCAAACCTTTTGACCCCCAAACACCAAGATAACAAATACTGTTCTTTATTTAAGCTGTAAAGGACTTTGTAGTCTGAAAAATGACAGATTATTAATGTGATCAAGTGATGGAAACACCACAGGGATGGTTCTTGATAACTGGGAGTTGTCGGAAGGATTGTTTCCTCTCTAATGCTGCTGTGGTATTTCCCCAGCAGCTCGGACGACTTCCGTTGAGTTTATCTCCAAATTCCCTTCATGCTCATGACCCCCACCACCATCATCTATCCATCTTCTACATGTACAGTTTAAAAAACATTCAGAAACAAGGAGGATAAACTGGTTTTACAGGTAATATGTTAACAGCTGCGGTAAAACACCCAAATACGGAAAACCAGCTTCTTTCACATAATCAGGGCCAAATTCAGACGTTTAAAATACCATAGTTTATGTGGTAATTAAAACAAATTACATTTAAGGCTTGAAAAATATCAGAAACTTCATAACAGAGGAGAATGAAGTGGTTTTTCATGGGTTCAGTTCATCGCTGTGACAAAAGACCTACAGGCCCAAAACCAGCTTCTCTTGCGGAGATTCAGACCTTTAATATGGCGACAGTAAGAACTTTGTGGTTTATGCTTTAATGCGTAAAAAGACTTTAATTCTACAGATTAATTTCTGTGTATTTCAGGGCCGGATTAAAAGTGCACTCTGGCCCCTGGGCCCAGAGTGTTCCAGGGGCCCCCTTCCCCACCGAAACATTATAAAAAACTGTAAATGATACACTGTGAAATGACATTTCTAATATCTCTCAGTCAATGGTATCAATAGCAATACGCTATTGTGGTGTAACTGTGGTGTAACTATCTGGCTTTTATTGACATTTTGTTTCATGTCCAAACTGCTGGTGTTTGCCCCACATGGGCCCAACATGGGCCCCAAGTGGGCTTGTACTCCTGGGCCTGGGCCCATAATTCCCATTGGATTATCCAACCTTGGTGTATTTATGTTTCACTTTGACAGCCCTCATAAAAATAAAAAAATATTGCATAAAAATAGGTTTTGTTTGTTTTTACAATGGACTGAAATAATCTTGGATATCACTAAACAACTGCTCAGGTTTGATGAGGAAGCAGTGCTAATGTGCTAATGCTAATGTTGGGTTTGTAGTTGCAAAGTCTCGCATGAACACTCGCTGTTTTCAGTCTGCATGGAGGCAGTCTGCACTCTGCTGGTGTGTAAACACAACTTTTCACAAACAAAAAGGAAAAAATATTGGGCTTAATGTGGAAATGTTGGTGTTTGAAACCACAATGTAATCCAATGAACAAGTAATTCTTCCGTCTTATGGAAGCTGAGGGATGGTGTGTGTGTGAGTGTGTGTTTGTGCGAGGTAATAAAAATAATTTGTGCCATTTTTATTGACAAAACACACTTACAAAAACTTGTTAGATATTGTCATTATCTGCTGTCATGGAAGAGAATGTTTAATCTTGACAGCGCCCTCTAATGGCTGGAGGAGGAAAGTGTTGATCCACAGCAACCATTCTTCTTATTACTGGTAAAACTGGTATGCTGGTGACCTGATGAGGTTCTGCCTGCCTTGTAATTGCTGGAACGGACGCTGTTTGCACTGGGAGGAGTTATTAACAAAAGGTTGGATTTAAATCATGAATGTTTGATGTTTTTCAAGACATTTTCACTCATGTTGTTGATTTTTTATGATCATATCTTCGTTATCTGTTCATCATCGTTACTAAAAAACAGCTTCTGTCCATCATTTCTTGCCATTAATCCGTCTCTCGTCCTCTCCTGCAGTTTCAAACACTCTCCCTCCTTCGCATCACTTCTTTTTCTCTCATTGTCATCCTCCATCTTACTTTCCTCCTCCTCCTCCTCGCTTCTTTAAGATCCTGTTTCTCTCCAGTTTTCTTCCTCTCTCTCTCTTTCTTTTCTTAACCTCCTCTGTCACTCTTCCTCCTTTCGTTCTCCTCCTCCCTCGCTCCACCTCCTCCCTCTTCGGTGCTCAGATGACAGTTAATCCCTGGTTGAATTATAATCTCACATTTCATCCTGATTTCACGCCGACAGGATTTTCCTTGGAATCACTACGCCCAGTTGTCAATCTCTCCCTCTGTCTCCCTGCCTGCTCCTTTGTCTTCCTCCATTCCTCCCCTTCTCTAGACGTCTCCTCGCTTGTCTGAGTTGACTGCTTTCCTCCCATGTCCCCGAGCTTGTCCCGTCTTTCCCCTCATTTTGTTATCTCATTTCTTTCTATTTTCCCTTCCCTCCTTTTTCTCCTCACCTCTCATCCCGCTTCAAGCCTTTTATTTCAGTCTCTTTTCATGCAGCAGGCCTGAAGTTACAAACATAAAGTCATCTGAGGATTTCAGAATCGAGAGAGGGAACCGGGCACCCAAACATACGCTTATGTCTACTTTAAATCGATTTACAATGACAACCTGGAGATTAACCTTCGTCTGACCACACAGTATTACTATTCATCTGACCTCAACCCCAACCTGTTATAATCCTACTTACCTTAATCCTGACCTTAAATCAAGCTTTCACCACTTAAATGAAATGAAATGATATGGGGACATGGCTCCTCCTTCCAAAAGGAAATAAAGCCTCATTTCTGGCATTTTGTTAGAAATGTTTGCTTAAAATCACATAAAATTACAGAATTATATCACTTACAGCGATAAGAGTCCATCACAGTGAAGCTTACAATGACTTTAACTAGTTGTAAGGTCCAGATGGTTGTTTGGGGTGTCCGTGTGATGACATAAGCTACTAGGAGATGACCCAGTGTGGCTTTTCATGCTGCAGAATAAGTGGAAATGAACTGGGCTCATGTAGCTCGCACTTCACAGACGGGCCTCCCGTTAGGAAAAGCTCCCAGTGCAACAAACAGGAAAGCAAAACAAGAGGAGGACAGAATCTGCATGGGTATTTTTCTGTCGTTCACATGCTACATGCTACAGCAGTTTAACTCTCTGCTTCAGGTTCAGACGTGCCGACTTTTAGTGTCGCTTTCAGTTCAATTCATCTTTATTTGCAATAATTCACACGTTCATTTCAAGGCACTGTCACAGTTGGTCACTGCAGTCTGGTTATAATACAGTTTAAACATTTTCACTATATAATCTTTATTAGTCAGATTTCTAATAACTGTGGTCATTTAAGCTAATGTATAAAAAATAATTGCCAAGAAACCAGTGGATTGCAGTGAATCTTCTTTCTGATTCAGTCCTCCATGCTGAGCTGCAAGCGGCGACAGTAGAGAGGAAAAACCTGAGCAGAACCACTTAGAAGACTATCCCAGCAAGAGGTAGCTGTATACTTCTCATCTTTTAAATTCTAGTTCATGTTTAGAGCCGTGCAGGATGATTTAATGAGAGCCTGGCAGAAAAACAGACATTATTATACAACTTCTGCCTCCAGTTATACCTGTTTACTGATTACAATGGTTTAGGTTTGACTTTTCTTTGAACTGCTGGTCACTTAGGTGAGGCAGGTTTATTTGTACAGCACATTTCATGTACAGTCAATTCAAAGTGCTTTAAAGCATTAAGGAGGGATGCCTTAATGCTTTAATGCCTTAAAGAAAGACTGAATAAAAAAAGAAGGAAAATGCTTTGAATCAGATTTACAGTGTAAGAAAAATGAACAGTTATTTTGACAAAAAGCAGCAAATAAAAACATTTCTAAGCTGATTTAAAGCAGTTGAGAGTTTCAGAAGACCTGCAGCTTCCTGGGAGTTTGTTCCACATGTGAGGAGCAGAAAACTTGAACGCTGCCTCCATGTTTGAGTCTGACTCTGGAACAGAAAGTAGACCTGGTCCTGATGACCTGAGGGATCAGGTTGGTTCATAACAAACCAGAAGATCCTGAATTGACTCTGGTCTAAAACAAATGTAGTGCTTTTGAGTGCTGACGATTTTAAAGTCAGTTCTTTGACAGACAGGAAGCCAGTCTAAAGATCTGAGGACTGGACCTATATGATCCACTTTCTGGTCTTAGTGAGGACTGGAAAAGCCGGGTTCTGGACAAACTGCAGCTGTTTGATGGACTTTTAGGGAGACCTGAAAAGACAGCTTTACAGTAGTCTAATCTGCTAAAGATAAAATAAGGGACACGTTTTTCTCAATAATAGAAATAATAATAAGAACAATAATAATAATAACACATTTTCCTTTATTAATCCTGACTGGGAATTCCAGCTCTGCATTTTAACCCTTTCTATATTTAGAGCAGCGAGCTCCCATATTTTGGTGCAGGTTGGTGTTTTAAGGACCTTCCACAGTAATCTCTCTAAGTTGGACACCAGGGACTTGAACCCAATCCTCAGGACCAAGCCCACCTCTGTAACCATCAGGATACGCAGACAAACGGACAGTTTGTGTGTCTCCAGCATCAGTTATGTGCGTAATGTTTTCAAGGAGTTTAGCTTTCCATCACTCAACACACGAAACGTAACAATACTGGAAATAGTGGGAGCAGTGTTGAATCGTATATCTACGGAAGCATCACTTGAAAAAAAAAGCTCTATTTTTCTAAATGAAGAAAATAAGTTTCACAAAAAAAAAAAAAGTTCTGTTTTTCTGAATTAACGTAGATTAACGTACATTTCATATGCATCAGTTTATATCCGTGGAGAATACCATATCTAACTAACTGATCTTGAAGGAACGTGGCTATGTCCAGAATATCAGGTGGGATTTTATGTCTGAACAAGTGCATAAAACCATATGAGGTGTCTTTGCAAACTGGACAAACTAATGATCCCATCAACATAACTGAGAAACAAAAGTATTTCCCAATGTCTAGATCCCAAAACAAAGTGAAAGTAAATGAAACTAAACAAACGGGACATGTTGGACCTTCTCTGGATCAAGCCTGTTAATAATGCGAACAGGCTTAGAAAATACAACAGCGTTAATTCACAGAAAAAAAAGAAAAAAAAAATTTATGATGTTAATTCAGAAAAACACAACTTTTTTTTCAACTCAATGCAGTGCTTTTCCATATATAGCTGACACACAAACAGCAAAAGTTAAAAAAAAAAAAAAAAACACAGAAGAAGAAAATGATGCAGAAACCGCCCCAAAAAAGCACCTGTAAAAGATGTAGAAGTAGTCGAAAACAGCAAAAACATCATGGTTTTATTCTTCTCCTGGTGTTTTTGGGTGAATGTAAACAACTTTATAGATGTTACTGCTAGCGACAACATGAAAGTGATCTGTGTACTCAGCACTGCCCTCTAGTGGATGAACCGACTTAACTGGACAAATGTCAAAGACGCATGGACGTATGAGGTCGTATGAAATCATTTAAATAACACATCCCCATTTATATATGTAAGGAAGCATAAATCGGACTTTAGCCCTGCTCCAACACACCTTACTTAAATGGATAAATTCCCCCATCCGCATGATGTTCAGCTGTGCAGAGCCAATGGTAACAAAGCATTCATATGATTCAGGTGTGTTGGCGAAGAGTTGCAAGTTGCAGGGTAGTAGGTCTCACCAATGGGATTTGGGTGCTCCTGTATTAACTATTTCTGGATATCAAACTATAGTTTTATTGTTTTACAGAAAGTTTTACAACTTGGAGACAATCATGATGAAAAACCTGACATGGCCTCAATTCCTACGGAGGAAATCAGACGCTAATTTTCCTTCGACACAACCTGACTGTTGCAGAGATGGAGAGACAGCGACTCCTGAAAGAGTTTGGAGAGGTTGTGTAGGGGTGTCTGAGGAAGGTGTGTGTGTGTGTGTGTGTGTGTGTTTGTCTGGCATCTATCAGAACCACAGCTTGCCAAAAAAAGCAGTAAGCACAGTGCAGACAGAGAGAGAGGAGCAAACGAACAAGCGCTGCTGCACGCTAATTATGCATGCGTGATTTAATCTGCAACTCAATAATATGCAAATATATTCATATGTTAGTTTCTTAATTAAAAATGCAAAGCAGCCCTTATGGTGATTTTTCTGTAATTTTCTGTTCAACCTAAAAAAAAAAACCGGAACATTTTGAGAAAAGCAACAAATTGGAGGGGAGTTCTTCGGTGGGGGGTTAGCAAAACAACCAAAACTAATCTTTCTGTGGGAGCAGGAGCACTGGATGAAGGTGTTACTAGTTGGAATTAAAGCAAACTTTGTTTCTGTATGTAAGAAATTGGTATGTACGCTATAATTTAAAATGCCACACTTATGGTTGTGATTGAATATAACTACTGTACGTGCAACACCTTCCGTCATTCATGTGCATGTTCCATTCTAAATGCCAATTTCATATGTAAACGAGGACGTCCATTGCAAACATTGAGTTACGTTGCCGCTCTTATACTTCCATGCATCTTTAATCTTGCTAAGTTAAGCAACAAATAGGTATATCTGGAAAATGGACCAAATTACATTGTAACCGCCACAGGAGACGGACCAAACCGTTCCGTGTGAATGTTATCGGTATTTAGCTTAAAGCTGCGGTAGCTAATGTCCATTTCAATGGAAAACGGCAAGTTGAATAAACCATAGTCGTTTTTTGCTTGTTTCTCCCCCCAGCCCCCGGCCCTCTATCCCATCCCCACGCAACACACAGGGATACACAGCTAAAACAAACAAAGCTAACAAGTTTTTTCCCTCTCGGCTACTTTATTCAAAGATGGCGATGTAACATGGCCGCCTTTTGTTTGGTGGGCCGCCACCATGAATAACTCATTCGATGCTTCAATGTTTTCATTTGGATACTTTTGTGATTAAAGTTGGGGTAGGCAATGTTGCTTGGAGACATGTTCCTCCGGGTGAAGTGGTTCCTCATCCTGATAGTAGTCTATACATTCTGTAATCATGAACAATAAGAAATATAGTTAGACCCCTCAGTTTACTGTAAATCTGTAAAAACTCTGACCAATCCAAATGTTCGGACCAAATTGAAGTTGTTCATTTCTTATATTTCATAAGCTTCTTCTCCCGGCTCCCCTCCTCCCCCTCCAGCAGCACACACCTGATAGCCACACCCTGCATATAAACAGCGTGTTAGGATGAAAATACAAAGTAGTGAAGAAGAAACTCGGAAGGCAAACATGGCTGAGAAAATGCAGGAAGGATTTCTCCGACCCGGCTCAGTTTATTTACCTCCTCCCACTAAACAGCCGAGAAAGAGAAAATCGTTGGTGCAAATAAAAAAGCCTTGGATCACGCAAGGAGCAAAACCAGAGGGGGAGGAGCCAAAACAGGGCGCCACTTTCACATCTTGCTAGCTCCCCAACATTACCCACCCAGCTTTAAATAGGCCTTATGTATGAAAATACTGTTACAATACTGTTAAACTGTACATGAACACATAATTATCATGGCTCTCTTGTGTAGTTTGCATCTGGTTAAAGTGTCATTTGCACCTCAGAAATTTACATTATGCATTCCTGAGCTGCAATATGTGAGTAACCACTAGGGGCAGTATAGGGAAGGATGTCTGAAGGTTGACATGAAAAATCCCAGGAAGTTTTAAATACAAGCCCGTTGATCAAGTAAGAGACCACCCGCATCCGTATGATGTCTTATTGCTACAGCACAGTGACAAATATCTCACAACAGCTGGAGAGAGATCAGAACTAGTTTAGAAGATGATGAGGAAACATGAAAAACTAAGTGAAAATCAGTCATAAGCCATTTAGTTTGTACATGTAGGAAGATGAGTGGTGCTGATGGGGTGTTTTGTCCACACCTGAGTTGGCTCAGAAATGCAAATAACTACCAGAGACTAGTATGGTGAGTAATTTACATATTTGTTGCAAAGCACTTTGCAATGCATCTGTACGAAAAGTGCTATATAAATAAAGTTTGCTTTGATTTAATATGTATAACGGCTCCAAACTACAGCAATAAGAAGCTGATATCCAGCACACTGTCGCCATGATACTTGTTTTGCTTACACAACCTCTTTCTGGTCTGGTTTCACCAATGTGCCCCCTCTTGTGAAACCCTCCGGTAGCAAGCGTAGAAAACAAGCTGGTATCTGAACGAATGCATTCAAAAGTGGTTTCATACGGTCATAAATGGTTAAACAGCAAGTAACGGGGCTTTAACTTCTGAGTTATGTTCAGTTTGTGACTTTTGTCTCTTCCTGTTTGAACAGTGGTCAATACAACTTGTTTAGGTTTTGGAAAATACTTTCATTCATTCTGTTTATACTACCATCACTTGGATGGACGCCATTATGTTGGTCACCTTGGTTACATGTAAACACATAACTTGCTGCTTCGTTGTTGGGTTTAGTCAATAATCTGAGCTGGTTGTTGGGGTTAGAAATAAAAAACAATAAAAAGACTGTGGCTACAGTTAAGATTTCTTGTCCTGCTACCATGAACCCCATGGCTAATTTTACTGGTAACCTTTTTACATGTAAATACAGCAATGCAACTTTCACTTTCTTTTTGGATTTAGCCAGTAACTGTTCTTGGTGACCAAAGCTATAAATCAAAAATACTCAGTTAGTGATGGAAAAAGATTGCAGTTAAGGCTAAACTATTCTTTTTATACCACTACATGACCTTCATAGACTCCATTATCCTGCTAGCCATAGTTACACATACACAATATGTAAACAGAATATTTTCCAATAATACTCTGGTTGGATTTATGTGATCATTTTAATTGGTGGTTGGGTTGAAAATCAATAAGATTAGATGAAATGACATTATTCTTGTACCTTTAAGTACATATAGACAGTATAACAGTGGAATATATATAGTGGTGGAAGACAGATTACTGAATTACTTTTTACAACCTAATACAATGAAATACAAAATCTTTGAGTACAGCTGACCAATACAACCTCAAATCAATATCATAATTAAATACATTATCTTCATTACTTCTGATTAGCAATTATTCGAGCATTTGTTTTTAGCCCTTGTAGCTAACTGAAAGTTTTTATTGCAAATATTTTTATGATACAAGAACAGATATTGTTTTTAAGATAGACAGATAGATAGATAGATAGATAGATAGATAGATAGATAGATAGATAGATAAAGCACACAGTTTATTTGTATATATGATCATTTAATGAAAACCATTAGATATATTTCGGAGAAATAATTTAAGATTGGACAGATGAATTTTTGATAAATTGGCCAGCCCTACTTTGGATATATCATTGGTCTGTTTTGATGCAGTTGCACAAGACATTTTAAAGTCAGCCTTTGATTTTTGTGCTTTCCCTTTTTAAAATTGACTTCAATGGGGCATTAATTTAATTTAATTTAATTTAATTTACGAAATGTAGGAAAAATGGTAAAATTTGGCTAACATTGCAGACATTAAGGACTGAGAGCTATTTCGCTGGATTGTCTTCTAAAACTTTTCAAATTCCTGATGCAAAGTAGACTAAACATACTTTCATTATTCCCTCTGAATTTTAGGTTTTGTATGTCACTATTACTTAGATTATCTGAAAGTTTGGTGCAGACATTAAATTCCCACCAGCCAGCTGAAGTCATGACATCATGTCTGGGTGAGCCTCTGTTCCTTCAGGCTCATCAACTCACTTGAACCTGGAAATTGGCATTTCTTCCCGGTTTTCACCACACAGTGGTTGCCATTAAAACCAGTCATTCTCTTTTTATTGTTTTTCTTCAACGTTTTATTTGCTATGTCTAAAGTTTAACTACTTCCTCCTCTATCTTAGCTGCTGTCGCTGAAGACATGACACCACTTCTCTCTTCATTCATTCCCTTTTCTTCGTCTTGGAATAGGAAGAATCTGTGTTGTTTAAGGGCTGCAAAAAACACTCAGAATATTTTATAGACATGCCGAAAGGCCCTGTTTCAAATCAAGAAGCCTAGTTATTAGTGTTATTACATACATGAGTGCAGTTTAAATGAGGCATGTCTTCTCCTGGAAAACGCCTCGAGGTTCCAGTTGTAGTTTGGCTTTCAATAACTTAAACTCACTTCAACTTATTTAGTATCAAAATGGCACTTTAAGTATTCTGGTCAAAACCTACAGTGTTACAAAAACAGACAAAAAAAAATACACACATTCCTCTTTGAGCTATAAAAGGGCAACAATAGAGATTATAACTGCATTTTAGCAGGAGGAAATTTCAATCTTCAGCCTGTCGATGCCAAACATGAAGCATTAAAGATTTTAATTGTTAATTTTGTGCTCATATGTCACCACATTCTTTGCCAAAATAATCAAAAGTCCCTCCAGCTTAAGCTGCTCTTTGTATTGAAAACAAATTAACAAATAGTAACAATTGAGGAAATTGCTAAATGCATGTTTCACTGCAACTGCGAGCACGTTAGCATGCTGGGATTCATATCTACCCAAAAACACCTGCCAATATCATAACTAAAGGTTGAGACATAAAGGATAAAACTCAAGTCTTGCCTGATTAACATTTTTAATGGATAGGCTTTTACGTGTAGAGCTGTGAAGAGGACATGTTGTGTTGGTATGATACCACATTTCTTGCCAAATGATCAGGATTGCCTCCAGGTTAAGCTTGTCTGCATCCTAAATGTGAATTAGAATGTACTAACAGGATAAATAAATATTAACTATATGTTGTATCGTAAGTATGAGTATGCTAGCATGCTAGCATATTCGGCCTAAAATGCCTACCACAGTGCCAATATCAAAACTAACATAATCATGGCCTCATGAACACAGTGTTTAGTAAATGGCTATCGCTAGCAGTGTAGTAAAATGAAAATTTTGGTGTTCATATTTCACCACATTTAAGCCAGACTAAGAATCAAGCTTAAGTCTATTGTAGTGCAAAGAATAAATTGGCAGATGCCAACAACCAGGATAGATGTGAACTGCATGTTATACTGTAAATATGAGCATGCCAGCATGCTAGCATTCATATTCAGCCTAAAATACCTACCAAAGTGTCAATAAAAAACTATATTTCTTTATAAACACTACTGTAAATACTGATAAAGCATAATTGTAGCCTCATGAACACAATGTTCTGTAAATTTGGCTATCGCTAGCAGTGCAGCAGAATTAAGATTTTAATGCTCATGTTTCACAACATTTCAACCTGACTAAGAGAATTCTCTCAAGCTTAAGTTTATCTTTGTGGTAAGAGTGAATTAGCAAATGCCAACAGCCAAGATAAATGTTAGCTGTTTGTTACACTGAGACTGTGAGCATATTAGCATGCTAGCATTAATAAAGTGGCCATTAATATAATAACCAAGAGATTATTCCTTCTTTTCTGTGTTTTCCGCAAATAGGTATTGCTAATAGTGACGTGGAACAGAGATTCTGATCTTGTCAAAACATTTTTACCAAACAAATAGAACTTCTTTCATTGCAAGCTAGTCTTTGTGCTAAGTATAAATTAGGAGATGCTAACCGCTAAGGCTTGTTACATACTCCACGAGAAGCAAAACCTTTGACTTGCTTTTTCTTGCAAGAACTCAGGGCGTCAAGAACAAGGAAAACGTTCTTGTTTCTCGTGGGGTATGTAGCAGATTTAAGATAAACACTAACTGTATTTTAAACTGTAACTATGAGGATGCTAGCATGCTAGCATTTATATTTAGCTAAAAACCTACCAATATACAAATATTTTTAAAAAAACCATATTGCCTTATTGACATTGTATTGTGGAAATGGCTATCGGTAGCAGTGCTGTGGAATGGAGATGATGGAGGCTGGAAGTCTGACTTATGTGAAGCCATTATCCCTGGCTAATGGGAAATGCCTGCTGGTACTTTGCCTACCCCAACTTTTTCAAAGCATCCTGCTCTAAATGGTCACAACAATAGCACCTGAGGGCTTTTGAAATGCTCTTAGAGGATGTTGGAGCAAGCTTTTGTTGGAGCTTTGCAGCTTGTTCATAAGTTCATAACTTGCAGTCGTCCCGCCGAGCAGTTCATCAACCTGCTACTAGAAGAAAGACCCTCCCAGCTCTTTGTTTTTTTTTTTGTTTGCTTTACACAGAGTGTGCTCAGAAGGAAAATGATGCTGATCCACCCCAACTTGCAAACAAAACTGGCTTGTGTGCGCATGTTGCGATGGATATTTACAAACTGCTTTACCATTTTAAAGCCTGTTTATTGGACAATTGTATAGTTACCAAAATCATCCCACATTACATTATATTTTTATCACAAATGCCCTGCATTTGACATTTTAATACATTTTCATATGAAGATCACGGCGCTGACCTGACAGATTATTGTGAATCCTGTTGTGAAAAAGTGTGTTAAGTATGTTTAGATGTAGATTGGCATTTTGCTCCTGTCCAAATTGATTCAATCTGGAATATTTCATTATAGCTAAAAAAAAAATAAAACAAAAACACAAACAACTGTTTGACTCCCCTAGATATAACATAAGGAAAAAAATCAGAAATACAACGGAGTCTTTAATTTCCCTGTGGCTCAGAAGGACAACTGAGAAATGTCCAACATGTTATCAACAACTTGAAACAATTTTGTCACTTTAAATGCAGCTTAGTGTGCATGAGAGAGTGAGTGTGTGTCACAACATGTGATTCCCATCACGGCTTTGGAACAAATCAGAGTGCCGCTCTACACTGCCTGTTACTGCAGCCAAATATTTAGGTTCAGGAATGCACCAAGGAACGTTCACATCTGCAGTGAGCACTCATGTGTGTGTGTATGAAAAAAAAACAGTAAAAGGAGGCCATTTTAAATCCTAATGTCCTCACAAGGACAGAGAGACAGCAAACATCCTCAAGCCGAGGTCATTTCATTGACAAGAAACCTCTGAAGCAATGAGGCAGCTGTGGAGGAACAAATGTAATCCTTTCTCCAAGGAAAAGGTCAGACGCTGGTATGAACTATGTGGAAAACTTGGTCAATGCCAAGGATGTATCCAAAGCAGATCCAGAGGGCCACCAGTGAAACTGGAGTTTTGATTGTTGGAGTTTTAGGATAATCAGTTGATCAATTTTTTTCCCCTCAATAGCTAAACAATGTATAAAACCCTACTGGTGTGTATACCGCTCCTTACAGCATTCAATCACGCAACATATTTCTAGTGAATTAAACGGTTGTCACACTTGTGTTGTGCAAAGAATATGTAAGATTTTCTTCAGTCATTTTCAAAGTTGAGATATAAATTTAAAAACAGATGACTTAAAACTTTTAGTTATGATTGCAAATATACTGATGTTAACTGAGAAAAAGTTAAGATTTAAAGATAAATATCCATCAACACAGTGCCCCAATATTTCCAACTGTCTGGTGTTTAAGTTAAGATGAGATTCAACATGGCCAGATAAAAGCTTAGGAAATCTTGGAAGCCTTGGACTTTCAAGGCTTTGGAAAATTAATAATTTAAAACAGTTTGGAAAATTAATAATTTAATACATAACCGACTGTTTCATTCTTAGTATAGGGGAATTTTATCGTAGCCCAGTCTTTAACCTTACTTCCACCAAATAGTCTGGTTCAGGGCAGCATAGTCTGGTACGGTGAAGCTGGATTTCTGTTTGCACAATCAACTCTAACAAAATGTAACTCATTCCTAAATAACTTAAAAGCTTCCAGCCAACAGAAGCTTGCATAAAAAAACAACAGAGCATAAAAGCTAATATAACATTGTAAAAATAACAGAGTCCAAAAGCTAAAAAGATAGCAGGGCACAAAAACTAATACAACAAATAAAGGTAGCAGACCACAAAAGCTAATCAGCTGGCAGAAAACAAAAGCTAAAACAACTTAAAAAAAAAAAAAGAAAAAAAAAATCCAGACCACAAAAGCTTGCATAAAATGATAGCAGAGGACAAAACTAGTACAGTTAAAAAAAAAAAAGACAACAAGCAGAAAAGCTGAAACAAAAACTATCAAAACATAAATGCTAACATAAAAAGCTAACTGACAATAAAAGCTAACAAAAGCATTGAGCAGACAACAAAAACTAACATAAAAAGCCAGCAGAGCACAAAACTAAATTTTAAAAAAGCACAAAAGCTAAAACAAAAACTAGCAGAACAAAAACACTAACTTAAAAAAGCTAGCAGACAATAAAAGCTAACAAAAGCATCGAGCAGACAACAAAAACTAAAATAAAAAGCTAGCAGAGCACAAAACTATTTTTTTAAAAAGCACAAAAGATAAAAGAAGAACTAGTCGAACAAAATCCCAACATAAAAAGCTAGAAGAGAACAAAAACTAACATAAAAAGCAAACACATAATCCAAGGTAATAAAGCACAAAAGCTAAAACAAAAAACTAGCAGAACACAAACACTAATATGAAAAGCTAGTAGACAATAGCTAACATAAACAGCTAGCAGACAACAAAAACTAACATAAAAGGCTAGCAGAGCAGAGAAGAGAACAACATATCAGATTAAAAAAATAACATACAACATAATAAAGAAACTAAAGCTATTAACAAGCCTGCAGGGCACACAAGCTCACATAACATGAAAAGCTAGTAGAACACAAACACTAATGGCGCTAAAGAAAAATAGCAGCACAAAAGCTACTATAATATATATAAATATTTGCAAGAACTATTGACAACAGTTAAAAAACAGCAAACTAGTGACCACTAAACTAGCATAGTATCAATGGCTTTAGTCACAGTTCAAATGTGAGACAATTTCACTAAGTTAAGCTGAACAGTTTACAACAGCGGTTTTCAAACTTTCTGAGCAACTCCCAAGATAACTTTAGTTGCACATTTCCCCTTCCCAACACACACACTCACACATATAAAGACTGAGCGATTAATTGTGTGATATATATTAAATGGTTCATCGGATATAAGGAGAATAAAATCTTTTTTAATGGCTTTGTTTCACTGCTGAAACAAAACACCAGCTTCTGCTGCAGAGATGGTACCACCACATTCAGATTTTTAATGTGACGTGTAACTGTTGTTAAAAATTTAGACGCTAATTTCACAGATTTATCTTTGAAATTATGGTTTAATTTTTACATCCCTGCAGAAAATCCCCATTTATTTGATAAATGCAGGTTATTTTTACAATTATCTGGCAAATGTCTGAAATTATCTCATGACCCCATGGAGGTCCCGATCCCCAGTTTGAGAAGAGCTGGTTTAGATTTAATTTTAAAAATCCATCTTTTAAGGGAATTTAAATGTAGACTATTAAACATGTGTGAGTTATATTTGTATTTATGCATTTTTGTGAGGTTTAATTTTACGTTGAGCAAATTTGTCGGGGAAATTTTCTGACATAAATGAACACGGCAAAGCATCAGACACAAACAGAAGTGAAAGCCTTGCAATTCAATTAGTCAGGTTCCCATCTGATACAAAATGGCGGCCGCGGTGTATCAGTGTGGGACATTTTGGGGCTGCGAGCCAAGAAAATAGCTTCGACACACACACACACACACACACACACACACACACACACACACACAGAAACAACAGTTAATCATTCACATAAACTTTTCAGACATTTTTCATTCATTGTGTCATACGTTGAACTTATCAAGCAGTTACAAAAGAGCAAAGAAAGACAAACAGACTCGTGTTTTAAATGGACTTCTGTGGCTTTTTCAAGTGGAATGAATCACTGAAGCATCTAGAAAACATAGCTGAACACGCTGCTGTCTGTCAGTGAGTCTGAAGCATGAGGTCATCTCTGGCTGAAGCTCCAGTTTCTGTGTCTCTGGTCCAAACACCAAAGCTGTCCCTGCTGGACGATGGCAGCTTTTCACACCTACGGTAAACTCAGTTATATGCTTTATGTCCGCAGAGTCCATTACGGCTTTAAATCAGGAAACTGTGGTGAAATCTTGCTTCAAGTTTGCAGCCAATTTAGCACATGGTTTTAATGGTTACCCGCAGTTTCAGAAACCTGATTGAGGGCATGCTTGTGGTACCAGGAGAGATGAAGGTCATCTACAATTGTGTCTCTTTCCCTCTCCATCTAAATATATATCTATAATATATGATCATGTATTCTGCCATCTAGGAGTTTACGATATTTCAAGTAACCTTCTGGAAAAAAGGGCCATTTTTCTGCTCTTTGTACATGCTGCTGCTGAAAGAAATTGCACTCTCTGTCAACACTCCCTCGTTCTCTTTTCATCCTCTGCCAAGGCTGGGTACGACACTGCTAATTTGAGCAGCATGCTAACACAGGCACGCGCGCACACGTCATTTTCAGCACCAATTCACACATCAGGAGGTGAGGTCACTGCATGTTTTATACGCTTTTGTCCATTCAGTTTTTATAGATCGTCATTTCATGCCCAGCTGCATTCTTCTACACAGACAGGCAGATCTAAAAGCAGACACCAGATATCTGTTAGTATCAAAAGTTATGTTTCATATTCATGTTTTTTTATGTTTAATATCAAACTATTCAGTTCTATGTAATGATAAAGTCTATAAACTAGCATATAATTGAGTCCTAAATGCTTCTTTACAAGTTAAATGTGAACACTAACCTTAGTATAACGACAGTACATATAAAACAGTTTTTTCTTATTAGTTTCTCTGCTTCAGTGAAGGGTTTGTACAAAACAGGATGCAACGATAATTTAGACAACAATGAGCAGCTCTAATACTCTTTCCTGTTTCAACATAATACCCTGCCGCAGAAAGCCTGAAAACAAATGGTTTTCCCAGTTAGCTGTGGAAGAACTGACCTCAGGTCCGTCCAGCACCGTTGGGATTAGCAGGAACCTTTTCGCCTAACATCAGAGCTGGACTGCTAATGCTCCTGAGGCTGGATGGGACTGGAAAATCCCTGCATCCAGTTCCAAAGGAAGAAAGCTTGTGACCGGTGGCGGGGGAGGCTGTTTAAGCAGGATATTAAAGATAAAAGTTTACTGATTGTCTTCTTTCTTCCTGTTTTTTTTTTTTTTAGCTAAATGAACCGAGAACGTTTGATCTTTATGTGATACAGGAAAATATATTGGGTAGGATGTGATCTGGTTGTAGTTCCCGAGGTTGTCTGAAGGGGGCAGTAATGCTCACAAAACCACCTCCCTGTACCCCTTCCAACCATCAGCACCACCCTTCACCCCCCCCCACCCTCCCAGCTCCCCACCCATCCCTCCTCCACCCGCGGCCCACCGGGGACCGCCGGTTCTCTCCTACTGTGCCTTCTGCAAGACCTGGCTTAATTTAATTAACGCTGTCAACTTTAAACAAAACCACATCTGAGCCGAGGAAGGAGAGAGAGAGCGAGAGAGAGCGAGACAGAGGGAGAGAGAGAGAGCAGGAAATAGCCACAGATGGGAGTAGATCGGCCCGGTCACTTCGCTGTGGAGGACTCAAACGTCTCGGGGTTTCATGTAATTTCACCTTGGAGGAGTTTGGTTTCACAAATGACTGCAAAAACTGTTTACAGACCAGGAATTCTTCTTCTCCTTTTTCTTCTGTTTCTTTCTTTTTTAAGATTAAATCAAAGGAAGTGGAGGTCTGGCTGTAGAAACTGGTGCTGAAGATGACACTCTTCACACTGTGGATCCTCTAAACTAAAATGTAAAACTGAGTGATGAGCTGCAGGTAAAAACGGATATAATTTTTATTAGGGACGTTTGAGTTGTTTTCTTTAGGGATGTTAAAATGTGTAAAAGGAAAGAAATGATCTGAAATGGATTTTTAACTATTTTACCTCTTGAATTGCTGCAGATTTTAGGTAAATAAATAAACCAGTTTATTAATCCTGATGTAAAAATAAATGTAACAAATGAATGATCCAGCTTTTAATGATGAAGGATGGTCTAAAGGAATAAATAAATATGTACACAAAGGAGGGGGATCAGGATTTGAAAATGCTGTGTTTTTTTAAAAAAATAAAGTTTAATAAAGTTGAAGCACATTTTTAGTTTGAAAAAATATAAATATATTGTCTAAATTTGAATTTTTAAAAAATTATTTATTTTCTTCAATGAGGTGAAAATTATACATTCTTGATAATAAATAAATTGTGAAAGCTTAAAATTAACAAAACATCTTTACATTTATTTAATAAAAAGGAACAAACCAAAAATTACAGCTGTTGAAATTTTCAGTAGGATTCAATGAGTCACAATAAATAATTAAAATTGGAAGCCCTTGTCAAACATAAGCCTGAATGCTATCATTCATGCTGTGAATTAGATATGACTGTGTGCGTCACAGTTTCAGGAAAGAAACAGCCAACTGTTTAAAATAAAAACAAAACAGTAATTTCAACAATATTACCTCTAATTGCTCCATTTTCATGGTTTCATAATAGTCACATTTGGAATATTCCTGACCTCTTCATGTGTTTTACTGTTTATTTATTCAGCATTAGCAAAGCTCAGAGGATGAACCAGAGACTTTATCAGCCTGAACAACAAATTAACTAAAGCAATGATATCTAAAGAAAAAACATCTTCTCTCCCAGCACCATAAACAACAATGAGAAGGCACTCTGCAACTTGCTAATGCTAACAACTGATGCCTAATTTTCTTTTGATTACAAAGACGTCCCACGCTCTCCTCTCAAGTGACATTTAATTGTTTCTCAAAGTAAATCATCAGCTCAGCAAACTAAATTTGATGAACAACAACAACAAATTTGCAGAACTGGGAGAAAAAAAGAAGACAGAAATTAATTAATTGAAAGGAAAATACCAATCACCCGCAGCTGATGTGAAACAGAGACAAGAAAACAAATAAGACCTTTTACCTTAAATGAAGTGTCATCATCTCTGCAGAATATTGTTTGTTTTAGTACAAAATTAAGACAAACAATTTGTTCAAATACATTTATATAGTATAATTACATACATATATATCTTTTTCTTCACAACTATTGTAAGCAAATATTGAGTACTTAATGAAATGGGTGGTCCCCAGATATAACTACAGACAAAACATTGAAATACCAAATATAGCCTAAAATGATACTTTTACTGTAGTTTAAGTCCTCAAACTAAGTGTACAAAGCAACTAACAGACAAAGAGACATGTAGCAAACACAAAACAAGAAAAGCACAATGAAATATTTGTCTTCCGCTTTTTTGTGTCACAAAAAAATTTGTGTAACGTCAACCGAGGCCTTAAAGTCCTTAAAGTGTAGCCTTCATAAGGCAGTACACACAGTGTGGTAAAAAACAAACAAAAAAACAATTAAAAAAAAAAAAAAAAAAAAACTCCAGAAAAACAACAACTCATTGCTATTTTTAAAAGAAAGACAAAACAAAAAAATCAAAACTGAATTTATACAGTTCAAGAAACTGTAGCTGCAAGCTATGGCTAGTAATTTGATCAAACTGATCAAGAACGCTAACACATTTATTGACGTTAGCTTACTGTAAAACAAGTAGAGACATGTAGAAACACGTGTCTTTTTTAATTGAAGGTATTAAAAATTCTCAAGTGTTGAAAATGAACCACAAAACCAACCATTGTGACTTGTGATAGCTAAAACTTGCTGGTGAGGCACTGCATGTTGACAGAAACTAGCTTAATCCAATGAACCAACTTTCAGTTAGCCTAGCCTCAGTGTAAGCAGATGCGAGTCACAGATTTTGTCAGTGGTCCAAACATCATAGAGGGCAATTACTAATCATTTGGTAGTCCAAGAAAAGATAGTATAAAATTACAGTTATATTAAACATATCTTTAGTGCAGTTTGGTAAGAACCTTCGTTGGTTTAGCTGTTTTGCTAGCATCTTCTGGGTAGATAAAACCAGTAGAAAACTCGATCCCATTTGAAAAAAATGGGACATTTTTTAAGTTTTTATTTTTCCATTGTATATTATCTCAAATTTAAAATGTGGATGAATACTTAAAATCAGTTTATTTTCAATAACAAGTATGTGCTTTCATAACTTTTAGCACAATTCAGTGCTAATGCTATTTGTAAATGTCTGATATTTGTCATAATGTGCTATCCTGATACTTTGCTATGTACAAAATCCACTTTTACTGCTTAAACTAATTCTAAAATTGAGCTACAGATGATACAGCCTTTGTTCTTGTAGGCATGTGTGAGTTTATTGCCTGTGTTTTGTCCTAGCTAAGCAGTTTCATGGCTCAGAATGGAAACACAAACAGGGCTATTAATACCAAATGGGCTGAAATTTCGGGAGATACAAATGACTTTCCTGTAAGGAAGTCGGGGATCTTTACACTGACAGCATGGAACAGGAATAATCAAAGCTGCCAAAAGCACCGTCGCTTCACGCTAAGCATCAGCCAGTCATACAAAGACAGACTTTTAAACCTGTCCCTTCAGATGGGCGACTATAGGGAATGATTTTCCGTGACTGTGGGTCCCCACATGTATGCAACGCTGTTTACTCAAAGCTGCTTGGCTCACAAAGAGAACTTTTGTTTTTGGCCTCTGTGTGTTGCTATTGAATGGCGCACACACAAAAACACACATTACAGACATTCCTCTGTCAAATCAAGTTTGAGCTCAGAGCAGGTGCAGACCAGGCTCAGGGAGACCGTATGAGTGTGTGTTTTATGGCGAATGTGTGTTTCTGTCATAAAGTCGAACATTTCCACTCCAACTTGTAAATCCTCTTGAATTATTATGGTTGTGGTTACATGTAGAGCGAGCATTAGGGTTTTACACACCAAAAGCATTTCTATTCAAAGCAAGTCGTATCCATAGGCAGAAATGTGATCAAACATAATGGCGAAATATACCAATATATATAATATACCAACATAGATAAATATACTAAATATATCAATTAGATGTTTTTTGGGTGTTTAGATGGATTTTTGGTGATGTTTATAGCAGCTAATGAATAAATAAATCTGTGGCTAAAATATATGTCAGAGTGACAACCAACATCCACAAACACTGAAATTATACCTCCTGATTGTAGTAATCAGTATCTGATATAAACAGAATAAGTATTCAGATTCATTGAAATCTGAATTATACTATTTAAGATATTAGGAATTATATGAGCCTTGCTGATGTTTCAGTTGTGCGAGTGCAGAAATATATAGATAGATGACATATAAATGGTCAAATTTACCTCAATAGAAACAAACGCTGTCAAATATCTAACAAGTTAAATTCTCTGGCCAGACTGTTTAATAGAAAAGGAGAAGGAAAAAAGACCATCAGCTCTGTTGACTGCTGGAGGAAAGAATAAAAACACATTTCAGCCTTCTCACTGCTCATCGTAGCAGTTTGGAGGCTGGACCACTCTGGAGGGAAAAAGGACCCTGGGAGGAGCGGGAGGGTCTCTGGAAAGAGAGATGTCCGCTCAGAGATTTTTGTGGGAATTATGAGAGTTAAACTAAAAACAAGCAAGACGCTGACTATATACTACAAACTCAACACATGACTTCATGCAAAAGATACAGTGTGTTTGTTTCTGCCTGTTTATCTGCATGTTTACCTGTTTGTTAGCAGCTTTATGTAAACACAACAGATTTCTGGGATTTTTCTCTGAGAACGGGTTTAACTCAAATTAAATTTAGGCAGTGATCTGGAAGGAAAAGTGGACATAGGGATTTTAAAAAGGATTTCTACACATATAAATACATTAACGTACATTCTCGTTTCCAAATGTTTGTAAATGTATTGATGTTGTTTGTTTATTTGTAAAGCACATTTCATGTACAAAACCATCCAAAGTGCTTCACATCAAAATAAAAAGCATTACAGGTGTTGTAAAGACTGCTCAAATCACAATAAAAAGAAGAAATGGAACAAGGTTTGCTATGTTTTAATAAATATTTGAATTTTTATAACATAATTGTTGTTTCAGATGCTATACGTATGTTTGATAATCAGTGGCCACGTTTACATGGATAAACACTTCATCTGATCAGTGATCCGATCAGTGGCATTCTTGACATGCGCAGTGCCTACTTGTCCGGGAAAAAGTGTTGACTTGTTATTAATTTGAACCCTTAGACCGTAGAAATGCTTGAAAAATCCTGAATATTTCAGTTCCCAACCAAAACGTTTCATCCACCACAGTCCCGTTCTGTTTTGCTGCTGTCATTTTTCAAGTCAACATCACCACAAAGGGATCAGAATGACTGTAAACATGGTTGTTTTTGCCTGCTGGTGAGAAGTTTTAAGCCACCACTCTTAATCAGACTGAAAACGCTTTCCAATGGAGGCCGATTGGTTCATCTGTTGGGTTCATATGATACATTTTTTTTTATTCCGATTGGACACTTCATTGGATTAAATATGCTCCATGTAAATGTAAAATGAATGTTTACGGATCAATTTACGGATATAAAGAATATTAAGTGTCATGGAAAAAATTGTTCGCTGATACTCTTTTTTTAAAAAATTTCTTTATTTCTTAACAGCTGAACAACAAATACCAGACCAGGTAGGAGATAAAAAAAAAAGTGGGAGAGAGAGGAGACAATAACAATGGAAAAGTTAAAAAATAAACTCGAGAAGATAAAATGGGCAAACAGCTGTAAAGAAATTTAACAGAAAAAACAAAGCAGAGAACCATCAAGAGCACCTGCAGGAAGTCAAACTAAAACACATGAACAACAGTAACAACGCCGAGAACATGTTTAAATGTTCAAACAGAACTTCTATAACCACCACATACATGTTTAACACAACATGTAAGTCATATGAACAAAAGGTATACTATTACATGCAGTACAGCTACTCTGTTATTGCCTTCAATCAAGATTTTAACAATTCCCACAACAAAACGCCAACCAGCTCTTTGATATTTTCTGTCATGTTCTGTAACCGTGGATGTACAGGCAGAAAGTCAAACATGAGGGGAAGCTAATTTAGCTTTATTAAGTGTGTGTTTCACTGTTTCTTTGTCGTTCCATATAAAGACAACTGAAGCGCCACAAATAAGTGATTATGAAAATACACACCTGTCAGCAATCGCAAACATTTTCAGAAAGAAATAACAAGGCTCAGAACAAAGTCGTGCTGAGCTCACTTGTACTGCAGAAGAATTTAAATATCGACAACAAACATGGAACAAAGTTAAACCCTACAAAGCTCTCGGTTCAGTTTCTGCTTCCCAGTGCAGCTCGTGCCAACAAGCTGGCAGAACAAGACTTTTAATGCATTTTCCCGCACTGGATCCACGACTGCATTTCAGTCGGTCTTGTTAGCTCTCGCTTCATGTGGAGTGGAGGAAAAGGCCTGATTACTCACATCACAGAGGTGGAAACAAGAGAGGGTTAGAGCAGAGAGAGGAGGCGGCTCGTAGTGTCTCACACATGAAAGCAAAGCCACAGCAACCAGATCCAAAAAGCTGGATCACAAGACGGCCAGTAAAAGCCCTTTACAACTGTACTAGTTGGTTCTGCAAGACTGAGCAGCATGCAGGTTGTAGCACAGAGGACCAAGGCTTAAAAAGCAAAGCAAAAACAAACTGAAAACCAGAACACTCGCTGGTTTTGGTTGAAAACAAAACAAATGTTTTGTTTGGAGTCTGGAGTCATCCAGCAACAAGACATTTACGCAATGGTTCATATCATTAAATTTAAACCAATGAAAACTGTTTTAAATCAAATGACCTTGATTCATATAGCGCAAATTCCCGACAAAGTTATCTGAGATACTTTTAAAGATTCAAACTTCAATTTTAATTAACTATAATTCACTTTTCTGTAATCCAAATAAACAAACAAAAAAAATTGAATCCACATTATAGTGTAATCTATAATAACTGCATTCATATAAAAACCATAAAAAATATGGCAAAGCTCCAGAAACCATAAGGTTGAAGAGTCCTCTCTTTGGTTGAATTGACAATTTAGTCACATGGACAAAGTGGACGTAAAATACTGCAGAATAAATATCGTGGAATAAAGAGGTCCATTCTGAAGGGTTTTAATAAAGGGTTACAGCTATTATTTATTCTTACATAGGTATTTGACTACATAGCTACAGCTACGAACCAAGCAGCATCCTCCGATGGTAGAAGTGAAGCCTACGTGGAAGTGCCAAAGACTGCAGTTCCTCCTTCATCCACTAGGGGCTCCAAAACAGAGCAAATCCCCATAGACTCACATGTTAAAAAGACCAACTTCACAGCAGAAATAAACATGTTTACAGCAGAAATAAACATGTTTACAGCCTGGTTCAAAAATCCATTTTATGGTTAATAGGTCATGTAGAACAACCATGTTTTTTTTGCTGGTTAGCTTAGCTTTAGCCTGCTTACCTACGTTAGCTGGTTAGCTCCCATTAGCACTGGTTAGCTCGGTTAGCTTTTAGCTACAGGATGGATCACTAAATGTCAATCATCCACCATGACACCCACAGCGCTCCTCTCAGCCCATATTTGTCCTTTTTGGGAGTGACACGGTTGACCCTGCCAAGATGGCGATGGTAGGAATCGACCACCGAGCTTCAATTCAGCTCTTCAGAAACCTACGGTCACCTCACGGAGGCGCCACCCATCTTTTCATATCCAGTCGATGGTACCTACACAAACTGACAGGCAGTGCAGTTTTCTGACAGGCAGTGCAGTTTTCTGACAAGCGAACAGTCTTGATCAAATGCAGATTGGCTGAAAGTTATCATCAGCTAAGAAGACCCGACTCTAACCAACAAAAACTGGGTTTATGTCAGACAGGACAAAACGTCGCAAACGCTAATGAACATTCCCTCTTCCCAAAAAACAGGAAAAACAAAAGCAAGCAGCAGCAACCGTACAAGCTTTCCCATATTTCCAGCACTGCCCCCTTGTGGCAGTGGAGTGCCAAAACAGGTAGTTGTGTATTTCCTGAAGCGTCAATAAAAACTACGCAGCAGTTTCATAATTTTTTTACAGGTTAGTTAAAAATAAATGTTTAGCAATAAAAGACTGGATTTCTGAGACAAACCACAAGGTATTTATGGAAACAAATTGCTTGCAGTTGAGGAACTTTGTAATGTTGAAATGTGACACTTTCAGTGTAAAATCATTTTTTAGTTGTTAAAACATGAAATCAATATTATAACGTGATTTGTTTTAGATTTTTACAATAAAGCTGTGATGTTACGATGCAAAACGTGACAATGTAAGATTGTTAAACAGAGGACATTTTAACTTAAACGTAAAAAAAGAATCACATAATAATGCAATACTTATTGTTAAAGTGAGCTTATAATGCAATAAATTTATTACAAAAAGTATCATATACTGCAATAGTTTGTAAAAGAAAATCGATAAAACGTGTCATATAATATATACGTATAATGTCAACATTTAGTTTGATTGTAAAAAATGTAATAACAGTTTACTGTGATCCTTTTCACAATTTTACAGTAAAATTATCATGTTTTACACAAATATGAAAATGTTAAATTGTATCGTTAAAGTTTTATTATATAACGTCAAAAGTATCGCATTACGTTCTAACTGTTTATTGTAGAAAACGTGAAACGTGACTGCATCGCGTTATGACAGCAACGTTCTGATAAATCCATTTTCTCCGCCGGACGCAGCTATGATGAGAAGTGGCTCATTTGGAAAAGATCGGATTCAAACATACGTTGTTCTGGGAAATCTGCAGCGACTCAGATCTGGTTGCTTCCGCAGATAAAGCCGGTTATTGTTGAATGAATGATGATTTCTATATTTCTGTCCACATCTATTGGGTGATGTTACGAAACGTCATTTTAACTTAATTTAACGTCATTAAACATCATTTTAAAAACTTCTGTGAGGATCCATCCAGGAACTCGGGAACTCCTCCTGAGTCGGGCGAATCCTGCTAAACATAAGCAGACGAGCTCGAGTCACCAGATTTTCTTAGTGTCGGACGATTTGCAGGTTTTTCTACCAACAGGATTTCCAGCTCAGGATCAAGAAGGAATGATTTCTTGTATCAATGTGTTGATTTTGAGTAGAAGCTCCAGAATATTCCAACTTTTTATGCTTTTGATTGTTAAATTCATGTCCAAATACAGTAACGTGTCAGACTTGGACGGCAACAGAAGCCTGTCAAAGCTGCATGCATCTTCCTCTCTGCTTTCCTTTTTTTTGTTTTCGCCCTTCCTCTCCTCTCCTGGTTCCCATTCTTTCTCCTTCCTCTCTCCCCCCTCTTCCTCCCTCCTCTTGCTGCAGACATAGAGGAGGAGGAGGAGGAAAGAGGGCAGGAAGCGGGGACAAAGCGGGCCAAGGCCACAGAAAGGCGGACTCCTGCCGAGCCAAAGAGGCGGCTGACACGCCGTACATTCAGCCGCCTCTAACTGGCCATTAATGAGGTCAGCATCGGAGGAAAGCTCCCCTCCTGTACAACAAAATCGGAAATAAATCTAATGGGCGCCACAGCTGCAACAAATCCAAAGAAAGAAAAGAAGAAGAGAAGGAGCCATCTTCCATATGCATGAATAATTTTTCTATTTCAAACAGGTTTGGAATATGGAGGAAACTATTTTGCCCATTAGCAACCTGAGGCTAAAAATGCTACGCTAAAAACACGGCTCAACTGAAAAAACACACAGATCCAGTAAAACATCTGCTGCGTCTCCCTCTGATTCAAACGGCGGCCAAGCTTCAGGCCTGAGAGCAGCAGCTGGGGTCCGCTCGGTCGCACAGAAAACACGGTCGCGGCCGGGCGGGAAATTCTCTGATCACACGCCGAGTCAGCCCGAAGTCGGCACGTTTAACGCTCTTACATGGCGTCAACTTCAGAAACAGGCCTTTGTTTTTCCACATCTTTATGAAATAATTTCCTCTTTCTTACTGCCTGTAACATCGTTCCTGCCAGAGAGAGCGGCAGCATCGTCGTCTTCATCACCTGCAATCCTTCAACAGAAACCTCATCCGGCTTCCAGGACTTCCGCCTTCACATCAGCAGAAAAAGCACCAAGCGTCCGAGCGTCAGCACCAACAGATCCCAACAAATCGCTGCTTAATTCATCAATAAAAGGGAAACAAAGCAACCAAATTCTGCTAATAAATGCTTTTAAAGTGATTATTTTCTCACCAATAAGTGTCTTAAAACACCTAATTTTCTGTTGTTTTCCCTTAAAAAAAAAAAATCACTTCCTACAAATATCCACTTCTAGTTTCAGTATATTTAGATATTCTTGCATGTTTTTTTTTTTATTTTTATCTGGAGTTATTTTTATGGCACGAATCTCAGCTGAACGCTGTTTGTGTTCAGCTCATCATAAAACATGCTTTTGTCACCGTGTTTACCAAGTCTGAAATGTGCAGAAATACCAGCACCTTTTCCTCGACGCTCACACACACACACACACACACACACACACACACACACACACACACACACACACACACACATCAACAATAATAACCTGCAAATAATAATGCTAAAAATTCATGTTATCACTTACTGAGGACGGCAAGCCGGGAGGGACCTTCCGCACTTTTTTTGTGTGAATTTCTGAAAGACAAAAGAAAGAGGAACAGAATGAATCAATGCATCGGGGTTTACAGGCCAAGAAGCTTTTTTTTCCTCGGAAAGGAAGGTTCTCGCTGGATTTGTTTGAATTTAATCGAGCTGGGGGAAGAGGAGGAGGAGGAGGAGGAAGGAGCGAGGCCACTTCCCCCCCCACCATCAATATATTTACAAAGAGCTTTCACTGCAAACAAGAGACACACACTCAGATGCAGAAAGCTAAAAGACACGGCAGGAAAAACCAGAACAAGAAGCGGACGGTGCTGATGGAGGGCAGCTCTGACATGTTTGTAGTATTTTTTCAGGGTTTCTTCTCAACGGGAGCGAGGCGGCGCTCTATTAACTCGGAAGGTGAGACTTTGATGGAAAAATGAAAGTGTGTTTCTTTTGGAAATTGGCCTGCAGTTGCCGTATAAGTGTGTCTTCTCAAGGCTGACGCTACCAAGGCTACGCTGCGGACACCTTTGTCCTGGTCTTAAACAGAGACCGCCCTGTACGTCCTTCTGCAAGCACACACACACACACACACACACATGCTTCTCTTTACTGTCGATACACGTCATTGATCCTTCAGAGGGAAATAAAAAGACTTTTTGTCGGATATTTTATTTTAACCCTTTAAAGTTTGCATTAAAAAAAAACAATTTTTTTTATTTTTCTTCTGTCAAAAACAATATATTAACATGTTTTTTTTTCTTTTTTTTTAAACAAATACTTGTGATGACAATGAAATGTCAAAAGTTGGAGCAGTAAATTGATTTTAAACTGTGATGACATACCAGTAAATATCCTGCAGCACTGCATGCTGTTAATGGTATTTGTGTATAAAATGATAAATCTCATTTTGTTCTTGTGGGACCAACGATGGCAGCGCCAGTCTCCACGTTTGTGAAGAAGTTCCAGTTTGCAAAATGCAGAAAACCCACTTTGTTTGGTCGTAGGAGGTTGAAGCGTTTTTGTCATGATGATTTCTACTTTCTCCACATTCGACAGACAAAACCATAAAAATAAAAATGATAATAAATCCTAAAATATTTTAAACTCCTTCAGGATTTTGGATGAAAATAAAAAGTATTTAAAACACAACAGAAGACAATTTTGATATCTAGATTATTTCATCAGGTCATGTTACGCAAATAAAATGTTCCTCAGTTTTATAAAAGATTTGCCTTTTTTTAAAGAAAAGTTTTAATTAGTGTTAAAAAAAAAAATCACTAAATAGAAAAAAATCAGCCAATTCTAATTAATTTAGCTTAAGAGTTGAATTGAAAGCTCATAAAAAAACTAACTGGTTTTAGTTTTCTAACTGGTTTTTAAGCACCTGTTGGTAATAAAACCAGTAAAGGTTTTCTGTCTTCCAGGGAGATGATACATCAGTGTGACTCACACACACACAACGTGACATTAACCTGATGTTTTACCCGTTTCTGGTCAAATCCTGCTGCCTTCAGGTAAAGAAACTTCAAAAATCAGCAGCAACGTTGGTTTTTCCTTTTTCTTTTTGCATAAAATCAGGTGTGAATCTTTGTAGTGAAACAGAAACATGATGATCCTGTGCGTGTGTGTGTGTGTGTGTGTGTGTTTGCCATGTGCTCATTGACAAGCTCACGTTTACAGTAATCTATCCATCGTGGCGATTCTGAAGCTGAATGTTGCAGAAACAACGTAAATAAGCTGGACGTGAAGTTCAGCTTGTTTTCTCCCCGATGGACTGAAGGTTCGTCGTGTTTAAACAGATTCTGTGACGGATCCACGCGGATGTCTGCAGTGTGTGTGCTGGCAGCTTCGTACCCATGGTGTCCAGAGGCAGCGCTCTCCTCCGTGGGTTGGAGCTGTAGTGTTGGTAGTACTGCCCAGCCGGCTTGGTGGGCGACGACGCGCCGGGGCTCCCCAGACCCAACTCACCGCCCAGTATCGACTGATGGAGACAGAAACAGAGGAGGGTTACTACAGCTGACAATCAGGCCGTCGTCTTCAGGAGTTTTAACAAAAACACATCTAAAAGACAAACAAAAAAAAAAAAGGCTTAAAAAACCCACAAAACATCAGAAATTTCTTTTAATTTCCCTAAAAAGCCTGAATAGCTTGTTTGCTTCGAAGGTTCACACAGGTTTCAAGTCAACAAAATGATCTTTTTGAGGGATTATTTGCAGATAATTACAATAATCTACACGGGTAAATGCATAAAACTTTTTTAAAATGTTCAAAAGAAATTAAATAATACAGTTTTACAAACTGGGTGATAATCCAGTCATCTCCGCTGGAAGTTTAAAAATGTAATAAATGGGAAGAATCTGTGAAAAATGTTGTAAATATGCTAATAAACGGAGTGACGGTAACTAATAGGAGAAAAGGCAAGTTGGACACAATATAAAAATTTAACCCTTTCAGACCCGAGCCACAAAAAAATTAAGAAAAGTCCAGAAAAGTAAACTTTTCTTAAACTTTAAGAAAGCTTTAATAATGTACAATCTTTAAAAAAGATATTCACCATTTATTACTGTGTGACATTACAGAGTTATTAACGCGAAACCTTCTGCTTTCTGGTGTCCGATAAGGACAGAAAACAAGAATCAGTTCAACAGGATGTAAGTCTGCTACGTATTCCACGGGAAGCCCCCGTTTTGGGGGCCGTCAGAAGAAAATGACGTTGTTTTCTTCTCGCTAATCTGAGAAGTAAAAATGCGATTGGTCGGACATTTCAGGTGGGCGTGGCTAACACCGAAAAGCACGTTTGTTGCCGCTTCGGCGTTTTTGCTGATGCAGATGAAACAGATTGTTTTGATAAAACAGCAGATTGAGGTGGTGAGAAAGTAAGAAATCATTACGACACGTGGCGTTTAAGGACGCAACGTAGCCGCCTGCACGACCCGCCATGCTGCGGACGAAGTTTCTCATTAAATACGACATAACAGCAGACACCACCACAGTGATGCCCCCCTCCCTCCGTTGCATACGAAGCTTCTCCTGGAGTCCGAATGAACCAGACGAAAAAGAAATTTTTCTTGTTCTTTCAGCCTCGAGACCGAGAACAAAGTTCTTGCTTTTCATTGATTTTTCAACCAGCTTTCGAGTTTTTACCATAAAGTGATACTCGATGTATCATATATGTCAAGATTTCTGTCATTTTTATTGTCATTTAAAAAAAAAATTACATTTTCTCTCAGTTTAAACTTAAATATATGAGAAAATATAAATATAGCCTGTGATGGACTGGCGATCTGTCCAGGGTGTACCATGCCTTTCGCCCTAAGCCTGCTGGGATAGGCTCCAGCTTCCCCACAAACCTTCGTTAGACTAACCGGTTAGGATACTGAACGAATGAATGAATATCAACATAGATTAAGAAAATAAAGAATATATATATGTATAAAATATAAAAGACATAAGAAATAAGTTTGTCTGAGAGGATCAGGATGTCGAGTGTTGACAGCAATCCAAAATGTCGAGGATCTTCGAAGGCTAATGCAGAAAAATAGCATTCACAGCTGAAACATGGTTCCCAATATTTCCAGTTCAGCTTCAGGATTTTAGACATTTTCACCAAAAAAATCAATCAAATCAATCAAATGTTGACTTTATTAAAACAAAACAAACACAAATCACCTGCATACGTGTTCATTTCTGTTACGTACGTATGGTAACGTAAAAACTAACCAGTCAGACCAGTTAGGATAAAAACAATACGGACATCCCCAGTTTTGCTGGATGATCAGATTCCTTTAATCCGGTTTTCCAGCACAGTTCAGGCTAAAAGCTGCTAAACTCTACATATTCCAGGTAGGACTGGGAAGGTAATCCTACTTTTATTCATCAATAACAATATTATAACATTATCAGCAGGAAAGGTTGAGTTTTTGTCCCTTTTGGGGCTTTTTTGGTGAGAAATAACCTTAAAAGTTGTACAAAAAAAACACCATTATTTTCAATAATGTCTCTGAGATCAAGTTACAGTATTGTTTTTCTGATATTTTACTATTTTTATATACAGTTATCATTGACACGGCTACTCATATGTTACAATGGAAGGACAGAGGAGCCTGAAGTCATCTGACAAATGAGCAAACGGCTGAAATCAGTGGATAAAAACCCTCGGAGTGAGAAGCTTTGAAGGGAATTTGCGCCACCGCGGTGCGACAGCTGAACGTGGAGAGAAGCGTTAACAGGCTCTTCATGAAGGACAAGAGGAGAGTTTCACAACATTTTTCTCTGAAGCCAAATTCCTGCTCTGATTCGACGGCAGATTATTTCACCCGATCATTGTCTGAAACTTTCCAAGTTAAAGCTTTGTTGTTCGCAGTGAACTGGTAACTGAACGGAAGTGGAATCTGAACTGGTCCACTGACATGTTAAAAGAAGCTTTCACTGGCAAAAATGTGTGTGAAACATGTATTATCATCTAAAACTAGATGTAAAATAACCCATTTTAAGATTTAGTAACTGAGGATGGAATAAAATACATGAATATCATCAAAGTATGATAAATAATCTCACAGATTCTGCCTCTTAAAACAACTCAGACAAGTTTTTGACTAAATATAACTCGGTTAGATTGTCTATTTTTAAGGTTATTCTACAAAAAAAACAAAGTTTCATCACATTTGCTAAATAAAAACGATTATTAAAACATCCCCCAGCACATATAGATCGATGTATCTCTACATTATATCTGTTAAGAAGGTTTAAACATCAGAAACTGATGTATTCTGAGTCTTTTCCACCTGCAAAGTCTACCTCAAACACCTGAAAGCGAGCAGGTTGTTACCTTGGCGACGGTGACCTCATGGTGTCCGGCGTGGAGACGTTCACCTTCGGCAGCTCAGCCTAACTTTCCCTCCGCGCTGCCGTTCTTCCTCTCATGAAGCTGGGAGTGTTTAGTGCTCGAACTCAGCAAAGCGCTCACACATTGTCCCGCTAATTAAGTTCACTGGTTTGACTGGTTTCAGCAGCAACAAGTGGCTTCTGGGCTGAGTCGGAGAGCCAGACGGCAGCGTGGAGGATGGACTTTTCTTTCTTTCTTTTTAATGGCTCAAAAAGTTTAGCGAGGAGGAAAGAGGTGAAAAGGAACCAGCCCCCCCCCCCCCCCCCCCCCCCCCCCCCATCATCATCCTCCTCCTTTAAATGGACTCCTCCATCACTCTGGTAAAGTGTGGGTTTTTTCCCAGCTCCTCGTTAAGTAATTAGCGTGCGGTGTGTTTCATGCAGAGGGTGGAGGAGTGTTTAGACGTTTTGGAGGTGGGGGGGTTTATGGTTTTTTTTTGGGCGTAATCTGAATTCTGATCATCGAGTCCGTCTTCTTCATGACTGGAAAACAAAAGTTAGCTTGGCACTGAAGGACCAAGGAGACTTTTCTCATGCTAAACAGGGCCTAAGTAGGCCAATTACAAGGCCAGCCTCGGCCTCGGAGCCTTTCTCCGGCTTAAAACAAAAGAGTCCTTGTTTTAAATAAAGTCAGTCGCACACAGAGAGGGAGAGGCTGTCAGACACAAAGCCACACAGTCACACTGGTTTCAGTCATCCCGGTCCATCTAGACGGGTTTCAGTGTGTGTGTGTGTGTGTGTGTGTGTGTCGTCACGGGCTAACAGGAGGTTCCCACTAAAACAAAAAAAGAGTCTCATTGATTGTGGCTTTTTGTTTCTTTTCTGCTCTTTTTTCCTTTTTTTCTTTTTTTTTTCAACCCGGCCCGGCCTGTTGCCCCGGCAACTAGACAAGCTGCAGGAGAAGGGAAGTAGATGTCTCCCCGTCTGGCTGTCTCCGTCTCTTCGCCAGACTGTCTTCAGCTTTGTTTTAGTCTTTCCTATCAGTTCATTTGGGGTGAAACGACTTCGAACTGCGCGGCTGAAGTCTAAAGTCGTCGTTCAGGAAGGAAACGGCGCTAAAAACCCGGCAAGCTCCACCTTATTCGTCTGATTCTTGTCTTCTGTTGTCAAGGTCTCAAACAGATTAAAACATCCAGCCATCATCTAAACCAGCTTGCAGGGTCATAATGAGGCTGAAGCTTATCGCTGGTCCATCGCCACGGCAACTCTCACCATCACTCCTAGGCAGACTTTAAAAACACAGACAATGATGCTAACTGCCGCACCGCCGCGCAGCCGGGACACTAAACCAGCGTCATCTGATATTCAGGTTGCACGTGGTCGTCCACCGAGCCGTCTGGCAGAGAATCGACGACAGAAACGACGTCGATGAGGCCGGAGCTCACGTGGAAACGATGAGCTGGCTTTAAAATGCAGAAGCAAACGCGTCACAACGACAGCCTGAGACGTAAAAGCATGTCTGGTCATCACCGAAAGCATTTCCAGCAACTAAACACACGTCTGAAAGGATGAATTCAAACTTTCAACTCATTCTGGATTAAAAATAAACCTGAGAATGAAGAAAGCATCGGGGTTTATCCTCTGGGGAGTCGAATTAAACTAAGATTAAACTACGATTCATCACTGCACTGCCCAGAACAACGCAGATACATTCACCTGGTAACACCTGCACGTATGTACAGATAAAAAAACAACATAAATACAGGGATTAAATCAGGAAGAAAATAACAAAAATAACGACTGAAAATCAGTTTAATACATTAAAAATTGATAAATAAAATAAAGTCGTTAAACAAAAACAAATTAAGAAGAATTTGCAGCAACAGATGTCAAAAGGTAAATTATATCAAACATATTATAATACATATAACATTTATTATTTAATATTATTATATTGTATATTTTAATAATATATATCATAATAAAGTGATATTTTTGTATTTTTACTGCGAATTTAATTTTGTTTTTATGTTTTGGAAAATGCAAATAATTTTAATTATTTTAACAATTTAACTATTAAATCAACTTATTTATCTGTTCTAAAGACTTAGTCATTTTGAAATTTTATTACTAAGATAGTATTTTGTTTTAACACTGATTTTATCATGTGATATCACTTAACATTTTAATAAATTAATATTTTATATATATAACTTAATTCTTATAAATGATCATTTCCCTAAACATGACATTATAACATCAGTATTTATTTTTACTTGCTGTAGAACAAGTTGACATTTGTTGTTCTTATTTTTCTTAGTTAAATTTAAATAAATTTTGTGTAAAAATAGCAACAGAATTAAAATCTGACAGATGAACATCGATAAAACAAAAAGACAGATTAATAGAAAGTCTCTGTTATTAACTAACCTTTATCTGTGACCAGATAAACGTAGGTTGTAAGGATAAGAAAAATAATCCGATGCAAACTCACCTAAAGTATTAAAATCATACGAAATATTTCTGAAATCTGGATTAAATCAGCTGCCGGGGGAAAGACGCTAAAACTGCTAAACTCTGCAGATGGAAGGACAAAAGAAAAACAATCAATAGTTTAATAAAAAGGTAAACATTGAGAGAAAAGCAGCCTATCCAACAGGTGTGGAGATATTTCCACAAACCTCATCTGCAAACCTGCATTTTTCCCACAATCCCCGGTGCTGAGAGGATTATCATTCCAACCATACAGTCCTGCAATAATGGTCTCTTTCCTCTGTTTTACTTATTGTATTTTCTCTGTGTCATTATGTTTCTGTGTGAGAGTGTGTCTGGGCTCCGGTACCCAGCTGCTCGCAGAGACGATATTAACTAAGATAGATTACCAGAGAGAGGCGGAAAGGGAGGGAGAGATGCAGAGACACGTACAGAAAGAGAGGAGGAAAAAGAAATCTGAGGTTAGACACTCAGAGAGAGAGAGATGGAAACAGATGAGGAGAAGAAGGTGGAGAGATGCAGAACAGAGGAAGACATGATTAGAAAAGAATAAAGTCGCCCCTGTGATGGATGGTTGACTTGCTTCAACAAAACCAACATTTCCTAAGTGATTCTATCTCCCTCCCTCTTCCTCCGTCTCTTCCTCTCCCGCTCGACCCTCCGTCCTCATGCGACTGAAAAACGCTCACATGTCATCAATTTCCACCATCGCAACCGTGAGAGACGGAGAAAGAGGGAGGCAGGAAGAAGTCATTAATTACCAGGAAGTGCTGGCGAGGCAGCGGCGCACCTGTACGCCAGCTTCGCTCCAGCTGACTCGCACGCACACACGTGCGCATACACACACCGACACACACTCCTGAGGGAGTCAGGCCCCGAGGCTGCGGAGAGCGAAAACCAGCAGAGAGGGCTGGGAAACCGCTGGACACACAGATGGAGCGACGGGGACGTGTCTGACAGGACGGGGTGACGGCCGCCACCGGTGGTGGCATCACAAAGGTCTTTTCAGCATCTGTCTGTTTCCACAGCAACCAAATATTTCCCACATTTTTTTTTGGGTTTTTTTGCGTTTGCTCAGCTGTGAGTGGAACAACATGTAAGTCCTTTTTCTGGGGACGCCCCTTTTAAACGCTGTCCTCATTCTTTCATGCGTGGTTTTGACTCGACTCATGGCGATGGGCAAAATTCATCCAGGTGAAACCCAACACACGGGGCGCAACAAGCGATGGCGCCAAGTGACAAGCGATGGCGACAAGCGATGGCGACAAGCGACGGCGCCAAGCGATGGCGACAAGCAACAAGCGACGGCGACAAGCAACAAGCGATGGCGCCAAGTGACAAGCGATGGCGACAAGCGATGGCGACAAGCGACGGCGCCAAGCGACGGCGCCAAGCGATGGCGACAAGCGACGGCGACAAGCGATGGCGACAAGCGATGGCGACAAGCGACAAGCAACAAGCGATGGCGACAAGCAACAAGCGATGGCGACAAACGACAAGCGATGGCGACAAGCGATGGCGACAAGCAACAAGCGACGGCGACAAGCAACAAGCGATGGCGCCAAGTGACAAGCGATGGCGACAAGCGATGGCGACAAGCAACAAGCGATGGCGACAAGCAACAAGCGATGGCGACAAACGACAAGCGATGGCGACAAGCGATGGCGACAAGCAACAAGCGACGGCGACAAGCAACAAGCGATGGCGCCAAGTGACAAGCGATGGTGACAAGCGATGGCGACAAACGACAAGCGATGGCCACAAACGACAAGCGATGGCGACAAGCGATGGCGACAAGCAACAAGCGATGGCGACAAGCGATGGCGACAAGCGACAAGCGATGGCGACAAGCGATGGCGACAAACGACAAGCGATGGCGACAAGCGATGGCGACAAGCAACAAGCGACGGCGACAAGCAACAAGCGATGGCGCCAAGTGACAAGCGATGGCAACAAGCGATGGCGACAAGCGATGGCGACAAGCGATGGCGACAAGCGACGGCGACAAGCGACGGCGACAAGCGACGGCGACAAGCGACGGCGACAAGCGACGGCGACAAGCGATGGCGACAAGCGATGGCGACAAGCGACAAGCGACGGCGACAAGCAACAAGCGATGGCGCCAAGTGACAAGCGATGGCGACAAGCGATGGCGACAAGCGACGGCGACAAGCGACGGCGACAAGCGACAAGCGATGGCGACAAGCGACGGCGACAAGCAACAAGCGATGGCGCCAAGTGACAAGCGATGGCGACAAGCGATGGCGACAAGCGACGGCGACAAGCGATGGCGACAAGCGACAAGCGATGGCGACAAGCGACGGCGACAAGCAACAAGCGATGGCGCCAAGTGACAAGCGATGGCAACAAGCAACAAGCGATGGCGCCAAGCACCAAGCGACAGCGTCACACATCACGTCTCGGGTTGCTTGTCTCTGAGAAATGTGATTGGTTCTGATATTGGAGGGAATTTTGGTGGTTTCACTGCAGAACGGGACGGATGAAGCACAAAGATGACAAGTCGGGAGATTTTTCTCGAGCTGACAGAAATCTTCGTCTTAATTCTACTTTTATAAAAAAAATTATTTAAAAAAAAAAAAAGAAACATCCTGGTGAACGTCATCATTTCATGTCAGGTCTTGAAGTCGATCCAGAAAAATCCATCCAGTTTATCAATTCCTTACTGGAAACCATTGCTGACTGGTTGTAGAGCCTCTGTGTGCACGTCTACGTGAACGAAGGCGAAATTTCATATGCACGAATTTTGCTTGTCGCTTGGCTGGAGGAAAGAAGCAATTTTCATCATATTGCGCAACTTCCATCGGGAATGAACGGAGAATCAGCGACTGTGTGGCCTTTGGTCAAAGTTCTGATAAAAATCTGATCAACCAGACCACCAGGTTCTGATGAAGATCAATGTTTTCTTGCCTCAAAGTGAAACACGTTTTTTAAAAGAGCCAATTTGTTTGAGAAGTGCAGTGTGAACGCAGTGTTGTTGGGCCGACTGTTCTGATGTGAATAAACCCTAAATCTTAAGTGATTTGGACTGGAATCAGGCAAAAAGAAAAAGCTTGGCCTGCACATCTCTGGTTAAAACGACAGGTTTAGTTTCAGCCAATCACATGTTTTAAAGTCAGTTTGTGTGTGTTTAATGTGATATTAGTTAAACCTCAGGGATGCATCACAGCAACACTCAGACATACAAACACAGCAGGACTGGATGTGCACGGGATTGCCAATGACGTCTTCCTCCAGCTTCCAACTAACACACACCCCCAAAAATTACACACTCCAGTCAAACACACTAACCACACAAAACCACACTAAGCAGTTCAAAGCATTTCTCCTTAATTAGCGTTCAACGCTTGGCTTGACAAATAAATAGCGATCATTTAAGAACACTTAGAGAGGAATCAGACAGCACATTACACCTCACAATATCTGGCAGCTTCCTGAATGCAATTAAAAGGATGGGGCGGGTGGGTAAAAGATGGAGGGAGGGCGACAAGATGAGGGGAAGAGATAGTAGTTAGAGTAAAACGGTAAGAGAACAGGGAGAGGAAATGGTAATGGATGAAAAAGAAGGGACAAAAGTAAGGTAGAGACAGATAAAAAGGGAAGAAGGGAAGAAATATTGGGTTAAAGAAAGGTGAAAGGAGATGCAGAAATATGGGAAAAAAACGGTTCAAACTGAGGTAGGAAGTCAAAGGAAAGAGTGAAACACAGAAGTAGGAGAGAGGAAAATAAAAAATGAGTAGGAGACAGGGTGGAAGAAGAAAGGAGAGACAAAAATGAATAAATGATAGATGGGGAGACAGATTTATATTTAGAGATGAAAAGAGAGATGAAAGGAGAATGAAAAATAGGCTTCCCTGCAGTGCCATCTTGAACTGATCACTCCCATGATGCCTCCGTCCCAGCTGCCTTCACTTTGTAGTTTTGTCGACGTTTAAGTTGTAATAAGCAGGAGAACACACACACACACAGGAGAAGCAATGCTCCTCGTCTTAGTTTAGGACTTATTATTAAACTAATTAGAACTACTGAGTAAGAGGACATTGTTCAAACTTCAATCAAAGTCAGAATAAAAGCATATAGCATGCTAACTGCTACATGCTAACTGCTAGCGTAGAAACATATCAAGCATCAACACAAACTCAGTCTTGGCCTGTTTGAACTCAGGGCACCGTGTTTAAGTGCTTCAGCTCAGACACACAACACAGATGTCATGGTTTACAGGCTTTCTGTTGAATTTGGTCTTTTGATTTCTTAGTTTCTTTGTTTTTGCTGAGTTTGCCACGTGGTTACTCTGTTTAGTTTTACTTAGTGTCTCTGCTTTTCATCTGGTCTGCATTTACTGGCTGCTACACCTGCTCTTTGTTTGTTATCATCCCCTCATAATAAATAATCCAGGTTTTCCATTGTTCTGGGCCAAATTCTTGTCATTTCTGGGATTTGAACCACTGCATGGAAAAGCTTTAGCCCCACAGTACATGGGGTACTGACCTGAACATTACTTACAATCAAAATTTATGAGGCTTCATTCATTTGTAGCAGTTTACTTTGTGCTTTCCATGGTATTTTTCTAACTAAACAATAAATTTTCTGAGTTTAAACCTTATAAAGATATTTTTAGCCCAAAGCCTAATCAGTTGGTGAGATATCTTGTGAACACTGAATTAATGGAAAACTAAAAAGAATGATATTTTTTCCGTTCGAAGCTTTACAGACCCTGTTACTTAGCCACCTTCTCTACAGGTTACATGAGAAAAATACACCTTCAAAAAGAAACCAGAGGGGTTTTTAACACTTCTTAGAAAGGACTTATTGGGAACCGCTGAATGCTTTAAACATGCATGTAAAAATTTATGTTTGGTCAAGAACTGTCCAGTACATTTCTAAAACCTTAAAGGATGTTGGTAAACCATCATCTTTAAGGAAAAAAAGAGAAAACTTCAACCTTTTAATAAATTAAATAAAAGGAATTCAAAAGTAAACCTGACAATGATAGCTGCATTCACATGGGAGTGGATGTTGCAATCCCTACTGTTTGCAGGATTCTTGCCTGATAGCTGCTATGAGCCTTCACTGATGGTACGCATTGTCATTTGTGTAGCTTTCAACCATACATCACAATACACCCTCTGCTGAAGCAGGCGTTGATCAAGCCTCAGTGTGTGTCCTGCAGTTAGTCTTCTGCCTTAGCGGCTCAGGTGGTGTCACACCGCTTCAGCTATAACCTCAGTGTTGGCCAAATTTAATCTTTTCAATAGAAAAATCTGATTAGAGGTTCAACCTGACATGTTTATAGAGATAGTAGTGGTCCCATCAGTCCTGTAGTCCAACGTTGCTGCCGCCATTTTTCAAATAACCCCCACATCGTAGAAACAAAAGCCACCTCAGAAACTAACCGAATGCTTTTGCCTGCTGATCTGTTAGTGAAAAGGTTAAAACTACATCTATCGATGAGATCAACATTTTTTCCAATCAAGGCTGATTAGATAAGCTGATGTATTTATATAACGGATTTTAATTCTGACTGGACGTTCAGTCGGATCAAAATGCTCCATGCTAACACATCCATCCATTCTCCTCATATCTGGGGTCGGGTCGCGGGGGCAGCAGCCTAAACAGGGAATCCCAGACTTCCCTCTCCCCAGCCACATCTGCTAACTCTGCGGGGGGATCCCAAGGTGTGCCCAGGCCAGCCGAAAGATATAATCCCTCCAGTGTGTCCTGGGTCTTCCCCGGGGTCTCTTCGTGGAGGGATGTGCCCGGAACACCTCACCGCCTGTATATGAGATCTTGTTCTTTTGGTCAAGACCCACAGCTCATGACCATAGGTGAGGGTAGGAACATTGATTGACTGGTAAATTGAGAGCTTTGCCTTCTGAATCAGCTCCTTCTTCCTTCTCCATGACAGACTGGCGCAGAGTCCGCATTACTGCAGACGCCGCACCAATCCGCCTGTCGATCTCACGCTCAATCCTTCCCTCACATTTAACTCCTCCACTTGAGGCAGGACCTGACTCCCGACCCGGAGAGGGCAATCCACCCTATTTCGGCAGAGGACCATGGCCTCAGATTTGGAGGTGCTGATTCACACTCGGCCGCGAATCTGTCAAACGAGAGCTGGAAATCACGTCCAGATGAAGCCAACAGAGACCCAATCCTGAAGCCACTAAACCAGATCTCCTCAACACCTCGGCTGCACCTAGAAATTCTGTCCATATAAGTTATGAACAGAATCGGTGATAAAGGGCAGCCTTGGCGGAGTCCAACCCTCAAATCCGACTTACTACCGGCAATGCGGACAAAGCTCTGACACCTGTCGTACAGGGACTGGACATCTCCTACAAGGGGGTCCGGTACCTCAAACTACCGGAGTACCCACCACAGGAGCCCCAGGGGGACACAGTCAAAGACTTTCTCCAAGTCCACAAAGCACATGTAGACTGGTTGGGCAAACTCCCATACCCCCTTCAGGACCCCAGAGGGTATAGAGCTGGTCCACTGTTCCGTGACCAGGACAAAAACCACACTGCTCCTCCTCAATCCGAGATTCAACTACCTGATGGACCCTCCTCTCCAGAACCCCTGAATAGACCTTTTCAGGATGGCTGAAGAGTGTGATCCCCTATAGTTGGAGCACACCCTCTGGTCCCCCTTATGGAAAAGGGGGACCACCACCCCAGTCTACCAGTCCAGAGGCACTGTCCCTGATGTCCACGGGATGCTGCAGAGGCATGTCAGCCGGAACAGCCCCACAGCATCCAGAGCCTTAAGGAACTCCGGGTGGATCTCATCCACCCCCGGGGCCTTGTTGCCAAGGAGCTTGTTGACCACCTCAGTGACTTCAGCCCCAGAGATAGGAGAGTCCACCCTCGAGTCCTCCATCTCTGCTTCCTCACTGGAAGACGTGTTGGTAGGATTGAGGAGGTCTTCAAAGTATTCCCTTCATCGACCCACAACATCCCAAGTTGAGGTCAGCAACTTCCCATCTCCACTGTACACAGTATTGACAGAGCACTGCTTCCCCCTCCTGAGCCTGGGGATGGTGGACCAGAATCGCCCCAAAGCTGTCCGGAAGTTGTTCTCCATGGCCTCGCCACACTCCTCCCATCCCCAAGTTTCTGCCTTGGCGACAGCCGAAGCTGCATCTTGCTTAGCCTGTCGATACCTTTCAGCTGGCTCCAGAGTCCCACAGGCCAAAAAGCCCCAATAGGACTCTTTCTTCAGCTTGATGGCATCCCTCACTGCAGGTGTCCACCTGCAGGTGATGTGTTTATACTATGGATGTTAATTCTGACTGGACGTTTAGTCAGATCAAAATGCTACATGCTAACACAGCTATTGCTGTGTAATCTGATGAAAACCACCAGGTTTAGCCAAGTATTCAGATTAAAAGCCTGATCAGAATATACTCACTTGGATCAAAATTTTATATTCTCATGATACTCTCCATGCCAGCTATGTCATCTGTTTGTCAGTGTACTGTTGTATTGTACTTTATGCTGGCAATGCTAATGAAGGAACCGAACTTAAACAAAACTGGTTGATATTTGATTTGAATACATTACTTACATTACTTGGTCTTAAACCTATAAAGCCAAACATATCATATTTGATATACAGTCCTTTTAAGGTGTAACTGATCCCGAAATGTGCTCTGGCACCTATAATACAAATCCTGTACTGCAATTTTAAACCACTGAGTTGTTTGTCCATTCAGAGACACCGTAGTAATGGTGACACAAATATGGCAGCTGACATGTGCGTGGACCCACATCAAATAGATATGAAATAAATATGGTTTATTTTAAAAGAATAAAAACATAAATTATTTAGTAAAGTGATTACATAGATCAATAGAAAGGAAGATTTTAATGTCATTAACTTTTGATTTAGTTACACAATGTGTTTGGATTTCTTGTGTCTTTCTTAGTTCCGGTTTCCTGTTTTATTTTTTTCCCTTGTTTGGTTCGCTCATCTCTAGTTTCCTGTTCATTAGCTCACCAAGTTTGATTTTCAGATTCATTTCACCTGTTCTGAGTTACTCTCTCCATGTATTTATACCACTTGGTTTATGTTATCAGTTACTGGTTCATTGTATGTTAGTTTCACGTGTTTTCTTAGTTGTCTTGTAAACAATACTTTCCCTGTTTTTTCTTTTTTCTTTTTTTTTTTAAAATTAAAAACCATCTTTAATCTGCATTCCTGCCTCCCATCCTGCATTTGGGTCGACGCCTCCACCAAAAACCCTGACACAATGCATCATTAGGACTGTGAAGTTTGCAAGGAACCATAAAGATTAAACACATGCAAGAAAATCAGTGGATTAAATACAACAACCAAAGTCATGAGTAGCACATAATGCACAAGCATGATGGAGACGGCATTATGACCTCAGTTAGATCAAAGTTCATGTTTCAAATGTCTCAATAAAGATGTTGCCAAAAAGGGAGTGACCTTTGACTTACCATAAGCTTGTTAAAATAACGCTGCGTGTAACCAAAGCTAAAAGTGGCCTTGCACAGTGCTGGGAAAGTAAAGAAGTTCAGCAAAGTTTGGGGAATTGTTTGGAATATAACTACAGAATGCAAACCTTTGGAATTTATTCTATTAAGTAGCTAAATCTGATAAAATCCACAACTGGTTTCAGCTCATTTGAACCAGTTTAAAGTCAAAGCGTTCATAACTTAGTTGCATCTGCATCAACCTGAGCAAGACATCCGCTGAGATTTTGTTGCTGAGCTTTAATGCAAAAAGGGACCCTTTTTACTCCTAAAGCCAAACATAAATGTGTTTGAAAAGCCCAAGGCCTGGGTTGCATTTCTTTCACATTGAAAAGAAGATGAAGGCTTGTGGGATTCAGGAAGTTGTTGCTTCATCTGTCACAGATAAGAATCCACAGGAAGTCCTGCAGAACTGAGCTCTGATGAAGGCAACACATGAAAAATATCAGCTGGCTTTTCCACATCTCGCAGATCAAGACTGGATTGCTTAAATGTGTGCGTGAATTAGTGCATCTTGTTGGTGTATGTGTGTCAGCGAGCGCCTGGTTTAACTTAACGTGTGTGTCTGTGTGTGTCAGCTCTGCAGTGTAGACTTGACAGCTCAGTTCTGTTCTGTGTCTGTTACCAGCTGTTAGAGCTCACTGGCAATTTCAGTGTGTGTGAGAGTGTGTGACAGCACAGTGTTTGATGTTAGACACATCAGAGAGGGGAGAGGGTTAACATCACTGCCAGACAGAGAGAGTAGCTCCCTGTGCTGCCTTCATGATGCCTGACAAAAACTTGTTAAATAAACAGCGTTGCCTACTGCGGGAATAAATCAAATTATTTGACCTTTTCGACATCTAAGTAAACGGATTGACACCAGCAAGCACTTGGGTCTCCTCTCAGGGCTTTACTGTTTTATAGCATGTACTGTAGCAGCAGGAGAATAAGATTTAAGTCTGCATACTGGACTTTGTGGAAACCATGTCATTAGCAAACAAACTGTTGATCTATTTGTTTACTAAATGTTGACATTATTGTCATAATTTCTGGTTAAATAAAAAAAAAAAGCACAAAGCCTCATAAATAAATTACCTGGGAGCTTCTGTGGAACAACGTTAAAACACTCCCGAAGCAACCAAAAAAGTATTAATGGACGTTGATGTAATATGTGCTAATTACGCAACATGGTATGATGCTATTGTCTGGTCCCTAAAAGGTGCCAGAATCTGGTCTAACACTGCTAACACTGGAATGTTTCCAGGGAGGGTTGGACTACGTGAAGGTTGCCTTTTGTAACCGATTCGGTGGACAGAATTTGAAGGATCAGCCGAGATGTGGGTGGATCCGGTTTGGGTCTCGTCTCTTTGCAGATGATGTGGTTCTGTTGGCTTCATCAGGCCATGATCTCCAAGCTGTAGCTGGAGTGATGTGCAGCTGAGCGTAAAGCAATTGGGATGAGAATCAGCACCTCCAAATGGATGGAGACCATGAGTCTCAGCCGGAAAAAGTGTCCTCTCCAGGTTGGGAATGAAGTCTTGTCCCAAGTGGAGGAGCTCAAGAATCTCGGGGTCTTGTTCACAAGTGATGGAAGAATCAAATGAGAGATCAACAGGTGGTCAATGATGTGGACTCTGTACTGGTCAGTCGTGGTGAAGAAGTTGTTGAGCTGAAAGGTTAAGGGTTCTAAGTTACCTATAAATTTACATTCCTACCCTCACCCATGGTCCTGATCTGTGAGTAACGAGGAGCTAGGTGAAGTGGCTATGGCATCTGATTAGGATGCCTCCTGGACGCCTCCCTGGTGAAGTGTTCCAGGTACATCTCTCTGGGAGGAGACCTGAGAAAGACCCTAAAGGGATTGCATCTCTTAGCTGGCCTGGGAACACCTGGGATCCCCCAGTCAAGCTGGTGAATGTGGCTGGGAAGAGGGAAGTCTGGGCTTCCCTTGCCTAGGCTGCTGCCATGGTGACCCGACTCCAGAAAAAACAGCAGAAAATGGATGGAAAAGGATGTTTACAGGCTACTGGCTGGTTATTAGACAGTAAAAACAAATATTTAATTAAATAATACATTAATATGACTATTATTCAGAAATATAAGACTTTTTCAGTCTGTTTTTGTGCTGTTTGTTTATCAAAAATTGGGTATGATTAGTTTTTAAAAGTTGTTACATTATTGGTAGGAGTTTAACTGGGCTGGAGTTTCATCCCAGCACATATATTGTGGACGTTAAACCTGATTTATTTTTTTTTATTAGGTTTTAATAATAACAATTTTATTCTTTTAAATGAAGAGGTTGTTTTTCTCTATGTGGTCCAGCGATGGACTGGCGAGCTGTCCAGGGTGTACCCCGCCTTTTGCCCAAAGACTGCTGGGATACGCTCCGGCTTCCCCACAACCCTTCATCGGACCAAGTGGTTGGGATAATGAATGAATGATTGAAATAAAGAGAAATAAATCCACTTTTTTGCTGTGAAATAACACATATAATACTGAGCGAAGGTTAAGCAACTGAGCACACAGAATTGAGCTCCATGTTTATTTTAAAGGTAGTGAAATAAACTGACTGAAAAGAACAAAAATTAAGCTTTTAAGCTGAAACCAAAGGGTCAGCGTTGCAGAGATTCAGTTATTTGCGGTGAATAATGTCGACACTACACCAGTTTAATAAAGTCAACTGTTTCGATCTTATAGCTGAAAAGTTGCCCTGTGCATAAAAATGCTGGTTCACATCACACCAGAGGAGCTAATCCATCAACTCAGGACCAAAACTTCTGATTTAAACATGACTGCTCCTCATGCAGTGTGATGATCTATGGTTGCACATCATATTAATATCAAAAAGAAAAGCTTAAGGGAACACATATAAAAGCTTAAACCATAATGTTGAGGCTTTAAACATTAGTCTAAGACTTTGGTCCAGGCTACATCCACATGGAGACAGACGCTCTATTCCTCTCCGAGTTGAACTAAAAGGAGACCTGCAGCTGCGTCACGTCACCCTGACGCTGGGCGGTCATGACAATCACACTCTTCATATAATGGATGACAAACTGTCACAGCTGATGTTTCAACACACTGCCGGTATAAATGAGTCAGGCGTTTTGAGCCCGATTGTGATCGATAGTAAAAATAAAATAAAGCGTCGATCTGTGCGGCCGGTAGATGAGACTAAATGACGACGGAGGGTCTCTTGAGAGGGAGGAGAGCAGCTGGATTCGTGCATGTGTGTGTGTGTGTGTTCAGACCTGGAGAGCAGCTGTGAGTGAAACATCTCACCACACACAAAGATGTGCAGGATGAGTGGAAGCAGCAGTTATTTGTTCATTTCAGCATTGATTGTCTGAAGGTTTGACCTGATAATAAAACCGCTGTTTCTTTTAATAATACAGACACACAATTAAGATTGGTCCCATCAGGACAAACCGTCTTCCACATGCTTTATGAAGAGCTCTCTGAATGCAACAGTCTTTGAATTGTCCTTGTTTTTTCTCAGTGGACCAGCTGTTGGGGGCTTGTACTTCCTGTTGCCATGGCATTGGTCAGAAAACAGCCAATGGGGACGTGCTCAGAGGACGAACTGAATGAAGTGATGATGAACACGCACACACACTCTCTTGGTAACCAGATTCCACAGTAAATCCCCCACACAGGAACTGTCGGCCTTGTAGAGGAGATGGACAATCTCACACACACACACACACACACACACACACACACACACACACACACATCTCTCCATCCTGACACATTCCACAGATCTGCAGGAGTATCACATCTCCACAGTAGAGAGGCATAGTACATATCTATCTATCTATCTATCTATCTATCTATCTATCTATCTATCTATCTATCTATCTATCTATCCGTCCATCTAGCCGCTTATTTATTAATTCCTTCGTTTCAATTCTTTTATATAGGGTCCAATGAGACAAGAAGTTCAGGAGTGAAATCAGTAGGGCTGTGACGATACGCTTTTGTCCTGATTCAATTTGATTCCAATTTTTTGGGTGCCAGTTCAATTTAAATTGTGATTCTCACAATTATTTGATATTGCTGATTTTTGTTGATAAAAAAACAAAAAAAAAAAAGTATAAAACGTTTTATTTGCTCGTCATTTTTCTTGATTTTAATTAGAAAAAAAACGACACAGTAGCCAGACCATCATTCTGCTCCTATAATGCCCAAGAAGACGAGTTAAAAAAATTTTATAAAAACAATAAAAATGACAAAAATTTTATAGTGGATGAATTTTACTGATTAAAAAAAAAAGATTTTTTTAACAACAACAAAAAATTTTTTTTAAAATTGTGAAACGAAAAATCCAGATTTTCTATTTTTTGATTCGATTTTCTCATCCCTAGAAATCAGACATAACTCCCTCCTGCACAAAGTAATTATTATTTCCAGATTAATAAAAGGCACACAGGACGCTGAGATTGCTGCAACACCTACATAATAAAGTTCCAGCACAAGATTCTCTGCTCAGATTCACATGAAAATATTTTCCAGATAAATTACACACAAATCTTGTCATCGCAGAAACCTTTATACATTAAATGAAAATGGTTGAACCTTGTGAAGTATAATCTGAATATTTTGCTGTGATTTTGGCGACAGCGTCAAAGTATGAGACTTCCTTCATTTCTGGACCGCCGTAGAGCTGCAGGCAACGAACCAGCAGCAATCTGATTGGACAGTTTGATGCATTGTCTCTGTCCAATCAGTTCACAAGTGACAGATTTCTACTTCAGTTAAATGCATTGGAGAAAAACTGTTTTAAACAGTTTTTGGCTTTTTTTTTTTTTTATTTGTAAAGATAAAACTTCCGAGTGATTTTGTATAACTTGCTGAAATTTAAACCACTGCAGGATAAAAATCCCTTTTATTGCCCTTTCGCCACATTTCTACTGGAGAAACTTTCCTGAAAAGTGAGCAGAACTCGTCGTTCAGCAGAAGGAATGGCCCAAACGCCACGTGAGGAGGTGCAATCCATCAGCCTGATGAATGTTTAAAGCGCTCAGTGAATCCAACTACAACTATTACAAGCCGACCTCGGAGAGAAGGATTTAGAGAAGAAAGTATTGCATGAAGCTCAAGGTCTGTGGATGCAGAAAGGAGGAAGAGGGAGAGCTGGATAATGTCAGTCTGAAGGTTCACCTTTCATTCCTCTGCTGCAGCCGCGGATTTACTTCAGAGAATTAGAAGATGGCCTTGACATCAGGGCTGCACATCAAACAGCAGATTCCTGCAACAATGTGCTCAAAAGGAACAAATTCAGGAGTGTTTTCCTCTCAACAGCCATGATCCAACGCAGTCGTACGGTCTTCACATGCAGACGTCTCTAATGAAGTGCTGTGAAGAAGTCTTTATTTCAAAACATCAGTCATTTTTTTGTATGGTCTGGAAATACATTTTTTGGATCGTTAAGCTGCTTAAATAACATTTCTGTTGATTAAAATACTTTGCAATGTTGTGTGAGCTCCTTTCTTGTTCAGACACTGTAAAAATTATCAGGTTGCTTCAACTTAAAAAAATTACTTTTAATTGCTGCCTAAAAGAAGTTGAGTCAACTTCATGACAAACTTCTATTAAACTAAAAGTTGAAGCTTAATTTGTATTTTGGGGAAGAAAAATGGCAGAAAACCACAAATGTGACATTTATGTTCTTTTACACTATGCATGATGAGCATTTATACACACCTTATTTCATCTTAAGAAGCAAAAAAAGACGTGAAACAAGATCTGAAAGATGCATCTGGACTTTTAGATGATCCATCGACTGATCACTGAATCCTCATCAGAAATGGTCACCATGGAAACATGGCTGTCTACGAATCATTCTTAAAAGGAAATTGAATGCACTTTATAAGCCAATCTGAAACAGTTCTCTGACATGTCAATTAAACTTTAGAGCTGTGCTTCAGTAAACGCAGCCGTAGTTTGAGTGCAGCTGCTTTTTTCTCAGCCCCACAACAGCAACTGCTCAGGCGACGCTTCGTTTCAGGCAGCTCCATAGACCGTATATAAAAAGATGGGCGGAGCCTCCGTGACGACACCCGTAGGTTTCTGAAGAGCTGATTGAAGCTCGGTGGGCGGTTCCTACCATCGCCATCTTGGCAGAGGCCAAGATGGTGTGTCGTCTTGCCCGGAAAATATAAATATAGGCAAAGAGGTGGAGCTGAGAGGGGGGCTGTGAGCGTCATGGTGGATGATTGACGTTGAGTGAACTCCGAGCTTTCTGTAGCTAAGAGCTAACCGAGCAAACCGGGAGATAACAGGAGCTAACCAGCTAACGGAGGCAAGCGGGCTAAAGCTAAGTCACGATGCTAACCGGCTAAAGACCGCGGCTGTTCTACGTTCTTCTGACTTGAAGCCGGAGATTGGTACCTGTCAATCAAAAGGACACGCCCCTAAATGTGCCGAACTTTGAGATTAAATTACTTTTAAACGGGCAAGTTAGAAAAAATTAAAAACATGTCTGTCATGTTTATTTCTGCTGTGAAGTTGGCCTTTTTAACATGGGAGTCAATGGGGATTAGCTCTGTTCTGGAGCCCCTAGTGGATGAAGGGGGAACTGCGGTTTTATGCACTTCCACAGAGGCTTCACTTTTAACCGCCGGAGGTTGCTGCTTGGTCTTTACCTCTGTCCATCCACAGATTACAGGTTGCTGATTCAGCCAGCTACCAGCTCCTTGTTGCTTTTCTTTACAGGCCACTCGCAGGATTATATTTAGGTGTTTGTACGTGATCAATACACTTCTGAATGTCTTTTCCATTCCAGTAAATGCAGACATGAAGCCGACTACAGATGTTTCTGTAGAAAAGTAGAAAAGACTGAAGCAAAAAGTAGAGAAAAATACAAAATCAGAAAGAAGAGACGGCGAATGAGAGCAAAGGAGGATACGTTGAGAGCTCTCTCTCTCTCTCTGCAGTCTCTTGACCCATCAGATCAGCGTGGAGGTCAGAGGTGAATGTGTTTGGAGAGCCCTCTACGAGTTTGAAGGACCCGTTGAGCTCGGTGAGGTCCATGGAGGACTGAATGAGGAGATGATGTCACATCTGCAGATAGAAACTCGGCGCCGCTCGCTGCTTATTTATCCCCGATTATTCAAAATGCAAATATTTTCCCTGTCGCCTGCATTTCATGCAAGAGAGTAAATTTAAATGTATATTTATGGAGAAAGCTTGCGAACATGAGGAGAAGTGTGGATGTGTGCAGCTTGTTTAATAGGTAAACGCAGCTTCTGAGGGCGTCTGAAAACTTGGGAAGCTTCAAAACGATGCCTTCAGCACTTTCCACTGACTGATGTGTGTGTCTGCATGTGTGTGTGAAGGGGTTAAAGGCTTTTTTTCATGTTGCATTCCAGAGAAACCTCACATCCAGCCCTCTGCTGTCTCAGCTTTAGCTACCGGCCCGAGCCTAACCCACTGATCTGCCAGGCGATAACTGCATGACAGGCATGCTTTGGTGTGGCTGAGCACGCCTGTGTGTGTGTGTGTGTGTGTGTGTGTGTGTGTGTGTGTGTAAAGCTCTGGACTGAATGAATGAAAAAGTAAAAGAGAGGGGAAAAAATGAGAATGGGGAGAAATAACTATTTTCATCCCTTCATCCTGATGATGATGGTCTTTCTGCTACATAGACAGAGTGTCCCTTTAGATAGCAGCTACAGGAAAGCCGTGTGTGTGTGTGTGTGTGTGTGTGTGTGTGTGTGTGTGTGTGTGTGTGTGTGTGTGTGTTGGTCGTATAATATGCTACCCAGGAGGGTGTTTCCAGCGTGGTTATGGGAGTCCAGGTGACACTTGGCAGTTGTGAAGCAACAAATTAGAGCCGTAAAATGAGGAAAGAACAAACATGGAGGTCCTCTTACGGCTGAAGCAGGAGGAGTAAAAAGTGGAAAGATCGACTCGATGAGGAAATATCACAAAGAGGATCCAAAGTTTAAAGGTTCATCCTCTGGGGAATATAAAATAACTCTTCATGAAGATAAAAGGGTGTTTGTAATAAAGGTAAATTAACTTGCAGGTTGCATCAATGTGAACATTGATCAGGAATCATCCGATGGGATCAGGAATATCTACAGACATCAACGCCGATCGCTGTTTTAGTCCCAACGGGAGGATTTCGTCTTAAACAAAGAGGCTTGTTGCAGAAAATACCACGTGGCCTTAAAGGCCGTTATGTACGGAGACTTATGAGAAGAAACGACAGGAAACAGCAGGATTTATCTTCTGAGCGGGTCTGAAAGCAGAGCTGCACAGTGGGAACAGTTCTGGTGGAGGCTCCACCCTCAGCCCACCTCCACCCAGCCGCCTTCACCCAACACCACCTGGAAGGTGGTCAGATGAAGAATGTTTGCCTTCCTTTGTTTGGTGGTTGGCAAGAAAACAGCAGAAACAGACGTAGATAAAGATAATATGATGAAGATAATTTGTATTTTGGCAGAAAGCGTTGCAAAACACAACAAACCACTTCTGGACTTTTCTAAAATTTATTTTCTTTATTTTAACTGATTATTTTTGTTATTTTATTTGATATTGTTTATTAATTTATTTTATTTATTTTTTATTTTTCATTTGTTTAATATTTAATTGTATTTCATTCCAGCCTTTTTTGTTATATTTTTGTTATTATTTTATAATTTATTTTTAATTGTAATATTATAAAATTTAATTGTTTTTCATTTCATTCCAGTCTTTTTTGTTATATTTTTTCTTATTTTTTTTTAAATAATTTATTTTATTTTTAATAATTCAGTTAGGTGTTCAGAGGTTCGTACTCACTATAAGCTTGTACTTGTCACTTATAAACCTGAGCCTAACTGGGTGGAAATGAACTCTTTCAGGGTAATGGTTGTTTTGTTGTTAAAAAAAAATTACATTTAGAAATAAAACCAACTTCTTTCTGTGTTATAGTTCAGGAAGCCAGAAAGTGAACAGTAAACACTGCGACTGTATCAACTTCCGCTGATGGATTCTGACCAACGTTGACAGTTAGCAGAAGCTTTGGCGCTAGCAGCTTCTTGTTAAGCTCACCAACAAAACAAAGCCTGTAACCGGTTACATCGCATCGCAAAGACAAAAAGTAACTGGTTATAACAGGACAAGTCGCTCAGTGATCTCCGGATAAAGGCACCAACAGAAAATAAACAACAAACAGTTTTTCTTTCATTTTGTTTAATTAAATTTAATTAAATTAAATTTTACTTCATTTTTCTCTTACATATATTTAATGAAATACTGACACATGCTGAAAAAAATAAACATAAAATCAATGGTTGTCTTGGTAACAGGCTAAACATTTTCTGCGATTGTCAGAGTTGCAAAAACCTTTTTGTTTCATCAGCAACGCATTGACCAGGCAACGTACAACTGTATTCACGCCACCTTCTGCCAGCCGGCCATGGCGTGGGGGGGGGCTGTTGTTGTTTGGCTGTTTTATAGTGAGAACAGAGCTAAATGTTGGGGGGAGCTGGGCTCTAACCTTGGCAGGAAGCCATGTTTGCCAGCCCCCATCACCCATTTATAGCTCGGCGAGTCCCCTTGACCCTGTCAGATTGCCTGTTCGCAGCAAAACGACGAGGAGCAAAAGCTCCGTCGTGCAGAAAATAAACAGCAGAGACAACTGTGTTTCCTGGTCAGAAACATGCTAAAAGCTGGACTTCGCTTTGAGGTTCACTGTGAAGGTAAACGGACTCGTTCCATGTTTCAGTTCACTGTGGAAACTGATGTGTCGCGTGGAAATATGGTCGTATTATAAAATAATTATCTGACACGAGTGAAAAGGGTCTGAATGAATGTATTTATGCAGAAAAGTGTTGGTACGAGAGCGATGTTTAACATTTAAACGGATAAACTGGTCGTAACTAATCGCACATTAAAAAGAATAAATGTAAAACTGAACCCAATTTAACAGCAAGTTACCTGAACTTAACTCCACAGGTAGAAATCGGCTTAGCTTGGTGGGAGACAGGTGAAGTGAAATGGGGTCACTGGAAATCTTTCTGCTGTTACGATTTGAGCTCAATCCTTTTAAGTGATTTTTTTTTTTTTTTCCTTTTTTACTCTCTCTTTCTCTCTCAATCTTTCACTAACAGCCAAGGATGTTGGACTTCAGCCCAGCATGTAAATTAATCTGCCATTTCCAACAATTTCCATCAGGAGCCATTCAGACTGTGTAGCAGGATAATTTGACAGCAGCCTGGTAGGAAAATGGGCAGCGAGGCAGTAATGTTTGATTTATTTCATATTTTTGTCCTCTATGGTTTGCTGTTGCCTGGTACAAAGGCCCCAGCTGGATGTAAGAGGTGGTTATAAATGAAAGATCAGCGCGATGGATGCTGATAAATGGATGGATGGATGGATCAAAGAGTTATCAAGTCAAACTGAATTTTAGACAAACAACTGAACAAAAACAGGAAATGGATGAGTATCAAATGAATAACTGAACCGAGGGACAAATGGATGGATTCATCAATAGAAAACTAAACAAATCGACTGATTAAGGACCAAATAAATAGCAATCGGTCTGGTGAACCAAAAGTGTAATTGTACCAAAATACTGACACCAGTAAGGTGGAGTGATAACGCAGCAGTCTGTACATGTAAACCCTGCATCGTAGTGCCACTGTGAGGTTTTCACTCCGATCACCAGTTAAAGAACTGATTACCAGTCTACTGAAATCCTTCTAAACAATCTCACAGTTATCGATCAGTTAGCGCCGCAGCTTTTGTTACTGAAACCAAACAAGAGACAAACTGACAGGAAATCGGTGAGTAAAAGAAGCTTCATGAGTTTGTTAAGAAACACCTTGGATTGTTAGTTATCAGCTGCAAAATTAGTAAAAGTTCAAGGAATGAATGTATGAATGTATGAATGAATGAATGAATGAATGAATGAACGAACGAATGAACGAATGAATGAATGAATGAATGAATGAATGAACGGACAAATGGACTGATGGACGGACGAACGAACAAACACAAAATTAAAAACAAATGAACTGAGATTGTACTATTATGATAATATTGAATATACTTCAGTTGAACCTAAAACATAAATCAGTGACTCATTATATGAATGAATGAATGTATGAATGGGTGGATGGAAGGATACATCAATGAACGAATGAACTAACAAACAGACGGACAAATGGATGGATTGATGAATCAACAGATGAATGAATGAATGAATGAATGAATGAACAGATGGATGGAAGGATGAATGAATAAATGAACAAACTATTGAACAAAAGAAGTACAATAATATTGAAAAGCTCAGCAATTGGACAAGTCCTGAATAAATGAACACATGAAAACATGAAACATTGCAAGGTGAATGAGTGAATTCAAATACAAATGAATCACTAAAATGTTCTCATAAAGACAAACTGAACCAACAACTATAATTAAATGAACAAAGCAGGTAACTGACGAAGCCATGACCAATAGAATATAAAATAAAACAAACGTAAAATGTTAACGTTAAAATGAACAAGTGAATAAAAAAAAAACGATTGAATGAATTAATAGAGGACAGAGGACAGCTCAAACAGACTCAACGTCAACCAGTAGCTATATTTAATTCAGCCTATGGAAGATATCTGCATGTAAACTATTCCAGTACACATTTGGCATGAGGAAAAAATAACCGGCATCTCTTTATGTGTGTGTGTTTGTGTGTGTGTGTATGTGTGTCTCTTTATTCTTGACGTTGTCATGGTCAAATCCTGTCCTCATGACAGAAAGGAAGGGATCGAATGGAAAGGAAAGGCCTTTCTAAAGTCTGAAAACATGCTCGGGTTCTTCAGATGCCAAACTGGGACTCTCACCCTTCGTCACTCTGCGAGGCTGGCTCTACATTCTGTGTCCGAATTGGAAACCCACACCAGGAATCTTGTCCTGGATCAATACATTTAGTAAAATTTACCCAGTTCTCCTGCATCCTTTATTTGAAAAATAGTATTAATCGCTTTTTATTATCAGAGGAATTGCAATGTCCACTATTCTACTCTACAGAAGATTCTTTCCTCCACACTGGTTTTCCTTTTTTCACTCCATGTTTGCAGGTTCACTGAAAGTCATTCCGATTCATCATTTAATATCTTAGTATTGGTCAGTTTAAAACCATAAAAAATAGTGATAATAAAAAATAGTAACAAAAGAAAAAGCTAAAAACAAAATGAAGAAAAACAAGTCAAAATCATCTCAAGCGCTGCACTACTGGAGCAAAGAAACACAACACGAACAAGGATAGCATACACACACAGTTAGCTTTGTTGACTAAATGTAAACAGATTTAACTGAAATATATTGTCGTCACTCTCAGAAAATAAAGGAGAAAAGGGCAAAGAGGTAGAGCTAAGAGGGGGCTGAGGTTGATGGTTGACACCCATAATATTACAACCTGCCCGTAGCTAAAAGCTAGCTGAGCTAAACCGGAGCTAACTTGCCCAAATTCATCATCCAAAATTAACTACGATTTCAGCAGCTAACATTTGTAAACAGCATGAAAATGGTGCAGTTAATGTTGAAATAAATATAATTCTGATGAAAGTCTGCAAAACATTAAGCTTCCAAATAAGATGTTTTAACTTTTAATAGTCAAATCCAAAGAATTTAAGTAATAATTAATAAAAGTTCAAATAAAACCTGCTTTATGCTAAGTGCTATGCTAACTGGTGGCATGCTAACAGCATGTTAACATTTTCTAAGGAGCATGGAAACAGTAGCGCTAAGGCTGAAAGGAAAGAAACTCATTCTGCAGATTTAAGTCTGCAAAACAAGATATTTTTACTTTTAATAACAGGTAAAGCAAAATACTTAAAATGATTCATTCAACTGAAGGAAAGTGCTGCTTTTATGCTAATTGTGATGCTACCTAGTAGGATACTTTAAAAGAATGAGTTATGAAACAAGCTCTGCTGCATGATTAACGTTCAACTCTTATTTTACAACTTTAACACCAAACTGATCATATTTAAAGAGTTTTAGAACAACTGTGAGGAAGTGCTTTAGCAAAAACGTCTTCATATCGGCAACAGATCTAAATTCTCCACAGCTATCCATCTGTTTTCTTCTCATTCAAAACCCAAAGTTCTTCATTTTCACCAGTAACATGTTTTTTGCACAGCTTACATTTTCCTTCAAATATCTGCATGGTACGTTTTAATCAAAAGCTTTTTGAGACGAAGAGAAAAATTAATGTATAACATCAGGCTCACGTGTCCAGCAGCCTGAGCTGGAATGGAGCTGATGGAATTTATTTATTTTCTTTTTAACATAGCGTTCAGCGAAATAAAGCAAAGTGGGTCTGTGTTTCATTTTCAATTGGCAGAATCAGATCCCAGCATCTGTAGATGTATTTAATTATCAGAGTTCGCCTCATCACAGATATGTATAGACCATGAGAACAGCAGAGGAAAAATCCAAACATTTGTTAAAGTCCACACAACACCTGGTGCAACTACCTGACAACAACAGACTTTAAAGTCAGATTTATGAATGATTCATATAAAGTTTGAGATATATGGATAAGTTAAGTGTTTTTTTTTCTAGAAGTGATTGAAAACATGTAACAGCTGTTGTTTATAGCAGTCATTAGGCTGATTGACAAGTGGGAAGCTGAGAGTGTTTAATGGTGTTTATCATGTGAAGTTTAAATAATGGCAGGAAATATGTGCATGTCATGAAGACACCATAAAGTTCCAACTTTAACTTTACTGGGGAGCAACTTAGTACTCAGTCGACATGTAGAGTCAGGAACAGCATAAATCAAAGCTAAAAGGATAGATGTGGCTTAAAATTGCATCCGTAAGCTCTAACCTTAAGGCTCCATTTTGGATTGAGAAATAAGATTCTTGCAAGATTCTTTCAGTGTTCTGGTTCGTGTCAGAGATGGAAATCGTGTGCTGAACTTGATTTTGTCCACCCAGCGCCAGAAATGACGAGTTAAGTCAGTAATGCACTTGCTTTTAATCATTCAAGCATGAATGATGGCAGCCTTGCATATCCGGCATCTGTTTGGAGGTTTAGCTGTTCACATCTTCTAAAATCAAGGCTCTGTATTTATCAGCAGGGCTCGAAGTGCCAGCCAGCGTTGGAAGCAGATTCCTAAAGTATTTCCACAAGCTAACTGGATGTATTCAGGTAACAGCCGTCATAGACAGTTAGCAACTACACCCATCAATAAACCCAGTATCATCCCAGCAGTTTGCGCCTCTGTCTTTCCCATTTTCTTGTGAACTTGGGGTGAAAGACGCTGTGCTTTGATAAAAGAGGAAATTATCAGCAGAACTGACCTGATGGCAGTGTGGGTTGGACTCCCTGCTGTACGAGTATGAGCTCCTCTCAGTTTTACCTGGAACAGGAAGAAAAGAAGATGCAGTTAGTACAAAGAGACATCGCAGAAAGAACTAGCCTCCATATTTACAGAAAAAACCTTCAATGGTGGAGAAAAGAAGCGTTAATCACTTATTACGTAGATGTAAGAGGAAAGGGATAAAAACTGCACGCCTCTGACTTCATAATGCGGACGAATCTTTTTGTCTTCATTTGTAAAGAGTAGAAAATGAGAAAACAACCCTTTTTAATGTCTAATAAATCACATTTCATTCAGTTTCTGAGACCTATTTCATCACCATGTGGTAGAAATCGTGGTAAATATAAGCTGTTGTTTGTCTTCTGCCCCCTGGTGGACACGTGTTACATTACAACTATTATGACATTGCAAGGTAATACATTAAAAAAAATAATAATAATAATTGTCCCTTTTTATTTATTCATTTACATTTAGTTAAATATTAAGATTTAAGATTTGAAAAAAAAAAAAAAAAAGAAATATCTTTTTCTTTGGCCAGGTATTAAAGAGTCCAACCTGTTTCCTCATTTATTCATTTTCACTGACTTTATAATGTTTCTGTCTTACAAACAGAGGCTACTTAAGATGTATTTCAGACCCATCGATTGTTTAAAATAAACAGAACAGACATTTATGACAGAATAATTACTCTCTTAACTGAAATGTCTGTTTAAAGTTGTATTTAATCTGCTGCTGATGCAAATTTTGGCGTAATGAGACCAAACGAGAGAATACTGATGTCTCTCAGTCGCGAAGGTGTTACGGACCAACTGGTCCCACAACACTTCCTGTCCTGAAATAACATTTCTATCTAAACGTTGACAGTTTGATGAATAAATGCAATCATTTAGACATTAAACAGCACAAAATAAACAGCAGTTAAATGGATTTGGCTCCCAAACACGGCGGCATCTCACTTCATAGAAAATCTGAAGTAGAAAAAGAAGTGAAACGAGAATTTCCTGCTTGAAGAGTGAATCTGTGTTTGTTTGTGTGTCCAAACGTACATCTGTCACGCTCGCGATGCATAGATCTATACACAGAACGGAAAGGTTCACACTGCAAACACAGACTTCTCACGTTTCCTTCAGGTTCACACTAAATATGAGTCAAAATATTTCATTAAAGACGATGAAAACCGGGAAGCACGTCTCACATCAGATCCATAAGATGACTGGATGAGAAGGAACTACGTCTTCTGGGGAATTTCTTTAATGGTAGGTGGAGACATCCAGAACATGCCTCATTCTGTGTCTCAGTGAACAAATCTGAGTCCATGGAGACTCATTAGCGTACTTACTGAGCAACTGTACACAAACCAAACACAGTATCAGAACAGAAATTAGTTCCTGCAGCTCCTGATGTAATAAACAGGACCGACGATGACAGACTGAACATGTTTTCTTCCCTCCATTGTGGGATTCTTGATGGTACCACAGCGCGACCTCCACAGGTAGAGTTCAGACACCATAAAACAGTAATTGATAGAAAGAAGATGCACCATAGCAACTAGAGATGGACAGCAAATCCAAAGAACAGCCTGAACCCTTGATCCAAAAGGATCAGGTGGCTGCTGGTTTACGGCTTCGATTTGGTTTCTTTTGGTTTGAGTGGACGGATGCTGGACACGAAGCAACGTCTGCAGCCGAAAAACACAGAAACGAGCAACCAGCCTCGACAAACACCCAAGTATTCATCATGTGGGAATCACCGTGAAGATATCAAAGTACTTTTTACTGTAATTTATTCAAGAAAATGTATGATTGACTCATGAAAAGTTAGTTTAATAGTGCAAGCCATGTGCTTATTACTGGCTGATGCTGGGAGTCTGGAAGTTGGAGCAGGTGTTTGTGAAGACGTCATTAATCGCAGGACATGCGTGTTAACTGGCTTCTTGTTCAGGCGTGTGCACGTTTTGAGGTGGATTTTATAGCATCCCTACGTGCATTTCAAATGTAACTTGTTAATATAAGTTGGTGTACACAAAGAAGAATAAAAAAAAAGCTTAATTTTCCTAACCGCTTAATCCAATTCAGGGTTGCAGGAAGCTGGAGCCTATCCCAGCTGTCTCTTCGGCGAAGGCAGGGTACACCCTGAACAGCTCGCCAGTCCATCGCAGGGCCACACAGAGAGATGAACAACCACTCACACTCATTCCTAGGGACAATTTAGAGTAACCAGTTAACCTAACATGCATGTCTTTGGACGGTGGGAGGAAGCTGGAGAGAACCCACGCGTACACAGGGAGAACATGCAAACTCCACACAGAAAGGCCACTGACCAAACCCTGCCCCAGCCAAGGATCGAACCAGTGACCACCTTCTTGCTGCAAGGCCACAATGCTAACCACTGTGCCACTGTGCAGCCCAAGCTTGAATAACTTTCCATAAATGTTCCAACTTATCATCTCCAGCATCTCCAAGTGTCCAATCAGCCAATGGCACGGCAGCAACTCAGTCATGTAGACGACTTGCTGAAGTTCAATCTGAGCATCAGAATGAGGAAGAAAGGAGATTTACGGGACTTTGAACGCAGCATGGTTGTTGGTCTGAGTGTTTACTGGGATTTTCACACACAACCATCTCCAGTGTTTCCAGAGAAGGTCTGAAGAAGAGAAAACATCCAGCGAGCAGCAGCTGTCTGGACCAGAATACAGCAGAACACCATGCCAGGGTTCCGTCAGCTAATAAAATGAAACAACACACACACACACACACACACTCCAAAACTGGACTGTTGAAGCAAAATGTTGCCTGGTCTGATGAGTCTCGTGAGGTTCAGCTGAAAGCATGGATCCATCCTGTCTTCTTATCAAGACTTCAGGCTATTTTCTGGTCCCACTTTGGTCCCCTTAGTCCCAACATGACCTGGTTTAACCAGCACAGCCTACCTGAGTCCTGCTGCTGACCATGTCCATCCCTTTCTGAGCACAGTGTAGCATCTTCTGATGGAAACTCCCAGCAGGATGATGCACCATGTCACAAAGCTCACATCATCTCCACCATGACGATGAGTTCACTGTCCTCCAACGGCCTCCACAGTCACCAGATCTCCATCCAGCAGAGCAGCTTTGGGATCTATCATGTCTACAAGGAGCGAAATCTCTGAGGAATGTTTCCAGCATCGTACTGAATCCTTGACATGAAGGCAGAAACCTGGATGTAGCGCGGTGGACCTGAAGTAAGTAAGTTATAATAAGGCAAGACAACAGAGACTGCTTGGTGACACTTTGCCTTTTCTGCTGCAAGATCTGAGGATAAACGCCGCGCTGCGTGTTGCTCAGGGCGTTCAACATCTCACACACGTCTTACGACATGAGAAAAGAGACCAAAGAACATTTTTGGTCGAACGTGATGAAACGTGCTTGATTGAAAGCAGATATCACAGCTCTTTAAACGAGGTCCAGGGCCTGATAAGTACGCGACGAGAAGGTGAAGCCACTTTGGCAGGTACCCGACCGGCATCTGAGCGCCTGAGTGTGTCTCGCTGTGAAAAAGGCGTCTGATGAATTTGTGCAAACGCACCGAGATGCCGACAACAAAAGCTAATTTCCTATCCAGCTTGGGAACAGACTTTCCCTCCTCCGAGCCGCGGGACTGCTTCGATGACTATTTTTAACCACACAGACCTTCTTTTTGGATAAAACCTTAAATCTCCAGCCAGTCTAAATATCAAACCACGGTTAGCGTGTAATTATGTTGCTCTGTCGGAGCAGCGGTACGAGATGAAATGAAGGGGTTTTATAGCGAGCGTGTGTGGAGGAAAATGAAGCGTGTGCGCAGTTGCAGCGTTGGAATCAGGCGTGTATAGACCAGCGCTGAATGCGTGCCAACATGGTAGTCCATGCAGAAGAGGTTGATAATTACAGGCCTACAGAATAGGAATGTGGTCGGCTGTGTGAGTGTGTGAGAGGGAGTGTGTTTTTTCTTTTTTTGTATGACTGATACAGCGGCCTCGGCTTCAGCTACAACCGATGCCAGCTGGACCAGTTTGGCACATATACGAAGACACCCACACACACACACACACACACACACACACACACACACACTCAGACGTACAGGAAATTACTAGCACAGATGCATGCACACATGTAAATATATAGAATCCACACACATGTATGTTTATACACACAAAAACACACATGCAGTGGACCAAAACACATCCACATGCAAACACGTGTGTTTTTAAGAATATCAATGCAGGATCACACACACATACACACACACACACAGAATATAAATAAATGAATAAAATCTGAAAATTTGGTACATTTTAGCTTTAATTTGGCTGCATGGTGCAGCAGTGCGACCTCACAGGCCGCTGGTTCGAGCCTCGGCTGAACGGTAGCTGTTCTGTGTGTTCTCCCTGTGTGTGTGTGGGTTCTCCGGCTTCCTCCCACCATCCACACACATGCATGTTAGGTTAATTGGTTGTCCCTTGGAGTGTGTGTGAGTGGACTGGCGACCAGTCCAGGGTGGACCCGCCTCTAGTCTGATGATTGCTGGGACGGGCTACAGATTCCAGTGACCTTATAATGGACGAAGCCGAAAAGAAAATAAATAGTTTTACTTTTGTCAAAGTCTGACTGATTAATTATTTTGGTTCAATATATCTTTAAAAACGATGTTTATGAAATAAAGATGCTAATTATACATATATATATATATATATATATATATATATATATATATATATATATATATATATATATATATATATATATATACCGTCCATATATATATATATATATATATATACATATATATATATATATATATATATATATATATATATATATATATATATATATATATATATATATGTATCCAAGGATAAATAATACAATCAAAACAGTAATTACTTGTAGCTTTCATATCTTATAACTGGGTATCATATGAAGTGTTTGTACCCATGATCTCTGAAAGCTAAAGCCTACGTTTGGACTGAAATATTAAAAACCTTGTGTAAGTGACACAGAGGGAACTTCCAAATTTGACAAACACAAGCGTAGTTGCAAGTTTCGTTCCTTCCATCATCTCTGAAACCTGAGCTGATACACAACAGACACAAACAAAATCTCCTATTTTTATATTGAATTTCAGAAAATGTGGAATTAATCACAGAAAAAGGCATAATGAGAGAAAGCAGGGTTGGATGGGTCGTCTACAAGATCACCGTCTCGTTGGAGAACATCTCAGAGACAGAAACTTGCATTTTGTTTTACTGGATGAAGCTCTCTGATCCAAAGAGCTTATTACTTGATGAAAAAGACTAGAGCTTATTGATTATAAATATAAAGAAATAAATAAGACATATCAGTAAAAATCAAATCTAAATTAAATGTTCTTAAAGTAGATTATTTCTTTAAAAGGAGCCTTTTGAAAATAATTGGTTTTAAATTTGCTCTCAATTATGGCCTCATGATTGGATTTTCCATTTCTCAGAAGATGAAGGATCATCTTTGAAGTATTTCTATGCAGAAAATAACAAACTACATGGAGACGGGATTAAATACAAACCAGAAAATCAGAAAAAATATTCATTTTTAATAGAAAAACGTTCAAAAAGATTTCCTTCTGGATTCAAGGCGGATTTTATTCATGTGATTTGGGAACTTGTGGAATATTTAATGTACTTTTCAGATTAGGTCAATAATAACACACCTGGCAGTGTGTTTTTTTTATTCTCAATCTAATTCAGACAATGATGTTTTAATGCGACGACTTTGAATGGAATCAAAGCTAAAATCTCTTTTCACAAGCACCTCGCTGAATCTTCGGATTGGACCTCGACTAGTTCAGAGGAAAGGTTCATAAAATGAGTTTGTACTTCAGGAAACCTCATCACCTTGCAGAGGGTTCTTCAGCAAACCCACTTCAGTTCGTTTGATCTGACAACAAGGATCTTCGATCAAGGCTTTAAACGTTGTTGCTGTGGGGGCTGAGCTGATGAGGAGGGGCCGTTCGTTCTAGAAACTCCACTTGAACTGAAACAGGAATTTTAACCATCAGCCTAGACCTGAAACCTGAAGAAAATATTCACGAAATGCTCTCACACTTCATTAAAAACGCATGTAAGTTGTAGAAAGTGCTTCACAATGTTTCAGCGGTTCTCTTATACTGGATACACCACACACTGAGGAGCATACAGGCTGCTTTCTGCTTCCTACGTACGGAAATATGGACTTCTGTTTCGTACAACGCCGCTCTCATACTTCTATCTTTTACGTAGCCCCGGCTCTTAAATCCTCTAGTCCACAAGGGGGCAGTGCTGAGTTCAGAGTTCACTTCCGTATTGCCATAATGCAATGCTATTAGTTTGTTTACAACAATTCAAAAACACCAGAAGAAGAATAAAACTACAAAGTTTTTCTAGTGTTCTCATCCTCTTCTGCTTCTTCTTCAGGTGTTTTTTTTTTTGTTGTCTTCTTCCTGTTCCTCCTTCTTCTTCTCTGATTTGTTCCTTTTGCTGGTTGCGTGTCAGGGACGTCTGAACACTGCCCCTGTGGTTTCCGGTGAAATTGTTTCATGTCTTGTGTCAAGTGACAGATAGCTAAACTCCTTGAAAACGGACCAAATTACACGTAACCAATGCAAGAGACGGACGAAAATGTTTCATCTGTGTATCCGTCTTCTGCGTCAAACGTAAAAGGTCTTTATCAAGGGGATCAGGACATGTTGAGGACATGGCTAGAGACTGACATGTGTTCGCAGTAAGAAGGTAACAACTCTATATTGAAAGGACTTTCTTAATTGCTGACATCCTAACATTAAAAGTTGTTGAAGGATGTTACATAAACAACTGATAAGACCTGATATTCCGGTTAAGGACTTCAAGACAAAGATGATCCACTAACTATCATGTGAAAATACTTTAGGAAGGTCATTACTCTCAAACTAAATCACTAACAAAGAAATTTCATATTAATAAATTCATTCCATTCATCCATTTTCCTAACCGCTTAATCCAATTCAGGGTTGCGGGGAAGCTGGAGCCTATCCCAGCAGTCTTTGGGCAAAAGGCAGGGTACATCCTGGACAGATTGCCAGTCCATTGCAGGGCCACACAGAGATGAATGACCACTAACTCCTAGGGGCAATTTAGAGTAACCAATTAACCTAACATGCATGTCTTTGGATGGTGGGAGGAAGCTGGAGTACCCGGAGAAAACCAACGCATACACAGGGAGAACATGCAAACTCCACACAGAAAGGCTGACCAAACCATGCCCCAGCCAAGGATTGAACCAGTGACCTTCTTGCTGTGAGGTCACAGTGCCACTATGCCACCATGCAGCCCGTATGTTCATTTGGCCTAAGAGGACTATGAGGACACATTCACATCAGCCATTTTGATTCAAATCCGAGTCCGCTTTCTCGGAAAGTCGGCTTTGTTTGGGGAAATGTGAACGCACCAAACAAATTCCGATTCAGACAAAAGAAGCGGATTCGGCCAACAAACACAAGTCTCAGTCCGCTTCAAGTCTCAGTTTGCTTCAATAAGAGCAAATACAGGAAGCAAACCACAAAAAATTACTTCCTGCATTTGATGTAGCATTGCATTGTGGGTAAATACATAGCGATGGTGTTAAGAGTCCACTGCTTTGTCTATTGTTTATACTAAGTCTGTTGTTGCAGTGTATTTCTGCAGCATACTTGCATAAGACACAATAAAAAACCCAAATCAGCGATAGCTTCATCTCCACGTTAAACTCGCAACAGTTTTCTTTTTCACGTGGGATTTGTCCCACGCTTGCTAAATACTAGTGCAGCGCCACCTTTGGTGGGAATGGGAATATACAGGTACATCTAAAAAAAATTTGAATATTATGAAAAAGTTCAATATTTTTCGTCACCCATTTCAGAATGTGAAATCCATATATTATATAGATTCATAACACATAGTGCGAAACTATTTAAAATATTCAATCTTTGAAATTTTGATAATTGTGGCTTTTAGATAATGAAAACCCAAAATGCAGTGTCTCAGACAATTAGAATATTGTGAAAAACTTCAATCTTAGAAAGTCATGGTGTCACAACCTAATCAACTAATTAACTCAAAATACCTGCAAAGGTATCGTAAACTTTTAAATGGTCTCTCAGTCTGTATCAGATGGCGACACAATCATGGGGAAGACTGCTGACCTGACAGATGTCCAGAGGACGACCACTGACCCTCCACAAGGAGGGAAAGCCATAAAGGTCATTTCTAAAGAAGCTGCTTGTTCACACAGTGCTGGATCCAAGCATATTAATGGAAAGTTGAGTGGAAGGTAAAGGTGCACCAGCAGAAGGCAGAACCGGAGAGGATTGTCAAGCAACATCCATTCAAGAATTTGGGGAGCTTCACAAGGAGTGGACTGAAGCTGGACTCAGCACATCAAGAGCCACACAGACATATCCTAGACATGGGCTACAAATGTCCCATTCCTCGTGTCGAGCCAGTCCTGAACCAGAGACAGTGACAGAAGTGTCTCACCTGGGCTAAGGACGAAAATGACTGACTGGTTCTCAGATGGAAGCAAATTCTGCATTTCATTTGGAAACCAAGGTCCCAGAGCCTGGAGGAAGAGTGGAGAGGCCCAGAATCCATGTTGCTGGAAGTCCAGTGTGAAGTTTCCACAGTCAGTGATGATCTGGGGAGCCATGTCAGCTGCTGGTGTTGCTCCACTGTGTTTTCTGAACCCAACAGTCAACACAGCATCTAGCAGGACATTTTAAAGCACTTCATGCTTCCTTCTGCTGACAAGCTTTATGTAGATGCAGATTTTATTTCCCAGCAGGACTTGGCACCTGCCTACACTGCCAAAGGTACCAAAAGCTGCTTCAGTGACCACGGTGTTACTGTGCTTGATTGGCCAACAAACCCACCTGATCTGAACCCCGTAGAGAATCTGTGGGGTGTTGCCAAGAGGAAGATGAGAGATGTAGATGACCTGAAGGCTGCTATCAAAGCAACGCCACATTGATGCAGTAATTCATGCAAAAGGAGGCCCAACCAAGTATTGAGTGTATGGAAATGAACATACTGTTCAGAAGCCTGACATTTCTGTTTAAAATATCCTTTTTTCATTGATCTTATGTAATATTCTAATTTTCTGCATTTTGGGTTTTTATTATCTACAAGCCACAATTATCAAAATTTAAAGGATTTGAAATGTTTCACTCTATGTGTAATGAGTCTATGTAATATATAGGTTTCACATTCTGAAACGAGTGAGAAAAAATATTGAACTTTTTCATAATATTTAAATTTTCTGAGATGTACCTGTATTGTTGTAAAGGTTTGGCGCGTTTGAAAGTGCAGCGCGAACACAATCGCAGTCCGCATGGATACACCATGGGCCAAGCATCTAATTGGATCAAGTCTTGCGGACCATCCTGATGTGAATTCACTGTAATATGACCATTTGAACCACTTCTTGCTCAGTGATCTTATAGGTTGTGGAGGAGGCGACTGCATTGAAAGGTTAATATGCGACACAGTAAACATCTTTACTGTCAAAATTTGAATCAGCTGACCTGTTGACGATACCTTAATCATGATTAGTTAATAGTGAAACCTTTTGATATACTCAGTCTTGAGTTTTGTCTCCAGTTTTAACATAATGGTTTAAAAGAAATCTTGAAATTCCAAAAGCAAACAGTGGACTCCCTGAAACCTCAAAAGAAACTTCTTTAGAGGCTGCCTGACCTCCGAGGAACCCCCAGCAACATTTTTTCCCTCAGACGACAAATCTAAAGAGGCTCGTTGGCGTTAAGGAGTTGCTCAAGCAGCCCACTTGGTCAGTGTGCTGACTGCAGAGATACAAAACATAGAGGAGAGGGCTTTACACAGGCCACTCTGCTGCATAAAGCCCATAGAAAAGTCGGCGAGCCAGGGGGACCAAATCCCTCCTAATCCACAGAGCAGAAAGACGGAGAGGAAACACAAATCTGCTCCGTAACAAGCTGAAAGCAAACTGGAAGCAGGAAACTCGGCTCAAACGTTCCACATTGTCACACAAGTTCTAGACAGACATATTAACGCAGGTTATATTCAACTTTTATCCCATTAATGTAATGTAGATCTATAAAGACCCAGAGATGAGATGAAGCTCCAAAGTTCTCATTTCATACGAAAAACTGACTTATTTTGATCTGATACCATTAAATCCAACCGAAAACCTGGAAACGGTTCAATTGTCAGGACCTGAGTCGACATATAAATCTGAATGTTAAGACACCGATGAGCTTTTCTGTCTTCTTACCACCCCACCCCCTACATGATGGTAGCATGCCAAATTTTAAAAGGTTATCCCAATTATTTAGCGTTTCCTCCAGAGGTTTAAAAGCAGCAGGTTCATTGGCAGGAATTTAACAGATAAAGGTCAAAATAACAAACAAAGATGAAAGGTCAGAGATATCTAAATGAACGGGATCAATTTGTGCTCGTCTACACGGCAGAAACCCGACATCAGCTTCCACTCTCATCATGACTGTATCACATTTCTTTCAGTTCAGATAGTTTTATTTGCTTCGTTTATGTGGTTTTGAGTCAGTTTTTTCTGCTTTAATCTAAATGAAAAAGGTACTGATGGGTCATTTTGGTTGTTATTATATACTAATGACTCGTCCTGAGCTGTCAGCATCAGGTGTTAATGTACATGGAATGCGCTGCTTTCCAGCTCTGAGCGAAGTGCTGCATGTTGCCAGTTATCGCTCTGCAGCAGCAGGTGATGCACAGGTAAACATCACGCTGTAGAGCCACTTCTCAACAAGCAACTTGAGTTTCTCTGTTTGTCTTGACTTCTCTCTGCTACTGCACTCCTTCATCGCAGTGTTAAAGCACTCTGTTGGGTTTATTTCATTTAAAAAAAAAACATTTCCCAGGTTACCGCCCCATATTTCCTCCCTGGGACACCTGAATGTCTAAAAGTACTGCCTTGGGGATACAATGTGTCTTCAGCGCTGACATACATGTGCTGATTGCTTGCTAATAGCATGTTGGACACATTTTACCTTCAGAACTGCTTTAATTCTTTGTTTAAACAAGGTGGAAACATTCCTCAGCGATTTTGCTCCATTATGACATGATGCATCATGCAGTTGCTGCACATCATGATGAGAATCTCACATTTAAATCATAGACTGTACATAAAAGATGGACAGAGTCTCTGTGACGTAGCCCGTAGGTTTATGAAGAGCTGAATTGAAGGTTATTGGGCGGTTCCCACCATCTTCAGCGTCAAGCGTGTCAACACTCCCAGAAAATACAAAAATGGGCAAAGAGGTAGAGCTGAGGAGGGCTGCGAGCGCAGGGCTGGAAGATTGACATCTACCAAACTCTGACCTTCCTGTAGCTAAGAGCTAACCATGCTAACTTGGATATAACAGGAGCTAACCAGCTAACGGAGGTAGGCGGGCTAAAGCTAAGTCACGTTGTTAAAAACTGCGGTTATGCTACACTCTGCTTTCTTGCAGCGGGATATTGGGTATCTGTCAATCAAAAGGACACGCCCCTAAATATGCAGAATTTTTAGATTAAATTACTTTTAAATGGAGGAGTTTTAAAAAAAAGATTCACTTCCCCCACAGTTGTCATGAAGGTAAACCTGACCTATTAAACCTAAAAGGGATTTTTGAACCAGGCTGTAAACATGTTTATTTCTGCTGTGAAGTTGATCTTTTTAACGTGGGAGTCTATGGGGATTTGCGCTGTTTTGCAGCCCCTAGTGGATTAACTGCAGTTTTTGCACTTCCTAATGAGGTTCACTTTTAACTGCTGGAGGTTGCTGCTTGGTTCCACCACATCCCAAAGCTGCTCTGTTGGATGTAGATCTGGTGACTGTGGAGCCGTTGGAGGACAGTGAACTCATCGTCATGGTGGAGATGATGTGAGCTTTGTGACATGGTGCATCATCCTGCTGGAAGTTTCCATCAGAAGATGCTACACTGTGCTCAGAAAGGGATGGACATGGTCAGCAGCAGGACTCAGGTAGGCTGTGGAGGTTAAACCATGTCATGCTGGTACTAAGGGGACCAACGTGGGACCAGAAAACCTCCCCCCACCATCCCACCAGCAGCAGCCTGAAGCGTTGATCCTGACGGCAGGATGGATCCATGTTGTCATGATGTTTCCAGCAGACTCTGATCCTACCATGTGAATGTGGAGCTGAACTGGAGACTCAGACCAGCAGCGTTATACATGTGAACAAATGAAAAAATATATTTCCAGACTGTGATGAGTAACGAATCAGAACCAGTTGGAGGACAAAAGACCCAGAACCTTGAACCATGAATTAATTTTCAACGTACAGCCTTGTAAGTTCATCATGTTGTACAACTCGGTCAGATCAGCATTTTGCTGCATGGACCCAACATTCCTGCAGCCTGCGGAGCATCTGGAAACCTCATGGAGGAAGTTTGGAACATTTTCTGTGCTATGCACCATCTTATTAATTGTTTCCAGTTGTCTTCTGTGGGAACATAACTGACAGCATAACTGGGATTTGCTCCCAGTGCTGCATGTGGTGGCTCTGAATAAGGAAAAAGTAAACAGAGAGGTAGGGGGCTTATTTTCTTCCAGCAGTAAACAACACTGTAGTATCTCCTGATCATTACAGGCTACTGTGTAAATGAGACTTTGGTATTTTTCCTCTTTATTAATTAGCTCTGCTATGTTCACGTTTATCTTAATTAGTTTGATAAAGTTTCATTAAACGCAGCACAACAAACAGAGCGGTGACATCAGTTAATGTGTAAACAGGGATAAGTGCAAGCTCCACACGGACAGCCTCACACCAGTTCACCCAGTCGTTCTCCATCCAGGTAGGAACGGCGAAGCGAACAGGCAGAAGGAGAGACGGACTGGCTGGAGAGACGAAGGTGGAGACGACGGGAAAACAAACAAATGAGTGCATCTAATCTCTGTTTGAATAAAATGTTTTTCTTTGATAAACAGAAAAATTTCATTCATTCGATCCAAATCTTCTTAATTCGCTGAGTGATGAAGAGTTTTTTTTTTAACTTTTCCGGTTCTCCAGCTGAACGGAGCCTGAAACATGCTGGATTATTTCTCCTCACTCCAGTTATGCTTTCTTCTCTTTTTTCTTTTCAGATTAAAATATTAATTTCTTTATTATTTTTTGTGATTCATCATGACTCAGCAAAAGGATTAACTCTTATCAGTCATTAGGAACTCATTTTTATCCTTTCAGGTGATTTTTCCTGGTTTTGGCCCCCACCAGGAAATAACTGCCCTGTCAGATCATTTTATTTTCATCTCTTATTTTCTGCATGTGATTATTATCAGGTGTGTTTTTAGATTAATTTGTTATATACCTTGGTGTGTGAAGGCTTTATTTTAATATGCAGAAACAGCTTTTTACTGTAAAGCACTTTGTCTGGAAGTTTGCATGGAGACTTTATGAAAAATGAAGTCATTTCATTTGATTTACAGGATTTAAAGAAGTATTTTTCCTAAAACTACCAGATAAACATGATACATTAATACTTTAAACACTTTTTAAAAAAGTGAATATCCATAAAAAATATTTTAATTATAATTATTGATACCATTTTAAACCTTTAAATTCTACTTTAATAACACAATGTCACCATTTTTATAAAAACAAATTCACATAAATGGACATATTTTATATAAAATGAATGTAAAGAAGGATTTTCTTGAATCAAAAAAGTCTTAAATATACCAAAAATTAGAAAGAGTGTTAATCTTTATAGATTGTTTGCATTTTGGGAATTGAGAAGACAAAAAAATGTGACAAAACATTTAGGTTGATATTTTTCTCCCCTTTTTTCCTCTAATCTTTACGTCAACTGCAGTTATGATAAAAATATGTATAATTTTAACCCTTTAAATGTCCATTTAATAATATATTACCATTTTTATGATAAAGAAATACAGAAAGCAAAAATACGGCTGAATAAAATAGATGTTTGGAATCCGGAGGATCTTTTAAGTAAAGTCTGAAATATAAAAACTAAAATATCTGATTTTAAAGTTATTAACTACAAAATTCCTTAAAATTTTTTAATAAAACCATCATCATCCTGTGATTTCAGGGCTTGACCTTCTGGAGGGAAACGTTTCTGTTTATTGTGTCATAAAGCCATTTGTAGGCCTGAACAGGAAACATGTGAAATGCAACCAGAACGAGAGGTAAACTGGGACGACTGGTTTTATCCACAAAGGATAAAACCTCCTCTTTTAAATTTACAACTTAAATTTAAACCTTCTTTTTTTTAATTTTAGGCTTTTTTTTTTTTTAGATAAAAATGCTGGTTGATCAACCTTCATTTGACTTTTTTGTTTTTTTAAAAACTCTGAAACTAATTGATGATTTCTGTCGTCTGTTCATCAGTTTTTCATCCCAGCCGTCTTCCGTAAATATAAAACTCTTCATTTCAATCTTTATCTTTGTTTTTATTTTCTGGAAATGGAAGAAAAGCTGCAGGTGTTCCAGGAAAACATCTTTGTCTTTGGTTTCTAAGTGATCGACTGCGTCCATCACATCCCTTCCACGGTTTTCACTCGGATTCATCCTATGGCAGATAAAACGGCGTTCATGTCGTCGCTGTCGGTGTCTAGACTCCTTCTGTCAGAGGTGGACAGACACATCAGGTCTTCCTCGTGTGAAAGGAAACACTCAGAAGACATGATCTCCTCTGACACCCATATAATGAATCCATTCAAACAAAATATATGACTAATAGCAGGATTTGATGAGGATGGCAGTGACGGGAAAAAAGGAAGAGAGAAGAAGAAAGATGGATAGAAGAAGGGTTAAACTCCCTTGAATGTCATGTGTGTGTGTGTTTGCAGTGTGTGTGATGGGGGAGGGTTGAACTGAGCAGACATGAATCATTCTGAGCGATTCAAGCGTTTCCATGACACCACTGGGCACCGGTCCAGAAGTTTCTACAAAGTCTGAGAGGTAGCGACACACACACACACACACACACACACATGCTAACAGACACTGAAACCATCCTGCTGCTTCTGAATTTGAAGCAATCTGTATGTTTTTCACGGCGTTCTCTTCTGGTGGACAGTGTAACGTTGTTTTTTAGGGTACATCCACATGAACAGACAATGGTCGATGAGCAACCGCCATCTAACAGACAACCCTCCTACCCAAAACACACCGCCACGACCCCCCCGCTGCAGTCCCAGCAGGCATTGATTCCTTGGCACCGGAGCGAGTGAATACATCAAACAACAGATGAACGTATACCAGCATCGAGAACAACTTGAGAGACGTGGCATCCAGCTCACATCTGTCGCCTTCTACCTTCAGCGAAAAGCAGCAGATCAGACGGCCGATCCGACCACGACTCGGGTTCGGCTGCTTAAGTATGCATCTGTTTATTTATCGTGTAGAGAAGGATGACATTTTAAACTAATCGCCACCGATAAAAATAAAGAAAGGGGATAAAAATCTACTTCAAGAGTAGAAATTTTGATTAAGTTTTTTTATGTTTAGCATCAAATTCATTGAAGATTTTTATATAAATTTACAACATCTTCATACATTTGACCAACTCTCCTGCAAGGAAGGGTGGGGGTCTGGTTTTGTTTTGTGCAGAACGTCTTCATCTTTTAATAGAATATAAAATTTTAGGCATAATGTTTCAACACAAACACATCAGACTAGCCTGTATTATGATAATCTAACTAGTAGTAAAGTAAAAAATTAAATATAACTTTTGTAACAATATATATTTTAGATAGATGTTTTGAATTATATACGTCAGAGACACTGTCCTATTAGATCATAGTGAAAATTGTGTCCAAATTTTGACTGGTGCATAGTATATTATATTTATATTTTTTATACATGCCAAGCCAAGCCAACTTTATTTATAAAGCACTTTCTCACAGCCACTGCTAAGAAAGTGCTAAACATAAGATGATTAACATATTAAAACAGAAAACAGAAAACAATAAAACGGTAAAGCTTAAAACCATTAAATATAAAACAATAAAACAAATAAAAACAAACAATAAAAGCAATGAAAGCAATTCATTTTGGGTAAAATGCCTGCGAAAATAGGTGGGTCTTAAGAAGGGGTTTAAAAATGGACATATTATATATATACATACATATATATATATATATATATATATATATATATATATATATATATATATATATATATATATATATATATATATATATATATATATAATTTTTAAAACTCAGACATTGCAGAAAAATGTCCAGTATGAAATATTAAATATTCTGCACTGGTATTTTTGTTAAATCTAGAAAAAAAATCTAACTTTTGCTATAATTCTTTTTTTCCAGTTAAAAGAAATGCTCAAATCAGATAACAGGGAAACTTTTCACAGGTTACAAGTTATTTTTAGGAATCTAACTCTTCTGAATGTGTTGAGTTTTCTATCACACATTAGTTCAAGACCATATTGCTGTTATCATGTTGCCTCGCTATCCAAGACTGGGTTGAAAGAGAAACCTGGATATGTGCCAGTAAAGAATAAATGTACAAATTCCACAATATTTATGCTGTCCTTTATCCCTGGATCAGGATAGAAACATAAATAATGCAATGATATCTAAAGTGATAAGTAGGCCAGAAGAAAACTGACGTTACTTGTAAAACCTGTATGTAAAAAAAACAAATTCACAGCTGAAGCAGTGGCAAAAAAAAAACCCCTCACAAAGGAGCCTGAATGACAAAAACAAAGCAACCATTTGTTTCTTTTGAGCATCCAAAAACAACATCTGTTACCAAAAAGAGAATCCACCCAAAAACAAAAAGAAAGTCCAGCATTTTAACTTCCAGGGAACAAATTAGCTCTTCTACAGCTAATGTTGCTAATGCTAATGTTTCAAAACGTGTGTTGAGGCTGTAAACTCCATGGCAAGTCTTGTCATTCAATGTCTCCAGTGAGTTTTTAGTGAAATTGTTTACTTTCTACACAGTGATAAATAAAATTCAGTCTTTAACAAGTTTTATCAGTACAGGGGTTGCTTACAGCGTAAGCAGCAGTTAGCGGTACAAGTGGCTAACGCTAACAGGGGCTGTTAGCAGCAGTTAGTGACACAAGCTGCTTCATTGTTAACTCTTGGCTTGTTTTTCACATGAACACTCATGGAATTATCATGAGTGGACTGACATTCCCAGACAAATCGATGGAGGGTAAAAATACTCCAGATAACATACTGTTGTACATATTGTCACTTATTGTCACAGCTAGCCAATCCAAACACAAAAGGATGGGAGGCGCGGGAGCAAACGGTCAAAAGTGAAAAAAGATTCAACTTAAGAAAATTTACATTTTTTGTGTGCTAATGTCCTCCTTTGAGGCTGCAGACGGCATGAGGAAGTAAACTGAGCTGCCTGCATCACATTTGCTTTCTGTTCATGTGAACTAGGCCCAAAAAAACAGCTCCCCCCTTCAGCCAAAACAGCCTTCATTATCCAAAGCAACCCCCCTTCCCAGTCCCATGCTCGCCACCTTTCAACATACACTCGTTCCCCCCGCCTCCACCCCATCAATAGACAAACAACACAAACAACAATGAGGTGACAAACAGGGCAACGCCACAGCAGGACTTCTACCAAACTATCCGAGTGGATTCTCCAACAGCAGCCTGGTGTCTTCATGACATCATTAAAAATAAAAATAATAAATAAATAAAACCTGAGAGAAAATAAATTCCATTTTTATATTTTATTTGACTCCAATTTAAAAGTGATATTTCAGGAGGAAGACATTGATTTGCAGCGAAGTGTGTGTTTTTCTGCGTGTGTGAGTGTGTCGGTCTCAGACAAAACAGGGCTGCTGAAATGCGGCAGGCACTGCAGATTTTTGTTGGCTGGCTGACAGCGCTGCGCCGGTGCCAAGCCCCGACGGCGGAAACGACTAAAAGACGCATAAGGCTGGCATTAGAGCCCCAAATCTCTTCTCCCCCTTCCATACCTCCTTCTCTTTTCTCGCTCCGTGGCACGACGTTTACTTTGGTCGGGGTTTGACTCGATTTGGCAACATTGCCGTTTGTGAATTTATCAATCTGTCTTTATTTCGCTGTGATCTGGGGTGCAGAAAACATGGCACCTGAAACACAGTGGGAGGTGCGCTGCCACGTTGGTGTGTTTTTTTTTTTTTTATTTGTTTAAATTGTTTTTCAGACATCAACGTGTTTCCAGTTCAATTTTCATAAGTGTTGCCGAATGGCAATTTCAGCTGATTTGATTCTTTGCAGGGTTTATAGTTTCCCCGCCATATCTGCAGTCTTTGTCTTGAGGATTTCGGGCAACACTTCCACAAATACCTTGGACACAAAAGCATCTGGAGTTACATCCATAAGGCACTGAGCCCATGTTTCTCCTAAAACCTAAAACAAATGAAGAAAACAACACACTCCAATTATGCTCCAGAGACAATAAAACAGTAAAATAGAAAAAAAAAAACAGAAAGAGAGACAAATCTTCTGTAAAACATTCAGGATTACCTACAAGTAAAATCCTGATTATGTGTTTGGAGTCCATTATTGATGGAACAATATTTAGCTGCATTGCAAACAAAGGATGCTCCAGTCGTAGCTGTAAATTGTGTCGGAGTATTGTTCGGGAGACAGATGATGACGGCTAATGTTGAATTGAAAACGGTTCTTAGAGGTGGATTTAACACGTTTCCTCTTGTCTTTGGGTCTGAGACAGAAACCCAATGATGTCGGGAGACAAAGGGAGAGGTAGCGATGAGAGAAAAGGTGTGAAATTCTGAATCAGCAGCACAATATGTAAGTATTAAGGTGCAGCACAATGAGCAGCGAGCGCTGTTCGCTGACACTGACTAAATAAAGACAAAACATTCGGGTTCACGAGGTGTTCTTGTGTCAAACACGCAACAAAGAGCATGATGATATATTTCATTACATAAAAGTGCCCCGTCTTCATGCATGTTTCCTTCCACCTGTCCTTTCAGATTTATGTTTTATTAAGTATAATATGATCTTTATCATGTTGAGTCGTCAGTCTTCTTATCTGATAACTGGCCTGTTTTCATTTTCCAAAAATCAATATTTCTGTCTGAATCTGCTTATTTTTAACTTCTCACACTGGAGCTGCAAACTCATTTTTGGACCACAGTGTTTGTTTCCAAATGCAGTCATTTCAGGTTTATATTTGTTTAGCTGAGGAAAATGATGTAGAAAATTCTGGCACATCCAGTTATTGATTTGTCATCCAGGAATTGTGTATGTGTTTACCGTGCACTACTAATAACACATTTTATTGCATGTCTGTATCTCAGTGGAAGGACAAAATGAAGTTCTTTTTATCTTAAGGTACACACTTACTCCTTTGGACATCAGGGAATAAACTGCCTTTTCTGACTACTTTTAGTTTGACCTTTATCTTTCACCTGTTAAAACAGTCCACCTGCCTGATTTGGGATCATTTCTTCTGCCATAAACTGTTGTGTTAGTTTACTTTTTAAAAATTTTTTTATTTTGACATACTGTATTAACACACTGCATGTAAAGTTACACAAAAGGCAATAAAAGGCTACTTTGAGCCTGGATGAGCTACTTGTTTTGGATAATCTTCCATCAGGTTTCCATTTAGAAATACAGAACCAGCTAACAAAGTTAAATCATTTAATGATCCTGCATGAGATCTGACAGTGCAAAGCAAGCTAATAGCAGAAGTAAGATTTATATTCATGTAGGTTTAAAGTAGTAAATTTTACACCTGTATAAAAGAAACGTGACTTATTAAGATTCAGATTTGTGTTTCCTTCATCATTCTGCCTCGCTGTCTCTCTCTCATGTGTGATGAGGAGGAGGAGGAGTTGTGACCCTGGAGAGATAGATGGTGGGTCATGTACTGTCAGACTGGAGAGGTCAAAGGTCAGGGGATCCTGGGGTTCAACGTCATTTTCTGATTTCTTCCTGTCACTGTACGGGCTCTGATTTGTGTTGCCTGTGTGACACTGTTAGCTGGAGTGTCCTTTGTTTTTCTGATTCATTTCTTTCTTTTCTTTTTGTATTTTATGTAAAAACACTTCAACAATCTAAATTTTAATGGAAAATCTGCATTTCTTGTCGTTTTGTCTCACGTTCATGTTTGATACAGGTAGAAATTCTGATGGAAATAAGGTGAATTGTGTTGGATTCTCCACAGGTTCGGAAAAGTGGGCTAAACCAGATACATCAGTTTTTTTGTTTTTTTTTCATTTTTCAACATATTTTCCAGTTTCTAACCCAGTCTCAGTTTCCTGACATCACTGACAGACCTATCCCTCCTCTCGCTCCACCCTCACTCCAAACTTAATCCCTGTATTTAGACTAATGTGATGGTATTAGAACACCTGGACGCTTGTAATATGAGGGGTAACCTATAGCTGTAGGCCTGGGAGCTGCATCACGGCGCTGATGTGTTCTGTGCCATTTCAAAACAGCCACCTGGCTGCTAAATAATGACATATCTGCTCCCACACACTGCTCAAGAGCTGGTGATCAGAGTGGCTTCGTCGCAGCAGGGTAGACCCCACCTGACATCACGCAGTGAGGGAGAAGAGAGGAGGCTGGAAAAAGACGGACAGCAGGAGAAAGGATGGGGATGGAGGAGGGTGAGGGAGGAGACAGGAGCCATCTGAGCGCCTACATAAAAAGTCAAAATTGCAATGTGAATAAACACATTTCCTGTAAGTTAATACTCATTTTAACCATAAAAATAAAAACATTAGAGGACTGTGGGCTTCATTTTGATTTGACTAAAATTTGCTCACCACAGGTCAGGCCAGCTTTCATGAGCGCAAAGGCTCACAGGCAACATTTTGTTGCCACCAGTGAAAAAGCAAAGCAACAAAACAAAAGAGGAAGGTCACATCTCTAATTAGGATCACCTACAATCACACCAATAACAAACATGATAAGCTATGTGGGGGGAAAATGTATAACCACTAAAAGGGTGTCAACAAGTCAAAGAAACAAGGATAATAAAAACAAAACCACAATTGCCGTTTTGTCCTTTTTGTAAATAAAGTTCAAATCTCATTACTCAGCAGCTAAATGAGAAAATCAAGTTAGCAAACTATCATAACAGGTGCTTTTACAACCACAGTATTGACTAATTTTAACCATTAGCAAGGCTAATAAAGCGCTACAGCCCACATATAACTATGAGTATTAAGCTAGCTACAATTAGCTAGCTTCTCACCAAAAATCATGCTAGCAAACGCTGAGATATCAAGTGCTCCCAAAACCACCAGGTCACATTAACTATATTTCAGCATTCACAATAAAGACTTAGTTTAATGAAAAGAGGAGAGTTTGGGCAAACTTTAACTACTAGAAAGGCTAATGTGGAGGAAATAACAGATGAATTAACAAGTTAGTTTCCAATCAACTAGCAACAGCAGTTTGTTTGGTTTGATCAGTGGTTTGGTTTTAGGCTCAGTCCACACATTGAACCAGAGTCCATCTGTAGTGTATAACTGTGAATATGAAACAGACAAAAGGATAAAATAATCTAACAAGAGGTGTGCGAATGGATAATGGTAGCTTTACATGTGAAAAAATCTTAGAGAGGTCAGAAAGACCAGAAAAGCAAGATAAAAATGCAACTGTTTCTACAGTTTTACTGTTTGTAAAAACTGAGTGTTTTTACAAACAGTAAACATAGAAATTAGCCTGATATTGGCTATTTATTACAGCTAGGTGTAAGCCTGTAACATTATGCTAATAAAAAAAAAGAACAAGCCTTTCTTTCGAGGTACTATTTCTGTCAATTATCAGTTAAAAGGCTATAATTACTGTTAAAGTAATGCCACCTTTCTTAATCCCACCTGTGAAGTTCTGATTGGTTTGTTTTATGTTCTTGTAAACATAGTCAAGCAGAGCCCCACATAGATTAAAGCTACTATAATGAAATTTAAATAGTAAAAGAAAAAAGGACTGCTTCACCTTCTGCGGGAGACCAGGATTTGAACCGGTCACCGTGGCAGATTTAGGGCTGTTGAACACTGACAACGTGGTTTTCCAGCTCTTTGTCAGCTCTGTTCTCATTCAGTGTCTGCCAGCAGGGACTGTGCCCTGGAAGTGTGAGAAAAAAAAAGGGAAGAGCTACCGCTGTACCCCTGTCTGCTGCCATAGAAACCCCAACCAAAAGTCTTCAAAAACTGCCTACTAAACTTTAGCTTTTTTCCCCTTTCAGCTTCCCTCCTCTATGCACTTCCTCCTTTATTTTTCACTCTTTTTCTTCAGGTTAGACTGATTTTTCTTTCAACAATAATTTATATCTCACTTTAAAAAAATCTAATATATATATATATATATATATATATATATATATATATATATATATATATATATATATATATATATATATATATATATATATATATATATATTTATCTTATTATGTTATTAGTGTCCTCCAGAGAAAACAAATCAACCATAGAAATGCAACAAAATGAAAGAAATCTGTTGTTCCTGATCAATCGCTCTCTTTGTGTCACATCGCAGTCCTTCGTTTATTCAAATGGATCTCCATCCAGGGCCCGTCTCCTATAATTATAGTGTGTATATGTGTGTGTGTTGGAGAGAGCAGGTGATTGGTTGGCAACAGCTGGAGAGATAAAGGGAAACACAGCTGCATGAGGAGGAGAGAGGAAAGATCATCATCTCTAACTTTGATATCACTTTGCAACATAAGTAAAACACTGGCATTCACATCTGATCTGATTCCCTTTTTACGTTAATATTTAATCAGCTCAGATTTCTTCAGTATTTTTAGTTTGTCGTTTTGCACTGCCTCCGCCAAGATGCGTAATATACTTTGAATTTAGACCAATTTCTTATTTTGTTTTATATTCAACATCTAAATTATTCATATGGCTCTGAAGAAAGGCCATCAAATTTAAAGAGACATCTCTTTTAGATCCTTAAATTCTTAAAACTTTTATAAAATAAATTTGTGTCTTTCTAAGAAATAAAAAACACTGACAGAGGCAGAAATGAATGGGGTAAGGAAATATGACTCCTTAGACAAAACCATTGAAATGGTAGACATTAGAATTTGGGTGCTTGGACTCTGAAAACATAGAAAGTATCTGACATTTCTGTTTTCTCAGGCTTCGAGCAACAGGACAAAATTTTGGTACATTTTCTCACCTCGGCTTCTAACGGCAGCTAATTTTCCATCCATCTTGCTTCCTGTCTCTTCTCTGAGATCTTCCCAGTCAGTAAAAGTCGGTCTAATGTTGACTTGGGTTTATTGCTTCTCTTCGTCTTTCTTTTCCTCTCTTGTTCCTCTTAAATTTCTCTCAGCAGCATGATTCTGTCCTGTCTTTGGTCTGTAGTTCATTATTGTGCATTTACCAGCTAACTCGTAATAATGTTGATTATATACTGATCCTCTCAGATCCGCCTCTGACAGAAACAAGCGAACAGACAAAGCTCCGCCCCATGTCCTGCTTGGGTCTGATTGGACATCTGCTTGAAGTAGTTATACTGAGCAGTGAAGGTGGGCGTAGCTTTTTTCCCGTGAATGTGCACAACCCAGAGAAGATGACCAATCACTGAGTCCCTCCCACGGGACATCACTAAAATTTCAAAGTAGAAAAAAACTCTCAAAAAGCAATAGTTTCCGTTTAGCCAAATATCCACCAGAAAAAGAATAATATAGCATTTTCTTTGTGCAAACTTTCTGGCCATAAAAACACTTATACCACTTTGCTATGACACCAGCGTCCTAGTCAGCTTGTGTCATTAGACCAGTACAAAACATTCAAAAACTGAAGTTAGGCCCAGTTCATGACCTTTGTCTTTTCAGTGCTGTTACTGAGCGGATAAGCATCAAAAGTGTCCCTGTACAGTTTGGTACATATGTGCAATATAAGTTTGTACATCCATGAGTTACACGCAACAAGCGCTGATGACTTCAGATGGTTTCTTACGCCAACACACCTGATCCAGATTAATAGACATCTTCATCAAGGTCTTGCAAGCCCATTAACGAGACCTTCATTTCAGCCGGGTGTGTTATGGAAACATCTAAAACATGCCTGGTAGAGAGAGCTGAAGGCCATGATTGAGGAATAGTGTGCTAATTGGAGAGTGTCTCTCTGCTGTTTGGTACGAATCATATCAAATGATAGAAATCTTCATGCATCTGCTTAAACGATGTGAGTCATCCATCTTCTCGCTACAAAAAACAAGTTATTTCGAAAGAATGTCAGCAATCGCGCGACTGTTGCTTCAAGACGTCAACATTACAGATCGTCACGTCTGATCAACAGCTATCCTATAAACTGTACAGAGATACTCGGTTCCTGGTAAGAACCAATAGATCAACAGCTACTCTATAAACCGTACAGACATACTCGGTTCCTGGTAACAACCAATCAGATTCATGAATGAAACGGCACATAAGTGACCGCAGCAGCCATGACTAGGATCAACGAAGCTGTGTTTGTGTGTGTCTGACACAGTGTGTGTTAAGTGAATGTTAGGGCTGATTTTGCTTCATGATCCCTCATCCCACAGCCGAAAGCATCAGCAGCCATCATCCAATGCACACACACACACACACACACACACACACACACCAAACTGACATACACAAACACATGTGCACACTGAGACAGCAAGCAGCAAGCTAGCGCTTAAAGCAAAACTGGGCTTCCATGGTCATCCATTATCACTGACAAGCTAAATGTACCATGGTACACCATATGGCACAGAGAAGAGAGAGCGAGGTAGAGAGAGAAGAGAAGGGAAAAAGAGAGAGAGGCAGAGCGAGAGAGAACAAGGCCAAGTGAGCAGGGAGAGGAAAGAGAAAAAAAATGCAAAAGGAGAGAGGATGTAGAGCGTTACAGCCGAGGTGTGTGTTTGTAATATGTATAGAATATATATTCTGTTCTGTGCTCTTTGTAAGTAAAAACATCTAAACACTAAACTAATGGATGGATGGATGTACTATTGATACTGAGAAATGATCAGTTTCCAGTGTTCAAAATTTTGACTAAAAATATGACAAAAACACAACAATAAACAAATCAATTATCAATGTAGTGACTTAAAAGAGTCATTCTTAATGGTACCTAACAGATTACTGAATGTATTTGGAAGAATTACATTGGTTTAATTTACTAAATTTAATAAAAATGTTTTGCAGGACATCAGATTTTAGTATAATACCAACCTTTTAACTTACAATTTCAACATTTAGCCAGCAATTAAATAAAATCCTCTCCCCAATCTCTGCTAGATTTGTCCATACTAAGTAGAGATTCTTTGCTGTTTGGGCCGTGTGCTAGCTAACATAATGTTGTTAGTACTGCCATGTAGACATGCTGTTCATTTATTTATTCCCAGTGTTTAGTAAGTAAGCAGTTTATCTGGATAACACCTTTCACAGAAAATTGTTGCAATGTACTTCACAGAGAAAGCCGATAAAATACATAGCCAAATAAAATATGCTAAATTAAATAGATAAAATAGAAGTATGAAATATCAAATTGGCGCAATTGAAAGCTTGTTGAAAAAAAAAAAAAAAAAGCCCTTTAAGGTTGTATTTTTCTTGGTGAGATTGTGAAGTCAGGCTCAACAAATTCCATCAAACTTGGAAAACTTTTCTTTAGGTGCTCCCAATGATTGGCTGCTTTGTTTTCTTACAGCGGCTTTAGGATGTTTTCTAGGATTTAGTGGCTGGTTCTGTTTGGTTTTTCTGTTTGGTTTTAATGCATAGTTGTTGTCTTTTTTTCTCTTTTTCTCATTTTTCCTCTCTTCACACTCTTTTTATGTTTCACCTTCAGGAATAATTTACTTCAAAGATCAAGACTAATACTTGTAATCAAGAGGTATCCTCCTCTCAACAAAGCAAATTTCTTCAACATAACACAGTACTCACAACATCATTCTGCTGTCATGATGTAAGACAAAACAAGGTTAAAAATAAAAACAAACTTTTGCAAACTTTTACATAACTGATGGTGAGCATGTCCTTGCTTCAAACTCAATTGACTGTATAATCTCAGCAGAGGTCAATGCAAATCTGAACTTGTATGATGAAATTTGTGTTAGACTCTTGCAATCGTGATGCCTTCTTCTGTAGATTTTTCCTGATGATTAGTGGACAGTTTAGTAAACCGATGCTACCTTGTAGTGTTAGTAGTACAATTACTACTAGATTCTGTTGTCACACACCAACTCACATTAATTATTAAAGTTTTATTATAACAAATAAATGATTATTCTACAATTAAAAAAAAAAAACATTTGCCATCCCTACTTTCTGAACCAAAGAAGACTAAAAGTAGACAACCCCTGTAGACCTAAGTAACATAAGAGCATTTCCAGCAAGCGGCAACCTCCAGCGGTTAAAAGTTAAGCCTATGTGGAAGTGAATAAAACTGCAGTTCCCCCCTCATCCACTAGGCAGCAAACAGAGCAAATCCCCACAGACTCCCATGTTAAAAAGACCAACTTCACAGCAGAAATAAACATGTTTACAGCCTGGTTCAAAAATCCATTTTAGGTTAATTAGGTTAGGCTTACCTTCATGACAACTGTGAGGGGAGTAAACTTTTTTTTTTTCAGCCGTTTAGAAATAATTTAATCTAGAAATTTGGCATATTTAGGGGCGTGTCCTTTTGATTGACAGGTACACAATCTCCCGCTTCAAATAAGGAGAAAGCAGAAAAACTGTGGTTTTAAGATGGTTAACAACGTGACTTAGCTTTAGCCCGCTTACCTCCGTTAGCTAGTTAGCTCCTGTTCTCTCTGAGTAAGCTCGGTTAGCTCTTAGCTACAGAAAGCTCGGAGTTTGTTCGATGTCAATCATCCACCGTGACGCTCATAGACCTCCTCTCAGCTCCACTTCTTTGCTCATATATGTATTTTCCGGCGAGACAACACACATCCCCCAGGTTTCCAGCCTGACACGGAGTATAACATACATTCACGTTGTCTGAGGAGCAGGCAGAAGTTTTTTTCTAAGATGTTTTTATTGTTCTTTTTACTGTTTTTTTTCTTTTTTTATATCACTCAGTGCTACTCCTGTAATATATGCAAAATGCTGTATTAATCAAGTGTGACAACTGCAGATTGGTGGCTACGGCCACCCCTGGACACCCCTTATCTCAGCCTCTGTATGCCTAAATCACTTCTTTGTAACCGTCAGGTGAAATACATACAGACAGAGACTGAATTCATTCACTGTAAAATCAAAAGATTTTAGCAAGTTTCAGTCCTCCTGATGATTGCATCTGATGAAACCTCAAACCTCTCCAGCCAGTCCGAAAGCAAAGTGAACACCTTTTACAGCTTTGACTGAAAATTCAACAAAACATTTCAGTTCTGCTGTGGAACAACTGCAGCAACACTTAAAAGGCCTTTTATACCTCCCCAAAAAGCAGCAATTGTCTGCAAAGATCCACATAGTGAGTTAGTGAAGCTGTTATCTAAACGCTTGCCACAGGAAACATCTGTTCACACAATACAGACTTGTTCAGTTTAGACAAAACCACAAAGCAAACACCTCTACTCACACTCACAGAACTGCAAGAGAAACAACGAAAGGTGTCACATTTCAAACGAAATGATTAATACTTTAATCTGTGCTGGATGTTTGTGAAGTCTTACGCAACAGAAAAAACTGGACAACTTAACGTGTGAACTCATCAGGACATCATAAGTCACTCATGTGTTAGAGGAAAACACAGATAATATTATTTGTTTAGCATGAGTCAGAACTAGAACAGTGGGGACCTCTGGGAACGCATCACAGCAGAGCAGCGGTATAATTTTAGTCATTCTTTCTTGTTAATTATGGCTGTATACACTGATGGCAGTCAGGAGGTAAAAGGTCAGTTGTGCAGCTGTGCCCCCTTGAGGTGGGTAGCAAGACATAATGACCACTCAAAGCAATTTACAGTTACAGCCACGGTCACTTTCAGCAAACACTTTCATGCAGCGTTTTACCCGAGGACAGTTCTGGAAAGCTGAGGATTCAACCTCCAGCTTGAAGTCGACTGGAAACAATAAAAACAATAAAAAAAAATAAAAAAAAAGGAGAAGCGAGCAGAAGGAAAACATGGCAAGAGGAGCAAAATGGAGGACAAACAATGAGGAAAAAGACGCCTGCAATACTTCCTGATCAATTCCAAAGAATATTAGATGAACATTAACAGAATAAATACTTAAATTATCTTTTAAATGAGGAGAAAATCAGAATCAGAAAGACTTTTATTGCCTTTGTCTTTGAACAATTCAGACTAGGAACTTGTTTCGGTGCTGAATGATAAAAATATTAATAAAAACACTGAATAATAATATAAAATTAGAAATACAGCTATTTTACAATTTCACAAATTTTACAAATGCAGATAAGTTTATCCAAAATTAACACACACAACCACAGAGACACACACACACACATAAGACAGGAACTATTTCCAGTTTTTCACACCTAAAAATGTTAAGTTCATCTGGATAAAAAACTAGTTTCACTTTTTCATTTTTTTCCCTTTTATTCCCGTTTCGGTTCTTTTTGGAAACCTCTCTTTCCAGCATAAACACACATACACAAACACACACACATCCAGAAGATAACACCCTCACAAACACAGCCAGCTTCACAACAAAGACTGAGACTGTGCCATGCTGCTGCAGAGGGGGCAGTGCCACGTTGGCAAAGCCCAGGGGGGCAACTGCTATCTCGTGCCAGCTCTTCACACACACACACACACACACACACACACACACACACACACACACACACACACACACACACACACATACACACACCAAACATATCAGTATTCCAGCATCGTTGCAGAGTTGACTCCTCCGCCTGCTTTTTGTGCCTCCGTGCTCGCCACGCTGCACGTTCACACAGAATCCTGGAAACTACGAAGAAATCTTTCTGTCTGACACGAGTCATCTGCTCGGACAGACTTCCACACAGATTTACATTTTACACACGTGCATTTGAAGTATAAACTCCACATATTATAATATCAACCGCTGCAGTTAAAACGTTTCTTTCTGAAAGTTGAATTTCTTATCATTTCATCCACATAAATGTTAAATACTGGGTTTTAAAATCATATTCAGAGTTTTAATAAAAGCATCACTTGCACGTTAAATGTATTTTTGACTACTTCACATTATGAGGAGGTCAAAGCTTACATACAAAAAGCACTTAACCAAGATAATCCTGCTTTAACCTGAGAAAAACCATCTAATCTGTAGTTTAATTCTTCCTATGGATTAACATGCACTCACCCTGTCTCTTTGTTTCCTACGTACCACACACCAATGGCTGCTGCTGCCTTCAGTCCATCTGCAGCGCAGCTTCTCCTCAATATTTATAAAAATATATAAAAGGAAAAAGACCAAATGATGGAAACTGTAATGTGGATTTAATACTATTTTAAATTGCTCTTTAAACCAAAAAAGCTCGGAATAAACAAGAAACTGCCAAACATGAAGCTGAATTCCAGGAGAAAAAACAGTAAAGTTAGATTTCAGTAAAAAAAATTTTATATTTTAGTATTGAAATCCACAGGAAACACCTGTTACCACATCAGAAGACCAGTTTGCTCATTTAGGCAACTGGTTTATCAGGATCTTGTAGCCCAGTTTTCATTCACTAATGATAAAATAACCCAAATTTAATTGATGTTGGAGCCATGTGCCTGTCTTTTGGTTTTCTTAAGAAATTGCATATATCTTGTATAGCTGCATCTACAAGGCCCATTTTATACTTTTAAATTAATAGAAAGAGGGACTTGTGAGATTTGTTTAAGACACACTACAGACGTTTCCGCTATCAACGGATAATTCAGCATCCATCGTACATCCTGCATGTTCTGTAAGCCTCTCCAGTCATCTTGACTGTTGTCTCAGGGTGAATTCCCATCAGGATAGTCCTCTAGACTCGGTCCGATTGGGGACTCGGATCAGTTGTAGGGGGGTGTATCCATGCAGGTCGAGATCGTGTTCACGCTGCACTTTGGTGAAACGAGACAAACCATTGGAATAACATATCCCCATCCCCACCAGAGGTGGCGCTGCGCGAGTATTTCGCAAAAGAGAGGACAAGAAGAAGAAAACTCCTCTACTTTCCTCTACTTGCAAAAACATGGAGACAAAACTATCACATTTGTAGGCGGACCAAGTCCATTCCTTTAATCCACATCGGAATTCGTTTGGTGCGTTCACATTTCCCCAAACGAAGTGGACTTTCTGAGCAAACGGATTTGGATTCTACTAAAAAAGGCTTATGAATGAATGTGCCCCAAATTTAACACACAGTTACAGAAACCCAAATTCCCTGAGGAGGTGTTCTTATGAAACTATGACCTAAACACAGAAGTTGTTATCCATCAGCCCTCTATAACTCTAACTAAGATCTGTCAAAGGTGGACCGAGTCCCCAAAATCTGTACTATGTGAAGTTAATCAATGAAAGTAAAGGTAAAACATAACATCCTTCTACAACTTGAATAAGAAATTTCTAAGAAAACCTTTATTTTGCCTTTTTCACTGATTATCCTAAACCTGAGATATCAGTTCAGTTGTGATTTTGCATTTAAGAGATCAGTATAAATGAGGAAACCTGGTGAAAACTGGCCATGTCCATTTACAAAGAAGTTACTGAGTGATCTGAGATCAGTTTAAACCCTTCTTAAAGGATTTTTTGGCTTCGGTTCACTTAATTTTAATAGTATTTCATCAGCAAACGTGGTTAAATTGTTATAGAATTGTCAAATGTCAGAAAAACAGATCAGCAAATGACAACCAGCATTTTTTAAAAATAAAATTCAATTCAATCTATTGTTTTCTGTACATCTCCAGCAGATGACAATGTTATGCCAATTAAGGCACTTTTACAGACGCGGTCTTCAATGTAGTCCAGTTTAATTTTACATTTATTTATTTAACCTTCAGCTTTGAGATCAAATTATCTCTTTTACAAGAACAACCTGGCCAAAATGGGAGCAATAAAACAAACAAGAGGAAGGATCACACAACAATACACTATACATACCAAACAGCATTAAAACAGACAATAAAAAAATGACATTCACTGGGCCAGCGAAGCATCTTCCAGTAACATGTCTGTGCCAAGAGTTTTGAACTCAAGGAGACGAAAAAAGACCAACGCTTAAATGTTTATAGCCAAAATCAAATGACAACAAATCAATTTAATGATCTACATTAGTCAAATTAATAATAAAGACCCATTCGTGATTCTTTCATAAACGAAAAAAGGAGTCTGTCGTCTGTCGAACGTCACTGCCCTCATTCTGTCATACTGCCTTTGTTGTGAGGCGATGCATCCACTAGGGGGCAGTACAGAGTTTAGCTTTCACCTCCGAGTTTTGACGTCAGTTTTAGTTCGTAAACAAGGTGAGTGGAGGTGTTGGAGATCGTCATAACAATATCGCTGCCTCTCCGTCGTTGTCGTTTCTCTCAAATCAGCAACACTGATCAATGGTGCCTCCGAAGCTACACGATACCACTCTGTCTGCTCTGTACGAGATCCGCAAAGGCCCCGAAAAAAGGACTGAATTAAGCATGTAACTGATGCAAAAGACGAGAAGTGATCATATTTTTCACATAGAGCATAAATGGGCCTTAATGATGCTTGTATTGGCAATGTATGAAAAATTATTGCCTGGTTTAGGAAACTAATGGATTGCACTGAATTTCTTCTTCAGTTCCGTTTCAGCCCCCCATCCTGAGCCTGCACAGGGCAGCAGCAGTGACTAAAGGAACCCTCTCCAGCTTAGCAATGATATTCATAGAAAACAACCCTAATGTTATTGTTTTATCCTCTTTAAATGAAGGAATGCCCTGTGGTTGAGATACTGTTGAAAAAAGATCAACAAATCTGGACCTGCTGGACTAGTGTCCTGCAGGTTGTAGATGTTTCCCTGCAGAAACTCACCTGAATCAACTCAATGGACCATTAAGAGGCTTGAGTGAGACTTAGCAACAAGCTGTAGGCAAACTTTTCTTTAAATCAGCAGGAAAACCTACAGGACCCTGACCCAACAGGTCCTGATTTGGTAATCCCTGCAGAAGTAACTTTAGGATCCACCATTACTGACTGCCGTCAAACTTAAATCATAGTTAAAACAAAACAGGACATGAATTAGTTCAAAACCAAAACAGACATTTTATTTCAGTGATGATGAGAACAAGGCAGATGGCTGCCTTCCCTGAGCCGGGTTCTGCTGGAGGTTTTCTTCCTGTTAAAGGGGAGTTTTTTCCTTCCCACTGTCGCCTCGTGCAGCTCAGGATGGAGGATTGGATCCAAGTCATGACTCGATGCAATCAGTTGGTTTCTGTTATAGGATATGTATGAATTGGCTTGAAATGATGTGTATGTAAAGTGTCATGTGACAACATTGTTGTGAAGTGGCGCTATACAAATAAAGTTGAATTGAATTGAATTGAACAAGCATAGGTCCCTCCGTGTGAAGGTGAAACCAGTCAAACAAGCACATCAGGGAGAACAGTGTCGCTAACAGACCCCGCGTTTGCTTTGCGTCTTCATTTCTGGCTTTACAATTTCTTTTTGATGTCGCAGAGATTGTAAATATATAAAATCCTTTGTATTTATTTAAAAATAACCTTCATTTAGCTGAAACAAGAACAGTTGAAACCAATGCCACATTGAATAATATCAGAGTAACAAGGTGCTGCTTCCCCAACAAGAGCAAAATATCCCTATCAGCTGTGTTCAGCTGCTAAACCACAGACAGTACTATCTGTCAGTATCACTACAAGCAACACACACCGCAGAAACACTCTCTGAGTGATAAGCTCATGGTGAGGCCCGATGTTTTCGCAGGTGTAGAGCAGCATCCCCCAAAGGGAGTATCTCTTCCCATCTCCCTCCCTCCCTCTCTCCTGCAGACACACTTCCAGTGTTCAAGTCAACGAGACACGCTGACTTTTAACCCTCCAAAACGACAAGCTGAAGCCAGCGAAAAATAAAGTTACAGATATTATAAAACCTTCTTCTGCGTCTGTAAGCCTGGTTCTACCACCCACCATTACTCCAGTACTCCTCTAACCCTAACCCTAACCCTAATCCTAACCCAGCCCGCCAGGTCGATTACACAAGAACAGATACGTTAGCAACAGCAGAGGAAGGAAGGAAACCTGCTTCACACTTTTAAAGCTGATTTCAATGAGAAAAAGTTTGATAACTGTCTAAAATTCAACACATACTAATTAAATAAGAATCCTTCAGGTCTCACACTGATTCTCAGACATGAACACAATGCGGCGTGTGAATCGGTCCGTTGAAAACTTCGCTCTGCTTGTCCATGAAATCAGAATTTATCACCGACAGGAAAGCATCGATAAGCAAACACAAATCAAGATGGGGTTTAAATAAGAGGTTTGCTCTCATATTTTTGTTGACAAAAGTATTAAAATTCTGCTGTAATTGTTACAGTTTAGAAGTTTATCTCCTGTGCAGCTTATAATAACATCTGTAGGCAAATTTTTTTTTTATGAAAGGAGGACATGTTTAGCTTTTAGCCTCAAACACACATAGATGCTGGAGAAACCGCATGTTGATTTGACTCAACCAACCAATCACAAGTATACCTGCTGCTATCTGGTGCCTTTTGTGACTTCTACCCAGTGCAGGGATGTGGTGGGTCAGCTGGGTCTTTCTTCTTGGACTGTGGTATGACTGTATATGCATTACAAATGAGAATAATGTCACTTAATAAAAATTAGAGAATGTAATTGCTGCTGATCTCATGTTTCTCTCCAAAAGCCTCCAAAGTCATCAGAAAAAATCGTAAAAATTGTTAATAATAATTATTTTTTCCATAAAGAGAGTGACTAAAGGGATACACAGACACACACGCACACGCACACACACACACACACATATATATATGTATAGAGAGAGAGAGAGAGAGAGAGAGAGAGTATATATACCTATTTATATATACCACTTACAAATTGTCACCTTTTTGCCACACATTTTCCTGGATGTGTTACAAATCATTTATTTACATAAAAAGTATAAAGTTAAATTAAATTAAATAGATAAATACTACTACTACTACTACTACTATTACTGATAATAATAATAATAATAACATGGTTTTTAACATGTTGTATTCCTTAAAAATTAATTTACAATTACATGATATTTTAAGTCCTATACCAATAAGAATGATTTGATAAATAATTTATTATTTATTATAATTCAGTTGTTTAGGAGCTGATGCTGTTGATAGATTTAAATCCATCATACTGTGGGAATAGTTTCAGGGGCTGAATGCAAAGAGAAATGCAAAGAGAAAGTGAGAAAATATTATGTTTACTACAATTTATCCTGAATCAAATATTTTCATTACATTGTAAATAAGTTATTTTGTACTTTCTTGTTTTTCTTTTATTCTTGACACTTTGTTCCATTTCCATGTCAGCCTGCATGTTCTCCTGCACCTCTGCATCCATGCTAACCCTTCTTCATGTCGCCATCTCTCCCAGCCATCTGCCTTCCTGCATCTCCATTTTTCTCTCTTTCTCTGCCTCTCTCTCTCTCCCGCCCCTCCCGCTCGCCTGGCTGAAAACTTGGCAGTGATCCCCGTCGTGTTTTTTTTTTTCCCCTCTCCCTCCACTTCTCGTTTGGGGGATTGCGAATGAGTGCGATCCAATCTAGACCTCAGCTAAGAGACATGAATTTTCATTAATTACAACCTTGTCAGCAAAAGCATTATGGGAGCTGAATATGAAAATGCTAATGAGCAGGGCTCATTTGCATATTTTTCTTTGTTGGAATGTCATTAATTATTACGTTTTATGATGATGAATGCAGCTGTCGATGGCTAGCCCTCCATGCCTAATTAGCTATCAGAAAATCCTCCGATCAAAAAAATGGATAGGGACCCTAAACTTTACTTTTCATCCTGCACCTCTGTGTGTTTGTGCCTTTCCATTGCTGTTGTTTACTCTCATACCTCCTTTAATGTAGTTTACACTCTTTTTGCATTAATGTCTTTATCCTAAAGCGGTTGTTTCACTCTCGCACCTTTAGCCTTTCACATTATTACTGAAAACATCTGGTCTTTTAACAACAGTTTTAGCCTCACATGCTACAGATATGTCATTTTAAACTTCTCACACTTTGCCTTTGGTCACTTTAAAACTAAAATCTGTGAGTTTTATGTTTCTAAAGTACGAAGACTTGACAAACTCACACACGTTAGCCACGCTAGCTAGCTAGCAGCACTTTAATGATGACTTTAGCTTCACAACAACGGTAGCAACACTTGAGGAGGAAAGCACTCAGATGCAACCTAAATTAAATGATTGTTTTCTCATAGGAAATGTTCTTCTCGGTTGTAGGGAGGTGGACAAGTCTGACATATGGACAAGCAGCCGTTTATGGTTCCTGCTGCCCACAGACTGGTAACTTCCAATATGGCCGCCAAAGCTGAGTAATCTCACCTGAAAGTCGTGTTTGTGTCTCTCAGTTTCCCCTTACCTACCTCTCTTTTTTAGTTGTTTTCTCCAACTCTCTATTGTCTAAAAAAAAAGAGTAACAATGAAGACTTAACAAATCCCCCTTCCTAAAAGCTACTAACGAACACCCCCTCACTCGGCTTAATGAATGCCAGGCTTAATTAGAGCACCATGATGTCAGAGGCATTAATTATCAGTTGGCTTCGTTTCAGAAAACCAACACTCTCTTTCTGTCTTGCTCTCCCCCAGTCTGTCTGTCTCTCTGCTTTAGTTTCTCCCCACATCTGCTTGTCTTTGTGTCCCTGATTGTTTTTATTTTCAGTGTTTAAGCTGCAGCTCCACAAACCCCGTCTTTAACTCAGACATGTTGGTGTGACGGAGGAGAATCTGCGTTGAGATTTGCTTTCATTCTGACAGGAATATCAGATTTGGGTGTTCATGTGATGTTTATAGCGTTTATAACCTGCCAAACATGATGGTGATACTGAGAAAAACAGAGAAAAGGAGATGTAAATGCAATCGAATATGTATCTAAGACTGAAAGAATAATCGATTGTGACGAACTCCTGCAATCTCATAACGATTTAGCTCAAATGTAAGGAGCTACTTCAAAACCTGAGACAGCAGAAAAGGAGCTATTGTGCAAATTTTCGACCATTTAATCCACACTGAACTTTAACCAGAACAGTTACTGATGTAGGGAGTCATTTTACCTGATTTAAACCATTCATTTTGTTTCTTGGATGTAAAGTTGGGCCAAAAATACCATAATGATATTATTACCTGTATTTATAGATCTTGATTACAATATAGATGATAACCACAGTGTCATTTAGCATCTGTGTGCGACATAATTAATTTTGGTGATATTTTTCTCTATTTACAGTTGCATTCAAACTATACGAGAGCAAAGTATTTCCTTCATATATACACAACCATTTTATTAGATACACTTTGCTCCCTTTTGGACTCAACTCCTACTCAGGTGGGCTGTGGTGGTAAAACCATGTCACATTGGTCCTAAGGAGCCCAGAGAGGGACAAGAACCCCCACTCACCATTACATAGCCTAAAGCATTGTTCCAAAGCAGGATGGATCCATGTTGTCATGATGTTTCCAGCAGATTCTGATCCTACCATGTGAATGTGGAGCTGAACTGGAGACTCATCAGACCAGCAACGTTTCTCCATCTTCTATTGTCCAGTTCTGGTGAGTCTGTGTGAACTGTAGCCTCAGTTTCCTGTTCTTACTGACAGGAGGGAACCCGCTGTGGTCTTCTGCTGCTGGAGACCATCTGCTTCCAGGCTGGACATTCAGAGATCTCTGTAAAGGTTCTCCTTCATCCACATCATGGTATCCAACATAAGTTGAGTTCAGTCTCTTGGAAATGTTTCTCATCCAGAAGAGTTTCCTCAGGGCTGATGGAGACAGTGGAGGCTTATATTTAGGTAGCCAGAGAAGCTACAGGTGCTTTAGACTCTACAATGAATCGTGATTCACTCAGAGTGACTGTTGTCCACAGGCTCATTTGATGCTAATAGACGCTATTCTGCATATGTTGGTTGGAACCAGTGCTTACTGGACTTTCTGTTGTCTTTCAATCATCTCCAACCAGTCTGTCCATTCTCCTCTGACCTCTGACATCAACCAGACGTTCTGGTCCAGACAACTGCTGCTCGCTGGATATTTTCTCTTCTTCAGACCTTCTCTGGAAACACTGTGTGTGTAAATCCAAGTAAACACTCAGACTAACAACCATGCTGCATTTATAAGTCACTTAAATCTCCTTTCTTCCTCCTTCTGATGCTCAGTTTAAACTTCAGCAAGTCGTCATGACATACCACGTCATGACTAAATGCACTGAGTTGCTGCCATGTGATTGGCTGATTAGAGAGTATTTCCTGTTGCTCTCATTCACATAACGTCTCCTCCTTCCCCTCATAGACACGGTGGTCTCTGTATTTGGAGCATTTCTTTCTCTGCCTGCAGCAGCAACAGCTGCCATGAAGTTCCTAACCTACATTTTTTGTGGTGGTTTCCTGAGAAAAAAGTTTCTTAAAGGGTCGGCTGCTCAAGTAGTAACAGTTAAACTAAGACAAACCTTGCTACTTTAATGTATTGATTAGATGCTATCAGACGGGATGAATTTAGGTCCACTCATACTCCCATGCATATACTACCAGTCAAAAGTTTGGACACACTTTCCCATTTGATTTAATGAAGAAGTGTGTCGAGACTCTTGACTGGTCGTGTACATGCTTCTGAGCTGGTAGCTTAAACAGTGTTTAGGTGTGATGGTGCAACACAGTGAATGAGGAAAAGATCTCCAACTCACCCTCTTCAACACACATTTGCTAAAAAAGAGGAGCAAACAAATGAGAAAGGTGACAACATTTTAACGTCTTGGGGCCTCATGCACAGAAGTGGAAATGGAATATTGCATAGTATGCGAATTTAAACTCAACGTCAGGTCACCAAAGATGGCTCCATTTTTCTCTCATCATGTTCTATGTTTTCCATCCATTTGGCCTTTTTCCAGCCAAGACCACACCACCTGGTTTCCATTGTTTCCATTACAATTGAAGCGTCCTCAGTGTGGACGGGGCCACCATAGCAAGGTAGCGCGTAAGGATTGTGAAATTATGTGCTTGTGACACACACTGCGCAACAATGGAGGACGTGGAGGCGATGCTTTACTTGCTGCTTGGTAATCAGGAAAAGATTCCACTAATAGAAGTGGAGACGGCTGGAGGTGGAAAAGCCGTTCTGCTGCTGATACGACCCAACGTTGTTATTGGGAGTCGCTCTCATGACTCATCTGTTATGCCAAATTCTGGCCAACAGTTGCCTGCAAACTGTATGCGCCTAGTTTCCAGCCCGAAAAAGTCCCCATCTTCAGAACAGAGTAGGAGATAAATTAGTCTACTCGACCGCAAAGAACCTGATGGAAACACCTACAAACTAGGAGAAGTGGAGTCGGGCTGGGCTGGGTAAGTGTTGGTGGAAAAGGCCCATATGTTTAGTGGTGCAGCAGTGAAAAAGGTCCCCCCTCAAACAGTTACCCTCCACATTCTTAAATTATTAAAGCTCTTTAAACAGCTGTTTGCAGCCAATAAATGTTGGAAATGATCCGGATCAGCATCTGGATGCAGAAATGTTGTGAAGGATTCTTCCTCATTGCGAGATATGACCATTTTCAGTAGATCTGTGTTAAACTCCCCAAAGGTGAGAAAATCCAGAAGGAGTTCCCAACAGGTCTTCCAAAATATCAAAGATAGATGTGGATCCCGGCAACATTCTGGATGCTCCCATCCAAACAGGAACAACATTCTGGATACTACCATCCAGAACAGGAACAATGTTCTGGAACTACCATTCAAAACAGGAACAACATTTGGATACTACCATTCAAAACAACATTCTGGATGCTACCATCCAGAACAAGAACAACATTCTGGATACTGCCATACAGAACAAGAACAACATTCTGGATACTACAATCCAGAACAAGAACAACATTCTGGACATAACCATTCAGAACAGGAACAACATTCTGGATACTACCATCCAGAACAGGAACAACATTCTGGATACTACCATCCAGAAAAGGAACAACATTCTGGATACTACCATCCAGAACAGGAACAGGCATTCTGGATACTACCATCCAGAAAAGGAACAACATTCTGGATACTACCATCCAGAAAAGGAACAACATTCTGGATACTACCATCCAGAACAGGAACAGGCATTCTGGATACTACCATCCAGAACAGAAACAACATTCTGGATACTACCTTCCAGAAAAGGAACAACATTCTGGATACTACCATCCAGAACAGGAACAATGTTCTGGATCTACCATTCAAAACAGGAACAACATTTGGATACTACCATTCAAAACAACATTCTGGATACTACAATCCAGAACAAGAACAACATTCTGGACATAACCATTCAGAACAGGAACAACATTCTGGATACTACCATCCAGAACAAGAACAACATTCTGGATACTACAATCCAGAACAAGAACAACATTCTGGACATAACCATTCAGAACAGGAACAACATTCTGGATACTACCATCCAGAACAGGAACAACATTCTGGATACTACCATCCAGAAAAGGAACAACATTCTGGATACTACCATCCAGAACAGGAACAGGCATTCTGGATACTTCCATCCAGAAAAGGAACAACATTCTGGATACTACCATCCAGAACAAGAACAACATTCTGGATACTACCATCCAGAAAAGGAACAACATTCTGGATACTACCATCCAGAACAGGAAATATGTTCCAGATACTACCATCCAGACAGGAACAACATTCTGGATACTACCATCCAGAACAGGAACAGGCATTCTGGATACTACCATCCAGAAAAGGAACAACATTCTGGATACTACCATCCAGAACAGGAACAACATTCTGGATACCACCATCCAGAACAGGAAATATGTTCCAGATACTACCATCCAGACAGGAACAACATTCTGGATACTACCATCCAGAACAGGAACAACATTCTGGATACTACCATCCAGAACAGGAATCACTTTTCATCACAGCAAGACAACAAACATGGAACAAACACCCAAATATAGCCAAGACACTGAGTTCATGATCAATGGATGTGGAATCTGATAGCGGATCCATATAAAACCAGAACATCGGCTGGAAGTCACAGCATGAGTGGAAATGTGCTGCTTAGCAGATGCCTGCACTCTCACACTGCTTTTCTAGTCCTGGATTTGTGATGCTGAAGCAAAAGAAGAATTTCCCCAAACTGTTGAGACATTATTTGAGGCATACACTGTAAAATCCACACTGCCGTGTCCTATAAAAAGCCCAGTTAAATAGAGCACAGTCCATACCAATTTATGAAAACAAAGTTTCTAGCTTCAGAAAAACAGAGAAATGTGAATGCAGCCCCCGTTTCTCTCTTGGATGATAAAATACAGTTCATCTTTGGCCTCTGGGAGTCACAGTTATAACTGAAGAGCTCTTTCTCTCTCCCTCTTTCACAATAAACATACTGTTTAATGCTGCACATCTCTATCACTCTCTCTCACCTCTTACACACAAACAAGCACTCTCTGTGCCACACAAACACACACTCACATGCACACACACCGTAGCGTGGCTGGCCAGATGGGACTCTTCCACATGACCAAGCCGATCAATCAACACTGAAGGGCCCAGGTGCTACTACGCACCATTTCACAGTCTGTCACACACACACACACACACACACACACACGCACACACACAAGTTGCACACACACATAGCAGCAGAGCTGTACAGAGATAGAAAGATAAAAGATGCACACACTCACACACAGTGAAGCAAGAAGAAAACACACACACACACACACACACACACACACACACACACACACACACACACAGTATAACAGGAGTGACCTGAGCCTGGTCTCTGGGGGGCTCATCTGGATGGATGACAGAGGGGGGAGAGGACAGAGAAACAGATAGATAGATAGATAGATAGATAGATAGATAGATAGATAGATAGATAGATAGATAGATAGATTTATGTTTAATTGAGCTCAACAATAAAAGTATATTTTGAAAGCTTAGTTGCACTTCTCGATTTGACATAAATAGAAGTGAGTGTGTTAAATCAACATGTGACCGTTATCGTATCTATAACTGGCTCCTGAAACAAATCCAGTAGAAACTGTGGCAGAATTTGATATCTGCTAACACTGAGTCCAGCATGGTGGTGTAGTGGTTAGCACTCCGGCCACTGGTTCTAGTTTGTATGTTTTCTCCGTGTATGTGTGGGATCTTTCCAGCCACTTCAACTTCCTCCCACCCACAAGACATTGTTGGGTAAAAAGATCACATGTAAGTTGCTTTGGATTGTCTGCCAAATGACTGTAGCGTAGAGGTCCATACAGTATTTTACCTTATGAGCTAGCTAGCTATCGAGCTAGCTATTTGGTGATATTCAACTCCTGATAGATAGCTAGCCAGGTAGCAATAGATTCACTCAGGCTGTGTCTGAATATCCACACTATTCTCGAACCCATCATTTACTACACAGGGCTACACATAAAATGCATTCATTCTGCTGGTGATTTGGACACAAATCTGGCTGTTTTCTTCTTGTCGCAGATCACATGACTACCAACTGTCACCACAGCAACCGCTACACGTCGCTCCAAATCCAATCCAAACTCATGTAGACAAATTTTGTTTACTTTTATTGTATTTTATTCTCTCTGTGTTGCATATTTATTCAACAACTAAGGATATAAATTAATGATTTATAGTTTTTTTCTTAACCTGCTTTGACATTTGTGCCACTTATGTAATGGATAGAATGGATTAATGGATTAATGGAGTAAAATGGAACTATAATACTATATGATAAAAAGTAAGGTGCTTTTATTCATAATAATTATAATATTATGTGGTAAAAAGCAATGTGTTTCATTCGTAATGATAATTAGGAAAAAGGAGAAAAGATTCTTAAGCAACCACCCTTTGTAGAAATGTTTGGTGAATGTTCTCATTACCGATTAAGTTATCTGTGTTCGACTACTTCGGTCATGTAATATAAAAACAGCTATGAAAAGGGTGCTTTAGCATAACATGTTAAATATGCCATGGCCAGATTATTGTTTTTATTGTTTAATTGAACACTGATTTCATAGAGTGTTTCCTTTAAAGTTTGTGTTTTGAGAGTTTTATCTGCTGATCGTCTCTCAATTGATGATGTCTGAGATAACGTAGGGGAAGCGTGTTTCTCCCGCTCGTCCATTCCAAGACTGGACGTGACGACAGCAACATCATGTCTGTGTCTTTGTCAATTTTCCCCTTTACAGGTAAAATCTCTGTTTTCTTTTAATCATTTTACATCTGTATTTATGTTCTCTGTTATTCAAAAGATGAGTTGGAAGTGAAATCCGTCCACAGAACTAATTTCATCTAAGTTTGAACTGCTAGAATTTTCTTGCTAGCTGCAAAGCGTTGAACGGGTTGCGCCATGAGGGATACGACTGTACTTTGTGTGCAACGTTAGTTTTTTTATTCAACCACTGTGATCCATAATATAATTTTGTTTAGTTAATAATGTGATGCTGACTTGAACAGTGAAAGTCATCAGGCTGTTTATTCTGTTAGATGGGTTTTTCTATTAATGTCTGTTGTTCATTTAAAGATGTATTGCTGATATATGAGAAAAATACATTCCAAGACTGGACGTGACGACAGCAACATCGTGTCTGTGTCTTTGTCAGTTTTCCCCTTTACAGGCGTGCAACACTTGCACCACTTTGAGCTCCGGCCCACAATGCTCTGTGGTTGATATTGACCCCTCTAGTGACAATTGATGATAACTACTTTCTAAGATGCATTGTGGGTAATTTTGAGTGCACTACTTTTTCCCTCTCTGGACGTTCAGACACCCCCAGAAAATGGCATAACCACCGTGTGGGGCAGTATGTAGGGAGCTGTGTACACATCCTGACACAGCCTTCTTTTACATCATGCTAGCTAGGTCAGAATATGTGCCCTTAGCTAGCTAGGTTGATATATAGTGAAGAACAATTTTTGCTGGTCTTGCTAACAAATGAAGTTAAACCAAGACACAAAAAGTGTTCTTGGTTTTAATTTACAGAACTTTGTATTAAATAACATGAGAAAAATAAACTTCTTGGTATCAATGAAGTTCTTCAAGTTAAACATAATATTTAATGTCTATATCTATCTATCTATCTATCTATCTATCTATCTATCTACAACAATGTTGTTGTCAAATTCTCTTTTGTTAACATCTTTATCTGTACACAAGCTGTAGCTACTAACCCACTGGTCAAAGGACTTACAGGACACAGAGGTTACTTTGAGTGCAGAGTAATGCACGAATGCAGGGACAATTTGGCTACTGTGACGTCACCATCACCGCTTGTACTCTGGAGTTTGTGTTGTAGGTGCTGTGAGGTCATTCATGGCATGAACTAAACCTGGGCTTGTTATGCTCTGCCCATTTATGTTCCTCACCAGTCTGCAGTCAGTGTGTCTCTCTGGTTACGCTGGAGAATCATCTCGCTGTGGGTAAGGCTCGGCATGTTTTAGAGATCCGACCCTCCTTTCATACGTTACACCACTGACATCTATTCTCTAATGTTAATCTTGCTTTTACAAATAAATAAGTTGTGTATTTTTCCACATAACCTACCAGTGTTTACCTTTGATCTTTTGTTGCAGGTTTGAGCCAGGCTGTAACTCTAACCAGCTGCATTTTCTGTTTGTTAATCCCACTTTCAGAAGTTTGATTTGATCAGTTGGATGAACATGCTCACATGCCATTTAAAATCTGGATTTAGTTCTTTTGTTGAGTTTGGGACAAACAGAATAATTCAATGTTTTGTTTTTTTAGGTTTTATTTTTGGTTTCATGTATAAAAATTGATGGAATATCAAAGCGACATACTTTCACACTTATGCCTCATTTCTGGATTATTTTAATTTAGCATCAATGTGTTAGCATGCCAACCTGCTAGCATTGGTTTGGTTTTTGCATAATCCTAATTTTCTGAGTTTTACTTTGTGTGTTAAAAAGAATAAAAACCACATTTATAATCAATGATATTTTAATTTAATACCCGAGATCTATCATATTGTGTCAATATTTTATTATTTTTAATATAATTAGTATAATAATTTCTGGTATTTTGTAACATTTTCACTCACTCCAACTTACTTTCAAGTCATTATGTGCAAATAAAGAAGAAATAATCTAACTTTCACCTTGACCTTTGCCTGCATTTAAAAGTTAATATGCATTAACCTTTATAGTTTTATATTATACCAGCATTTAGATATACTCCTCATGTTTCCAAGTTTCTTTAAATCTAACCAACAACCAATCAATTAATTTCCATCCACCGATCAGGGATCCAAGTGCTTCTCAATGAACCGCTGCTTTCAGAGTGTTCGCTTTACATTTCCACCCTCTTGCCTTAACGAGACCTATTATTACCATGTCAGATCTAATTACACAGACAATTTACATGTGATGCAGCCCCTTCAAAACAATAATATACTAAATACTCCGCGGCGGTTCACAATGTGCGCCTGTGTTAATGCAACAAAGTCAATGCTGCTCTAATCAATTTATAACATCCATTCAAACATACTGCGAACGAGACGGTGACTGTTCGGTTTCAATCAGCGACGACGGGACAAAGGAAGTCGATCCCGGCAGAGTGAGAAATGGAGGATGTTGCAGGGAAAATTACCTCATTATGCCGATGTGTCTGTCATTTCTTTCCCTACCATTCTGCATCTATTTTTATCAACTGTTGTTGAACTGCTTGCTAATTGCTTGTAATTATCCTTTAATTTCCTTTTATTTTTGGTATTCACCCTGTAAGATCAGAAAAACGTCACATGAAATGTCTTAAATTCTAAATTAATCAGTGCCCTTAGTTTACAGAGCTGAACTAGATGCAGTCACATGCCCTGGATATAGGTAATATGATGCGTTTGTCACTTCAGAAATAGATAATTTGTGTCGCCACATGCCCTTCCTCCTCTTTTCCACCTCTCCTCTGCTGTCCTGTCCTCTGCTTTCATTCCCTTTTGTTTAACGTCTTATTTGCTTCTCTCCTCTCTGTTTAGGTATTCTGAGCACAAGTACAGCAGCCAGCTCCAGGAGACAGGGTGGTGCGAAAGGGGGGTGACCCTGGCAACACACCCTGCTGAGGTGAGGAGGCTCCTGGGGTTGAAGGGGACATGAGGGCCTGGCCACCACGGAGTTGAGAGGAGGGACAAGGTGCAGAGAAGGATGGAGATATAAGGGAAATATGGACAGGGAGCATCTAAAAAGGTGGAAAATGCACATAAAATAGGAAACAACAAAAGAAAATAGGGGGAACGATGGAGGAATGATGGACAGCTGCTCTCAAGGAGGGATAAGAGCCAGAAAACAAAAGCAAGGCCCGACGGATTTCTGACAAACACAAGTATAAATAAAGGAAGAGCAAAAGAGAGAGACAGTTATGTATCTCTAAATAAAGTGTCCAGATGTGACCTCCTCAGAGGGGGTCCGGCTCATGGCTCAACACTCATTAATAAGGTCACACAGAGGTGAGACAGACGGCTGACTCACTGCATTTCAACAGAAACAGCAGGAGGACGATGGGGAGTCGGGATCATCAGGTCTACACCCGGCTTTTCATATGCAGCACTCCGCGGCTTAATGCTGGGCTTTGGCAAGTCGGAAACGCTCAACGGACACTTCATCAGGCTTCGTACTCGCTAGCAAAGCTGACGTTTTTCCACAACAATGGTGCCAGGTGTCATGATGTGATCTCCCTTTAGTTCTGGTTTCCTGTTTTATTTTCTAGTTTTGCTGTTTGTGTCTTGTTTTCTATTTAGCCCTGTTCTATGTTCATTAGTTCACCTGTGTTCATTTAGTTCATTCATGTCACCTGTGCCTCACTGTGTTCTGTGTATTTATACTATAGACTGTATGTAAGAAATGGACGGAGCCTCTGTGACTTCACCAATAGGTTTCTGAAGAGCTGAATTGAAGCTCGGTGGACGGTTTCTACCATCACCATCTTGGCAGGGGCATGTGTGTCGTCTTGTCCGGAAAATACAAATATGGGCAAAGAGGTGGAGCTGAGAGGGGGGCTGTGAGCGTCATGGTGGATGATTGACATCGATTAAACTCAGAGTTGCTTGTAGCTAAGAGCTAACCTGGAGATAACAGGAGCTAACCAGCTAACGGAGGTAAGCGGGCTAAAGCTAAGTCACGTTGTTAACCGGCTAAAAACCGCGGTTGTTCAACGTTCTTCTTACTTGAAGCGGTAGATTGGGTACCTGTCAATCAAAAGGACACGCCCCTAAATATGCCGAATTTTTTAGATTAAATTACTTTTAAACGGGCGAGTTAGAAAAAAAATTCTCCATCTTCTCCTGTCCAGTTCTGGTGAGTCTGTGTGAATTGTAGCCTCAGTTTCCTGGTAGTTCTGGACACAACTGGGTCAAACCAGCTTGTTTCGTATTGATTGGTGGATGCTGGACTGAATCAAATCGGAAAATTGACGAATCATCATATAGTATCGTATCAAAGCTGATTTAATCTGCTGCCTGTAGACGCGTCTTTAGATCCGGTTCAGGTTAAAGGACTATGGAGCACGTCGAGTCAATGAAGAGTCCCCACCACTAATACAAACCAGCTATGTTTGTGTATGTGTGTGTGTGTGTGTGTGTGTGTGTGTTGAGGTTCCATTTGATGCATCTTACTCTGAAGTAACGACACAGAGGTATTACACATAACGTAGAACCACGCATGGACATGCACACATACATGAAAGCTACAATCACAGTAAATCTACCACACACACACACACACACACACACACACACACACACATATACATTATATACACACAAAAGGTAGAACTACATGTATAAGTACAATGCGACCTGTCTGTCTCACACACACAAATGAAAGCAGCATCACACACAACATCAAGGGGAACTTTGACACACACACACACACACACACACACACACACACACACACACACACACATATACATTATATACACACAAAAGGTAGAACTACATGTATAAGTACAATGCGACCTGTCTGTCTCACACACACAAATGAAAGCAGCATCACACACAACATCAAGGGGAACTTTGACACACACACACACACACACACACACACACACACTGTGCGCTCACACACACACCTTTCTTATTTAACCACATTAAAGCACTCTTCCTTCACAAACATACACACACACACACACACACACACACACACATGCATGTAAAAGCTTACATCACACTCTCAGACACTGACACAATGACCTGCCAGCTAGAACAGAAACACACACACACTCACATACGTATAGAAGTATGCATCAGAAATCTCCACGTATCCAATGTTCAACAAACCGCACACACACACACACACACACACATATGTACAGAAAACAGCAACACACACAATAAAAACTGTGTGTGGTTAAAAGTTAACATACTTGGAAGATAAATTCCATACATACAGAACTCTACACACACACACACACACACACACACACACACACACACACACTCTGATCCTCGTTGCTGCATGGCTGTGTGTGTTTCTGTGTCAGGTTGTGTGGCAGCAGATTAATCTGGCGAGGTTGCTGAGATGACATTAATCCCTTCGCTGATCATCTAGAGCATAACATCACTCTAATCTGTTGGGGGGGGGGGGGGGGGGGGGGGGGGGTTTAGAAAGGCAGACAATGTTGGGGGGGGGGGGCCGACACACACACAAGGAGAGAGTTTCACATCTTCCTTCTACGTCTTTCTGCTCCGTCAACACCTGAGCGAGATGGAAACCAGCAGCAACTAAATACAAAGGATTGTGGGAAAAAGCTTCAGCTTGAACCGAATGTTGCGTTTCGTTTTCAGCCGCGTCGCGTTTGTCGACGTGTTTTCCCCTCAAGCCTGTTCCATCCTCTACAAGAAGCAGGAACTGAGTTCTTGTTCTCAAGGCTGCAAGAGCAAGAAAAAACTTCTTCTTCGTCAGGTCCATCCATCCTCCAGGAGAAGCAGGTCTGCAGCGGGGAGGGATCACTGCGCGGGGCGATGTCTGCTTTATGTGCCATGAACCCGGTTGTTTTTCCTGCCGTCTTTGTGCTCAAGATAACCAAATGTTGGAAATGTGAAAATGAAGAACTGATTAAATTTTGGTGGTGATCAGGATCATCGTTTGGATTCAGGAATGTTTTGAAAGGATTCTTTAACATTGTGCTTGGCGGAGGTTTCTACTCTCTTCTAGTTTCATATTTAACGAGCAGCTTCGTCCGCGGTGGGGCGGGTCGTGCACGCGGCTGGATCCGAGTGTTTTAATGCCACATGTTCTTACTTTCTCACCACCTCAATCAGCTGTTTTATTAAAACAATCCGTTTAACCTGCAACAGTAAACACACGGAAGCAGCAACTCCGCTTCATGCTTTCTCCGTGTTAACCACGCCCACCTCACATGTCCGACCAATCACACGATACTTCCCGCAAGAAAAAAGTTCTGCCAGCCTGATGTGTTGAGAACTGTCTTCAAACGCGTCCACGAGAACAAAATGAGGTCATTTTCATTTCGGAGCCTTGAGAACAAGAAAAAAGTTTTCACTTCTCGTGGAGGATGGAACAAGCTTCAGTAGAGCGCTCCGTGTGATGAAGGAAGCCGGCGCAGGCCGAGCAGAGTCTCTTCCTTCACCGCGACATTACAAACGCTGCTGGCAGGGATGGACGTCATCAACACAACTTTATCTGTTTTCACCCACATCCACAGCAGATATCACCAGTCAGGGACCAGAACAAGCAGCGATGTCGGAACCAGCAAAGCAAACGGACAAAATGTGAGAAAGAAAAACTAACAAACCTTATAAAAACAGAAAAGATGATAAAAGAAAATCAGAATTTAAAGACACACTACAGAATTTTCCCGCCACGCGCCGCCCATCGACGGCTAATCCTGCATACTACCTGACCTGTTATCAAAAATCCATTTTAGGTCTAATAGGTCAGGTTTACCTTCATGACAACTGTGGGGAGAGTAATTTTTTTTCTAACTCGCCTGTTTAAAAGGAATTTAATCTAAAAATTCTGCATATTTAGGGGCGTGGCCTTTTGATTGACAGGTGCCCGATCTCCCGCTTCAAGTCAGAAGAACGCAGAACAACCACAGTTTTTAGCCGGTTAACAACGTGACTTAGCTTTAGCCCGCTTACCTCCGTTAGCTGGTTAGCTCCTGTTATCTCTAGGTTAGCTTGGTTAGCTCTTAGCTACAGAAAGCTCGGAGTTTGCTTGATGTCAATCATCTACGACACGCTCACAGCCCCCCTCTCAGCTCCGCCTCTTTGCCCATATTTGTATTTTTCGGGCAAGACGACACACATGCCTCTGCCAAGATGATGATGGTAGGAACCGCCCACCAAGCTTCAATTCAGCTCTTCAGAAACCTATGGGTGACGTCACGGAGGCTCCGTCCATCTTTTTATATACAGTCTATGTTTCTAACTCAGCGACACCTTTACTTCCTGAAATTTTTTTGTTGTTTTTTTTTTTTTTATTTTGAAAAGATTTTTAAAAACAATTTATAATGCATGTAAATTATTATTATTATTAGTTTTATTATTATTTATTATTATTATTAATAATAATAATAATAATAATAATAAAAAATAATGATAATAATAAACAATAATAATAATTTTGTTTCTATTGATAGAAAATGCAGCTATAAAATTTGATCATTGTCTCTACTTTATTCTGAAAAACTTGTTTCACTGTTTAGCCTTATTTTCAGAGGAAATGTGAGATATAAATCAGATTTAATAATTATTTTCCTCACCAGCAGAATTGTTAGTTTTCATTGTGAAACTTCAGAGAGACAAGGCGATATAAACATGCAGGAAAATGAGATTTTACCTGCTTGACTGAAAAATTGTTCTGTTGAACCCAAACAGTCACAGGTAGAAAGAAAAAAAGGATGTCTACAGCGCTGTGTGTGTGTGTGTGTGTGTGTGTCCATATCCCTGGCTGTCTCCGTCTCTTAGTGTTATCATTATAAAAGTAAATTGCACCTCCCCTGTGGCAGATGAAGAATATGATATTTCCATTTGTGCATCTCCATTGTCTGCTGGCGCTCTGCTTGTGCAGATCCTGCAATCACAACTCTGTCACAACACATCGCGCTCACAATGGATCACGCAACTTTCAACTTTCACAGACATTCGCCAGCAGAAAAGAGATTTGGCTGATTTGGTGTCAGCTGATTTCATTAAAAGCTTTGTTTTCTTGATGCAAACCTTGGTTTGCCGGCGTGGAAGCAGCTTGTTTAAACGCCGTGGAGCGTCATCAGCTCGACGCCTCGTTGCTTTTTCCTCTGAACATTTCCAGCTTGTGTTGCTGACAGTCGTGTGAAGCAGCTCTGGAAGATGTTTCCTGCTCCATATTGGGGAAGTCTCTGCCGCAGGGCCTGAAATGATTATTTTCTTTTCATACAGGAGGATTACGTCCTTTTCTGCTTCAAACGGAGGAGTTCATACGGCTTCTGACCTCAGCAGGTCTGAAACTTTCTTCCTCCGCTGACCGGAGTTTAGTTTTTTTTTTGTTTTTGTTTTTTGCTACTTGAAGTAAGTTATTGGGGTTTTTTGGTGAGTTTTAGATTTTTTTCCTTCAACTTTATAGTGCGACAAACAGAAGCATTTATTTTAACACGTAAACAGTTTTCTGTTAAACCAATATTTTACTGGTTTTACTGGTTTGACACAACACTCATCAACCAGTTTAACACGTCCTCATGCGGCTGGTTGTAAACATTTAATCAGCCAATCACAAGACAGCAGCTTCATACATCTAGTCACATAGACACGATGAAGACGACTGAGCATCAGAATTAGGAAGAAAGGAGATTTACGTGACTTTGAACGCAGCATGGTTGCTGGGATTTTCACACACAACCATCTCCAGTGTTTCCAGAGAAGGTCTGAAGAAGAGAAAACATCCAGTTTGTCTGGACCAGAATGTCTGGTTGGTGTCAGAGGTCAGAGGAGAATGGACAGACTGGTTGGAGATGATGGAAAGACAACAGGAAGTCCAGTAAGAACTGGTTCCAACCAAGATCTGCAGAACATCATGTCTGAACACACAACACGTCCAGCCTGGAAGCAGATGGTCTCCAGCAGCAGAAGACCACAGCGGGTTCCCTCCTGTCAGTAAGAACAGGAACCTGAGGCTACAATTCACACAGACTCACCAGAACTGGACAATAGAAGATGGAGAAACGTTGCTGGTCTGATGAGTCTCCAGTTCAGCTCCACATTCACATGGTAGGATCAGAATCTGCTGGAAACATCATGACAACATGGATCCATCCTGCCGTCAGGATCAACGCTTCAGGCTGCTGCTGGTGGAATGGTGGGGGGAGGTTTTCTGGTCCCACGTTGGTCCCCTTAGTCCCAACATGACCTGGTTTAACCTCCACAGCCGACCTGAGTCCTGCTGCTGACCATGTCCATCCCTTTCTGAGCACAGTGTAGCATCTTCTGATGGAAACTTCCAGCAGGATGATGCACCATGTCACAAAGCTCACATCATCTCCACCATGACGATGAGTTCACTGTCCTCCAACGGCCTCCACAGTCACCAGATCTACATCCAGCAGAGCAGCTTTGGGACGTGGTGGAACGGGAGATTCTCATGATGTGGAGTAACTGTGTGATGCTTCATGTCAACATGGAGCAGAATATCAGGAATGATGAGGACGACCATCAGTATTCATCTCTCTGACTTCCTCCTTTTTCATCTTTCCACCTGTTTTCAGTCACCTGTTGGTCTTCCTCCTCTTCCTCTCGCATGAAACCCGGAACGTATTAAATCCATCATTTGTCTTCCACTGTGTTTTAGTGAATTGTGACGTCTGTTTTATGTCTGGATAAACTCTTTTCAGCACGTTTACCGTGAAAAGTAGAGGAAACACACAGAAACGGGAGCTTTCTTTATCTCCAAACGAAGGTTTTAACATCAAACGTTTCTCCAGAGAAAGTATGAGTTTACTCAAAGCAAATGAAAGAAGCAGTGAGCGGCGGAAAGAGAGCAGATAGTGAGCTGAGAGATGACATCCTCCATATTTGATGCATCCAGTCAAAGGTAATTAAGATCTGTGTGAGGCTGTGTGTGTGTGTGCGTGAAAGGAGAGAGATTATCTGTGTCAGTGGCCATTTGCTCACAACTGGCGCCACATCGGAGAGAGCCAGAGGCAGAGAGCATCATGGGTAAATGAGCACACTGCCTGGCGTTATTCCACACAGCAGGCCGAGGGAGGCGGAGAGAGAGAAATCACATGCCAGATGACCTGTCTCCTCCACTGTGCATGAGTGTTTGGCATATTCACACACACACACACACACACACACACACACACACACACACACACACACACACACACTCGACTGCTCCAACAAAGTGGATCTAAAGTTGATGCCAGGAAAGAAGAGGAGTAATAAGACATGCTGAACTTGCAACCTACCCGTTAGCCTGGAGTTGGCGTACGGAGGGGAGAGACTGTCATGTGACGCCATGTACTGCGACCCGTCAGCGTAACCCTGGAGACGGGAACATGAAGGGGGCTTAGATCCTCCTATCTGACATGTTTGATATGCAGATTTTGCATCAGTTTACAGTAAAAACTTTGCTGTTGAATGAAATCTGATGCTTTTTTTCTGCCAGCTGACAAACAGCAGGTTAAACTATGAGCATTTTTACATGTTAGATGTTAATAAATGGAACATATTCACCCCCCCCCCCCCCCCCCCCCCCCCCCCCCCACCAAATAAATGTAAAATATTTTGTTACAGGATAAATAAAGACCTCACATTGAAAAAAAAATTCTGATTTTTCTTGCCGTGTTTTCATTGGTCAACAAATGGGTTAACAAAGGGTTAAATCTAAGCAGTTTACTGCAGTGTCTATTTAGGATTTGCAACCTGATATTTTTCATTTTCAGCACCTTTGTAAGAGTTGCAACAAAACTTTTTATTTAATTTTTTTTTGTAAAGTTGAAATATCTTTCAAACGATGAATCATAGTTTAGATCTGATATTCCAGAATTTTTTCTTGCAGATAAATTATATGAAACCTTGTTATGTTCTGATTATTTTGTAATTTACAGAAGATTAACTTCATTGTGTTTCCTGGTAGAACAGAAAGTTTGTTAGTCTTCCATCACGCTGTTGGATGCAGCGTGACACAGTTTGTCTCAACTTTCATGCAACATGCAGGACCTGCTGCAGGTTGTCATGTGGAATTGCTTTTTGTTGGGAAACTTTATGAAATGTGCTGGTAGACGTTTGTTTTACCCTCACAGTGATCCTGGTGATGAATATTCGTAAAATTTTTAGAAACGTTGTATTTTTAGAGTTTATTCCCATCTTAATTTACACAAAGATATGTATATATATATATATATATATATATATATATATATATATATATATATATATATATATATGTATGTATATATATCCAAACATTAGTCTTGGACTGTATATGCAATGATTACATTAGTGGTGAATATAACCAATAATGTCATCATTTAACTGAATTTTTGAGGTTTTACAGAGTTAACTGTTAAAAAAAGCAAGAACAGACATTTCTTCTTTTCCCTGAGTTGGCTAAAACAAGACATAAGTTTGGTCTGGTTCCATTGTTTCGTATTTCATGTGCAGATCGTGGTGTGATGGGTAGGGTTAGTTGTTCCATCACATCTCAGCCAGACGTTCCGTAAAACTATCCGTTCTACCTTTTACATCAGCAGAAATAACTCAACTGAAAACCGTCACGTTCTGACCATCAAACAAACTAAACTTCGAAGTTGTGCTCTAACAGCCATGGGAGCGAGAAGAAATGGCCGTTCTTTGGGGAGAATGTATTCTCCATTATCTTCTTTCTGTTTTCCTAAAATGACTTTTTAGAACCACAACTGAGTGTAAATAGATGCATGAAAACAGCACCAGCAGAGTTTCCAGTGATCTGAAAACTGCATGTATGTGGTTCATATGAACGAGACCAGTTTGTTCCTGCATGTTTTATATAGTCTGAAAAACACCAAATGTGTAGTGGACATGAATTAACATCAGACATGTTTTAACCAGAAGCTCAAATCACGTGAAAACACATCATATATGTGATATATTTCTGTAATTACTGTGTAAATGGTGTTAAAAACACTTTCTATGATCCAAAAGAAGACCTGTAAACACATCTGCTGTTCAGACCTACAGATTTAACATGTTGTGACAACATGATACCTTAGAAGAACGACTTCCACTTGCCCACGATGCTGCATTCGTCCTCTCCTCCATACCTGCGAAAGAAAAGAAGACTTTACCAATACAGCTTCAAATAAACTCATTTAGTGGAATAAACCATGAATGAAGAGGAATCAGACAAACGGCTTGGAGAAGATAACAGAATCCATCTATCCATTTATCCTTCCATCCATCCATCCATCAATTTATCCATCCACCCATTTATCCTTCCATCCATCCATCCATCCATCCATTTATCCATCCATCCATCCATCCATCAATTTATCCATCCACCCATTTATCCTTCCATCCATCCATCCATTTATCCATCCATCCATCCATCCATCCATTTATCCATCCATCCATCAATTTATCCATCCACCCATTTATCCTTCCATCCATCCATCCATCCATCCATCCTTCCATCCATTTATCCATCCACCCATTTATCCTTCCATCCATCCATCCATCCATCCATCCTTCCATCCATTTATCCATCTATCCATTTATCCTTCCATCCATCCATCCATCAATTTATCCATCCACCCATTTATCCTTCCATCCATCCATCCATCCATCCATTTATCCATCCATCCATCCATCCATCAATTTATCCATCCACCCATTTATCCTTCCATCCATCCATCCATTTATCCATCCATCCATCCATCCATCCATTTATCCATCCATCCATCAATTTATCCATCCACCCATTTATCCTTCCATCCATCCATCCATCCATCCATCCTTCCATCCATTTATCCATCCACCCATTTATCCTTCCATCCATCCATCCATCCATCCATCCACCCATCAATTTATCCATCCACCCATTTATCCTTCCATCCATCCATTTATTCATCCATCCATCCATCCATTTATCCATCCATCCATCAATTTATCCATCCACCCATTTATCCTTCCATCCATCCATCCATTTATCCATCCATCCATCAATTTATCCATCCACCCATTTATCCTTCCATCCTTCCATCCATCCACCCATCCATTTATCCATCCATCCACCCATCAATTTATCCATCCACCCATTTATCCTTCCATCCATCCATTTATTCATCCATCCATCCATTTGTCCATCCAACAATTTATCAATCCATCCATCCATCCATCAATTTATCCTTCCATCCATCCATCCATCCATCCATCCATTTATCCATCAATTTATCCATCCACCCATTTATCCTTCCATCCATCCATCCATCCATCCATCCATCCATCCATCCATCCATTTATCCATCCATCCATCAATTTATCCATCCACCCATTTATCCTTCCATCCATCCATCCATCCATCCATTTGTCCATCCAACAATTTATCAATCCATCCATCCATCCAACAATTTATCCATCCATCCATCCATCCATCTTTGTTCCTTCTCCCTCTCATAATTATCCAGCCTTTCCCCCTCTCTTTTTTCTCATTCATCCTTACTTTTCCTCATCTATTCATCCTTTCTGCTCTTCCATCCTTCCATCATCCATCTTTCTGTTCCTTATCCATTCATCATTTGAACTTTCTCCCTACATCCACCAGTCCTTCCTTTCCCTCCTTCATCTACCCTTCCTACTATCTCATCCACTCATTGATCGTCCATCTATCCCTCATCCATCCTTTCACCATCCTCTTCATCTCTCATCCTTTACCCACATCAACTTTTCTTTCCCTTCTTTATATCATTCTTTTCTTTTTTCCTACATACTATCTAAGGGTCCTAACTGACCTCAAATTACTGGCATCAATTCCCCACAAAGTCTCTGACTCCAGATAACCAATCAAATCTCTCCATTCTTTCATCAAACAGGTCGGCCTTCTTGTTGTGATGGTCCAGCTGGTGAATAAGAGCTAAGAATAGTGAAAGTACTCCATGTTCTGTTTCACAGATGCTTCACATGTGTCAAACAGTTGTTTATAATGTTTCCATGTAAAACCAACAAACAAATGTGATGCTTTGTACATTAAACGTGTCTAAAAAAGGAGCAGATGGTGTTCAACAAAATAACAGGTAAAGACGGTCTGGTTTGGGTCAGCAATGGAAAACACTCCTGATACCAAACAATAGGCACTATAACACTGAAAAAACTCACCTTAATATCTGAGTCGTTATGTCAGCCATCATGCTTTAGATATGTGCAAAAAAAACCCAGTATTATATATTTTCTGGGGAGAGTTTTACTAATTTAACACTACCAACCTGACACCCAGTCATTAAACTGACCATCTAATGACAAAATAAATATAAAAGCTTTAAATAAAATCACTAAATACAAAATCCACATGCACTTTATTACACACAATTTCCTTAACTACTGTCTTAATACCAGATACTCCACAACTTTTCAGCACAACCACACACTCTCAACTCTTAATAGCCTTTATAAAAGTGATGTTTCGTCTATAATCAACCGCCGCGGCCGACATCACTATACCTCCATTCCCCATGCCATTAAATATTATTGATTATGATTGTGGGAGCTTTAATGTGTCTCTACAAAATTTAATGGCTCTTTAAACTCCTTGCAGACCATTAATCCCAGTGTCACCGCACAGGATCACAATGCTGGACAAGCTGGTCTGCAGAAAGTCAAGATGCAGGTGACCTGAGAGAAGTCGAGTCCATCGAGACATTGTTGTGACATTTACCAAACGAAAATGAGATAAAAACATTCTTATAATAATAATGAAAGTTAATCTTATGGTAAATTACGAGCAGACAGGTGTCAGGGTTCAACTTATGGGGACAAAAAGTACATTAAATATTTATCTTTTCATTTTTTCTCCATTCATTTTAAGAGTCGCAGGAAGCTGGAACCTATCCCAGCAACCACTGGGTGAGAGGCATGTACACCTGGACAGGTCGCCAGTCCATCACAGGACCACACAGACAGACAAACAACCATCTTTTCATTTTCCTAACAAAATATTTCTCAATTGTGAATCTAAAATGATCAGGTTAACTCGTGTCCTGTCTTCACATTGGTCTGAACAGAGGGAGAGAAAGATATTCTGCACATGGCAAGGCAGGTTTATTTATATAGCACATTTCATGCAAAGTGCTTCACGTAAAAGCATTAAAGCATGACAGCGAGGTGCAAAGAACGTTAAAAACAAAACGTTTCAGAGAAGAAGCGAGATTAAATGAAAAGATAACAGTGTTGGGAACTGACAGTTACTTTGATAGATGATAGATCAGTTCATCGAAGTCTTAGGAAATGTGTAAATACTGCAGCACACACACATACGTACACACACACACTTGCACTGTATGAACAAATCTCTCTTCTATAAGCTTTCCTTTGTGTCCGTGTGTTGTGAGCAGCTTACATTCATTGTGGAGTCATTTGGTGTGTCAGCTTATCTGAGTGTGTGAATGTGTGTGTGACAGATCATCGCAGAAATAAACTGGTTCGGTAACAAAGAGCCGTTTGGTTTGTAGCCAGAAGCTGATGCCTTGATAAAACTACCTTTGGGCTACAAATGTGTAGAATCAGAAAGAATAACATGGAAGGAGATTTACATTCATTTCATTACAACAAAAAAAAAATGCTAAATTGGATTTAGGGGTACCTTCACACACTGTCAGGGATTTATACTCACAGGCCAGTTTGTTAGGCACACTGGTTTAATGACTTGTTCACACAAGTGAACACTTCTGTTCTCGCATCCAACACTAGCTAGCATCATGTATGCTAATGCTAAAACGGATCAAGGTAATGGTTAGCATTTAGCGGAAACATAGCAGCTTGTTATTGTTAAAAGTTAGCCATTAGACAGCAGATAGACTCTTTAATAAATTTAAAAAAAAAAAAAAAAACCTAACAAAAAAGCTACATGTGATTTGTTTTAGTCTTTTCTTGTGCTGCCATGTTGGATGGCAAAAAGCTAGGATGCTAGTGAACTGTTTCTCTGCAAGAATAGCGCTAGCGGACTTCACGCTTTAAAAAAAAAACAAAAAACATTTTAATGGTCATATCAGATATATATATCTACAAAAAAGGTGTGGTTTGGTGTTCAACCATGGACTATATATAAAAGATGGACAGACCCTCGCCAGTAAATTCCTGAAGAGCTGAATTACAGCTCATGACGCAGTTCCCATCATCGGCATCTTGGCAGCATCACACGTGTCGTCTCTTCCAGAAAATACAAAAATGGGCAAAGAGGTAGAGCCAAGAGGGGGGCTGTGAGCGTGGGGAGGGATGATTGACTTCCATCAAACTCTGACCTGCCTATAGTTAAGAGCTAACCGAGCGAATCCAGAGCTAACAAAAGCTAACCAGCTAACAGAGGTAAGTGGGCTAAAGCTAAATCACGCTGTTAACACACTAAAAACCAGAGTTGTGCTAGATTCTGCCTTCTTGCAGCGGTATATCCAGTACATGTCAATTAAAAAGACATGCCCCTAATTATACCAAATTTTGAGATGAAATTACTTCTAAGGAGGAGTTATGAAAAATTCCCACCCCCTTTTTTTTTTTATTGTAAATTCAGTTGTCACAAAATAAAATAATGAAAATTCCAGTCAGAGCCTATTTTTCTCCTAACTTCTAACATAAAATGTTCATATCAAACTAAACTTCTCAATGTGGTGCCTCCTCATATTTTAATCTTTAAACACCTCAACACACTCATTGCATATTAAACACATCGGTTTTGCGCTCAAATGTGACGGCAAAATAAACAAATACTTATCAGTCCAGGCGGGGTTAAATCTGCTGTTTTTGTTGTCAGTTTTGCGTTTTGGGACAGAGAGCGACATGCTAGCTAGCCCTACTCGTAAAAATTCAAAACACAACAACATGTGCAGGGGTTGATGTTGCTAGGCAACCAAGTGTTGCATTCATGGTCTGCACAACTGTAGGATTGTAGGTACTTAATCAGGTTCTTGATTAATATCTTTATTCTTTTACATGAGCTGGGCCACATAGAAGTTGGTTCTGGGCTGCATGTGGCCCAGCTCATGTAAAGAATAAATCGGGCTGCGATTTGAAGAGGCCTGCTCTAGTGGATGAGGGCAGAGACTTCTTTTTGTGCTCAACGCTTGTATGATTTTCCAAACTCCTGTCTTACAAACATCCAAAATAAATGGAGATTTTTATACTTAGTTTAGCCCCCAAAGACATCTCCAATTCACTAGCCAATCGATTGCAAATTAAACTTTTACAAGTTGTTAACGGCTTATTAATCTTTAATGGGCGGATGGAAGTTGATGATGAAAGTTGTGGAAAGTTCCCTACACAAAGTATTTCATCTTCATGTCATAAAAAACAGCAGGTGCAGACAAAGTGAAAATCAGGGCGGTGTCCGGGTTATATTTAGGAAGTTAACACTACTGTGAGAAAATAATGAAGTGTTGACTGTTAATTGAAATCATGAAGGAAAATACAAGTTTGTAACTTTTCATTGACTCATGTCTCACATTGACAACATGCTGAAGGTTGAATTTGTCACAAATCCAACCAGCTTCACTGCAGTCACATTTCAACAGAGAGAAACTGGTGGAGGCATTCGCACCAGGATAGTCCAGGTGACTGATTGGACAATGATTGTTGAAAATTTACACAACTTTATACCATTGGTTTGTGTTCAAATGGCACTTCAGTCCGAACAACGTCACACGGTTGGAAGTGGTCGCTGCTGGGTTAAAGTCAGAGGGTCATAGTGCTTCTTTAAACTGCTACTTGACCAGTCGTGGTCAACATATCGCTGAGAAACACCTGATGATTCAGGAGCTCCTGCTTTGAAAAACTAAACACAAACATGTCAACTTGATTTAAAAATCTGTTTTCTAACATTCAGCTCAGATTAAAGTGGAAAATAATCCGCTGAATGACCACTTTGGATACGGAAAAAGCAAACAGCAAATAAAGTATTTTTGAGAATAAAAGGAATTATTGGCAGGAGACAAAAGTTAGAAAGCTGGTCCTGAAAAATGGGAGGTGAGGAAGCTGAAGTGGACAGCGAGGAGAAGAGCAATTAAAGGAGGCGTCCCTCCATATTAGAGTGCGAGGAGGTGAAGATTGGGTGAGAAGGAGGGGAGGAAAATGAGAGGAAAATACAAGTTGGTGGGCAGGAGTTGAAAGATGTGGAGGAGGAGGAGAGAAGGAGGAGAGAAGGAGGCATCCATGTGTCCTGCACCTGATAAGGCCTCCAATTGAGGGCTATAAATTACACAAGAGAGAGAGAGAGAGCGAGCAAGAAAGAGAGTTAGAGAGAGAATTTACACACAAGCAGGGAAGCACACTCTTAAAAGCACATTTACACACATCTTGCATACATACACACACACTCAGAGCAGGTTATCTATCATCAGTTAATGAACTTAGACTGACAGACAGCCCCATGTCTCTCACACTGATCCTATTAAGACCTGCCTGACACAAAACAGACTCTTATTAATACAATTAGCCCGTGTGTGTGTGTGTGTGTGTGTGTGTCCGAACACTGAGGACAAAAACAAGTCTGTATCCAAGTATTACCACCGAGCCTTTTTATCTTTTATATAAGTACATATTTGTGTGTCATCATGATTTTTAAAATTTTTCTATTTTATTTTTGTTGCACTCAACAAAAATCTGTTTTAAGAATTAAATTAAACTAAATTAAATTAAATATGATTTCTTTAACCAAAAGAGAAACGGCATTGTTGTTGCAGTTTTGTTCTTTAAAAGATAAAATCCTGAAAGTGATGAGTTGATATTTGTTGGTAGATGATATGTGGAATATGTATGTTCACATTAAGGTTAGCTCACCACTGTGGGACACAACTGACCTCATAAATACAAAAAAAGCTAAATATTTTAAGCATAAAAAGTTTTCAAAACAATCATATTCAGTTATAAAAAAAAAAAAAAAAAAGAACTGTTTGAGTAAAAATGTGAAAAAGACATTAAGTGAATTAAATAAAAACAACTAAATAAATTAATGCTAAATTAAATAAAAATAAATTAAATTAAAGCAAAATTGAATCAATTAAAGTGACATAATAAATAAGTAAATCTAAAACCAAAGTAAAATAAAATAAAATGAAATGAAATAAAATAAAATAAAATAAAGTGCAACTGTGGAATTTTTTTTTCTACCAAACATTGTATTTTTTTTTCTTCATATTTTTTTCTCCAGATCTTAAAGGCACATTATGTAACTATCTGACCATAAAACTCTGCGTCCTGGATGACACAGTAACATCTATCATGTGTATGTCTAGAGCCGCTGCTGCCCAGCAGCATCCCGAGGCCGAGAAACCGACGTGACGTTTCGCTTCAAGGTATAATAATGAACTGGCTGTTCTGAACACACAACGTCGCTGATTCAGCAAACAAACACAAGATTAAAAAAGAGAAAGAAACAGAACAAGAGTCATCGTCAGATCTGCTAGCGCGAGAGAGCTAAATCAGCATCCATCTTTCATCCTGTCTCCTCTCTGGTACCTCTGCAGCCAGTAAAAGTCTTGTGTGTCAACTGTTGTCTTAAAGTTTTGAGGTCGAAAGAGCATATGATGCTTCTTTAAACAGTTATGTGGTTGTTGACCTGCAAGTCAGCACAATCAAATAACAATAAGGGAAAAGAACACAAACAAACAGTAAACTATTGATCCATTTAAGGTCTTTAATTATGAGACCATGAAGTGGAAATATTATATGACGATTGAGCAGAAAATCCTGCAGTATTTGATCCTTTTTGCACAAAGTGAGACAAAAAGTGAAGAATTATTTTTAGAAACAGGCATTTTCTAACCGGATATCAGACCTGAAGAACATGATAATTACATATATGTATGATTTCAAGAGAAAATATTTTATTTGCATCCAGTTCTGTCAGCTCTGATGGAGCTAGCATCCACGCTAACTCTTTTGGCTGATAGTTTGAGTCGATGTGTTTTCAATGGAGCTTTTTTTAAAATCACTGCACATCTGATTAATGGGTTTTTTTTTGTTTACAAGACCTACAACTCCTTTATAATTTATGCAAATACAAATATGCCTCATAACTGTTACATATTTTCCATCCATCCATCCATCTTGGTCCAGTTTAGGGTCGCAGCGAAGCGGGAGTCTATCCCAGCAAAGTGTGGGCAACAGGCAGGTACACCTGGAAAACACACCAGTCCATCCCAATGGTTCCATATTCTATTAAGCAAATAAAATGTCATTATGTGACAAGTCCGTCCCCAGCAGCTGTCCCTTATAAAGACACCTTTCCAGCAACGCGTCAGCTCAAAGCAGCAGCATGAAGACGCTTCTTTATTTCAGGAAATATGCAGCCATGACGTGAAAGCTTGTTGACAACCAAAGACACAAACACAGACACACACGTGTGTTGATAATTGTAATAAATGGTCTCTGATTGACAGAAATGGAGACAGTGGTCACGCTGTGAGACCATCCAATGTGTGTGTGCACCTGTGTGAGCTCTATGGCTCCACTGTTCTCATCTGCTCTCCAACCAAACTATAATTAACTGTAGGCGTCCCCCAACCCCCCCAACCAGCATGCCCGACCAGTTCCACTCTTATCTGGATTTTTCTTACAAATAGTGAAGGATCCAAACAAAAATAAAGGTGAAGCAAAAAGATGAACTAATTATATTATTGTCGCATTTTCCTAACTTCATGCAGCAGTTTCCATCTTTCTCACCGGGATCTTTTTTGCATTTATATACCATCAAAACATGTTCATTATATTGTGGCCATTCCAGTGGCGACGCACCCTCTGGTTACTGGTGGGCTGGCCCCTGGTCTGAGGGGATCCCCAGGATATTGTTTCCACACAGTTTGCCAAGCCAGATGTTATTTCTTTTACGTTTATTCTTTTCATAATTATTATTAATGTGAACGCCCATGGGGGAATTGACATTATTGAGATCCTGTTCAGCCATTTTTATTATTATTCCGCCAAACTTTGCCGTGCTACTCCTCCTGCGCCGTTCAGGTCACTTCAGTCGTTTACCTCTCAAATCCTGCAGCTCCTTTGGGAGATGTTTGCAACGACTTTTGTCATTTCAAATCTTTGTCATTTTTGAGATATTTAGCATTTTGTAAAAAATTAATTCAGCCTTGTGATTGGATAAAAGTCTTCAAAACCCCACTGTGCATTGGACGTTGCAAAAATTCAGCTCTGCGATTGGTTTCAGGGGTTTTGGAGCTCTGCACCAGTTTGCAGTGTCCAGTTCATCAAGTTCCCATCCCCATTGTCTTTCCTGCAAAATGTTTGGCACACTACTCCTCCTACATCTTTTGCCTCACTTCAACCATTCAAATATCAAACTGTTCAGCTCATTCAGAATATATGTACTATGACTTTTGGTCTTTCTAACATTTAAACTTTTCAAGTTATTCACGTTTTTGCCAAATGTTAAAATCATCTCCAGTGATTGGACAAAACGGATTGGTCCATTTTGTGCACCGGGACACAGGTACGCATACAAGGCACTGGTTCAAATGCAGCATTTAACATACAGCTCCGTTGTCGTTTGTCGACTGTTGCTTGTGGGATGGCGTGGGATTGTGCAGGCTACTCAATGTGAACTATTGGTCTCAGCTGCGCACTTCAAGGAGCAAAGGAATTTATTTGCAAATGTCCCAGTTAAATATGAAGGATTTGTTCCAACAATGCTCCCTGCAACATTTCAACAAAAAGTTTTTCACATTAAACAATAAAGTCTGTCACATCTTCACTGGAATTTAGTTCAACCTCGCACATGTTTTTGCAATCCTGCTAATTACACCCTGCTGGAGGTTTTTAAAAAAAAGGCAATTGGAAAAAATTTGAACGCTTTTTCCAAGGTGCAACATAGAGAACAAGTGGCATAGTGAGTAAGTCAGTGTCCTTCAATACAGGAGGTCATGGGTTCAAATCCCGCTGTGGGGCTATTAGAAAAACTGTCAGTTGTGCCTTTTTTTTCAGTTTCTTACAATTTCTTTCTTTATGCAATTTCATTTCAGTCATTCAGCATAGTTCAATAACTGGGCATTCACATTTGCTATTATGTCAATAATAGCTGTTTCTAGTTATTATTAATATGATCATTTTTGTTGGTTAAAGAGACAGAAGACTATTTTAGAAGCTTTATAAGGCAACATGAGTTTGGGGGTGTGTCAGTGTGTGTGTTTGAACAATGATGTGTCTATTTGTTTTACTTGTTTTAAGATATGTAAGACACTTTGAACTGCTTCTTGTATAAAAGGTGCTATATAAATAAACTTTGATTTGATTTGATTACATGTTAGGTATATTTCTTGACATCACCTTTGTCATCTGCTCATCTTTTCTTTTTTTCAACCATCTTAATTAATATAAAAATTCATATAACCTGAAATTTTAAAAAGATGATTGAGTAGAGTAAAATAAGCCGATTTGACCACTTTTTTTCTGTGATAAAATGATGGTAAATGGACTTATAAAGCCCTTTTCTAGTCATGTTGACCACTCAGAGCGCTTTACACTGCATGTCACATTCACCCACTCACACACATTCATCACACACCGATAGGCATGTTGGGGGGCAACTTGGGGATCGGTGTCTGGAAAGAGGATTCGATACACACATGATAAATAAATGGAAAGAAAAGCAACATTTGCCCTTCTCCTGTATTTTTCTATTGATGAGAAATAAAAACCGGTCGCGAGTCTTAAACCTGCCCAGTCAGGTTACACTGACAGGAGCCGTTTTGTTGATACCTGCTTTAAAAACTTTGTGTGATTCGACAATGCTGGTGTTGTTAAAACCCCCCAACGGTACGCATGGGAGGCTGTAGCGGTGGTGATATGAAGTTTTTGTTGTTGTTTTTGTTATAGGTCAAACGTTTTATCTGCATCATTCCGCCGTTTTAAAAACGTGAAAGTTCTTATTATTTCAACTCCGTCCCAAAGTAAATAAATCTGTTTAGTTTCTGTGTTGATTTTATCATTTCATTGTGATTTCTGCTATTTGTTGCTGCTTTTTGCAACTTTTACACCATCTGGAAAGCTTTTAATGTTTGATGCAAAGCACTTTGAATGGTCTGGGACATGCCGTGCGCCGTACAGATAAACTTGCTTTTACAATCCAAATGCATCTTTTATGAACCAGTAACACCATAGTCCACCTCACCATGAACCCACATGCTCAAACCGCATCGACGGTGACAACAACCGAGGAAAACTGTTGCATTCATGCTGTAGAAACGGCTGCGCTTCATGTAGCTAAACCCTCTGCTGCTCTATGACCTCATCTGGATGTTGACCAAGCTTCTACACACACACACACACACATATTGATATATATACATTTAAGGCAAAGCAAAAATATGAAAACTGTCTTGGAGTTTTTGGGGTTTGAAGGCTAAAAACAAGAATTTTAGGTGGATTAAATCAGGCAAAGATCACAAATTCCACAGTTTTTCTTCAGTGTTTCTTACAGATAATTACTCTGTGGAGGTTTGATTGATGTTTTTCATTTGGATCGATGCTTTCAGCTCTTTGACCATTGAATGGATGCAGACTGATGCATGTTGAACCCCTTTGCCCCCCACTAGAGGAAAAACCATTAGGTGTCTGGACATATGACAACCAGCGAGGGAGAAACCATAGTTACTGTGTCATGTGACCTCTGGCGGTTCCTGTGAGTGGAGGGTTCTGTTAGATGGATCAGACCTGGGGATGGTTTCCATGAATCACAAATAATTGTTAATTACAGCCACACAGCTGGATCAATATCTGAGGAAAGAAACTTTCCTGCAAGACAAGAAGACGTTGAAGGAGCAGCTCTCAGGAGAGGAAACAGAGAAAGAAAGGAAAGAAAGAGTGTAAATAAGGAGATGAGAGATGAAACAAGGGAAGAAAATGAAGGGAAACAACAGGAGAGAAGAGAGGAAAGGAGATTTTAGGACAGGAGAGGAAAAAGGCGGGAATAATAAATCAGAAAAGAGGAAGGAAAAGAGGTGATGCTGATAAAGAATATTCCAGAGAAACAAAAAGAGGATGAAGAACAGAAAACACAGACAGAGACGTCATTCAGTCGTCTCAGTTAATACGAGAGAGAAAGCTTCTTTTACTTTCCCTAAACTACAATCATGTTGTTACCCTGGGTACACACACACACACACACACACACACACACACAGTTAAATAAGACATGAAGAATTAAGAATCAGATTACATCTCCTCATTCAAAGCTGCTTAAACTGTCTAACACCCTCAATCCCAGAGTGCTTCGGTGTGTGTGTGTGTGTGTGTGTGTGCGTGTGTGTGTGTCGCCGGAGGAAGTGATGCAAGCATCACATTCAGGAAGTCGACCTCGCCCTCTTTTCTTACATCATTTGCTCTCTCTCTACTTTCCTTCCTTCTTCACCAGTTTTTCTTCATTTAACATCATTTCTTCTTTTCTTTCCTCACGTCTCATTTTTTCCCGCCTGTTTTCCGATCTCTTCTGCTTTCTTTTCTTTCTTTTCCTCAGTTCTCTTCCCTCTTCTTAAAACTCTTCTTTTTCAGCTTTACTTTCCTTTTCTGTCTCTTCTAACGCACCAGTTCATGTCCCTCCTCTTCCTTCTTTCCTCCTTTCTGTCAGAGTGAGGATGATGAAGAAAAGGCAACTTGTCCTCTCCCTATTTGGATGTCCTGTAAGTAAAATGAGGCACTACAAGGCGACACACCTCCGTCTGAAAGTTGATACCGAGAGCTATTATGTGAAAAAAGTCTGCTGTCGTCTCCATGGATACAGAGCGCAGATCAAACAGACGGTTGGAGATGAAGAAAGACATGCCGAATACACTGACATCTTATTACCATGGCAACAACAAAAGACGATAAGATTGACCATCATCAGGCCTCTTGATGAACCAAACAAATAAATCTGATGGAAATGGTTTAAACTGACAGAACCGTCCGACAGGAAGTCCAGCAGAACGGAGCGAACAGCAGGAATACGGCGAGGCCCCGCAGGAACCGTGCCATGCTGAACCAACATCAGAACATTAATATTTAAATTATCAGACGTGTTGTGTTTATATTAAACCACAGCGGTTGAAATAAAATAAAATAAAATAAAAAACACAGTAAAGACTAAAGATAAATCAAAATGACATAAATGAATTTTGATCAGATAAAACTAAATGAACAAAACAAAAACCAAGAAAATTATAAAATAAAATCAAAACATTATATTAAACCAGTGTTTCTCAGTTCCAGTCCTCAGGCCCCCCGCTGCCCCACCCTGCATGTTTTATAGGAAACTCTACTTTAACACACCTGAATGAAGTAAAGACTCGTTAAAAGGCTGCTCAGAAGTTGATGAGGAGGTTCAGCAATGTGACTCAGGTGCTTTGGAGGAGGATCATGTCTAAAACATGCAGGACAGGGGGTTAGAACCAGGATTTAGAGACACCATATCAAATAAGCAAATCAATAAATAAAAATCATTGAAAACAAAGTAAGAAATTATGTATTTAAAAAAAAAAAAAAACTCACAATGAAAACAGAAAATAGATTCCAGTTGAAAAAAACAAAAGAAACAATCAAATGATAAAATAAAATAAAATAAAATAAAAATCTATTAATAACACAACATAGTTGGACTTTTAAAGTATGAGGGTTTCTGGTGCATTTTAAGTGAGGATTAAACAACGTGGAGGAACGCCACACCGCCGTGCATTGTGGGGCATTAAAACCGACTAATGCACGGACCTGAGTTGTGTAATCTGCCTATACCATGGACCCATACAGTAAACATTTTACAACAAGTGTTTATTTATCTATTTATTTATTTACAAACCTTGGTAAATATGCTAGAGTATAGAAATTATTTTTTGCTGGTCCTTTATGTACTTTTTATGCTACACAACCATTGTCACGCTGCATCGAGTTTCTGTTGTTCACCTGTCAAAAGCCAGCTGATCTGAACCAGCCCGTTGCTACGGTGACGCCTGTACAACAGTGATTTAACTTGCTGAACTGCAGCCATTTCACCGACGGTGGTGTAAAGTTGCAGAACTGATGCAGTGACTGCATAAATATACCAACGTGTGTGTAAACACGTGGTGGAAAACCGACACAACACAGAGATTTTTCCAGAACTTTATGACGAGTGTATTTCTCTTCAGGTTCTGCTTTCCCAGTAAAATCAGTGAAAACTGGAGTAAACTGGTTTGCATGGAGAAACTCAGCGGCCTTTAGAGGTTTATTTCTATATTTATCAGCCTGGCCTTCAGTCACATCGTAATTCATGAAACTAACACTTTTCTGCTTGTGAGAAGGAACCTGCAGAATGTTTTATTTTCCCCGATATAGTGCAGCTCAGACACGGCGTACAGGAGAGGCTGAGAGGCTGGGCTATGCACTTCTAAGTCTCTTTACATTTACACCCATTTCGGAACCAAAAGGACAGAAATAAAGCACAACAACGGCCGCAGCGCTTCTATTTTAGGTTGTAAGCTGAAAATGAAAATAAATCAAATAAACAGACATAAAGAAAAGATTGCAAAGCAGGGATTTATTGAACTATAATGTGTTTGAAGACGTTTTCTCCCACTGAGGACCATCATCATCCTCGCTCTCTTCCTCAGGACCGAGGCTATTTCAGGGACTGCGACAGAGCTGTGGGCCTTTCTCAGCATCCTGTCCTTCCACTCCGGCTGGTGATCTGTCACCAGAGCAGGGAAACTGTTGCACGACGAGAGGACGGGACCACCCACCCCCTTCCTTTCGCCAGCTTCTCTTCCAGCAGGCAGGGAAGCATCGATGCCGAAACAATGTTGGCGTGATCCGGATCAACACTGATCCTTTTCCACCGCTATTCTGGGAGTGCTGCGGTTCTCCGGAGGTTACATTTTACAGGCGCAGATCCTTCGCTTCAGACACATCTCTCCATTGCTACGGTAACGCCGCGGTGGCAGTTTCCTCCTCTATGTCACTAAGTTTCTCAACAAAGGCGTTAAAATGTTCAATTAATTTTTTTTAAAAATGCAATGAACCAGAACAACACAGAGACTACAGGACATACCAAGACTACAAAAGCTTGATGCTAAATGGTTAGAGGTGCTTCAGCTGCATCAGGGCCAGCGTACTCTCACCAGTCACTTTATCAGGTTCACATGTTCAGTTACTACTTAACACAAGTATCTAATCTGCCAATCAGATGGCAGCAGCTTGGTGCACCCAGTTATGTAGACATGCTGAAGTTCAATCTGAGAATCAGAACGAGGAAGAAAGGAGATTTACATGACTTTGAACGCAGAATGGTTGTTGGTGTTTACTGGGATTTTCACACACAACCATCTCCAGTGTTTCCACATCCAGCTAGCAGAAGATGGAGAAACGTTGCTGGTCTGATGAGTCTCCAGTTCAACTCCACATTCACATGGTAGGATCAGAAATGGTCAGAAACCAACCTCCAGTGGTTAAAAAGTAATGCTATTAAACTGAATGCCTATCATTGAGTCAAGATGATATGCTTTCATCTTGATTCGATTTTATTCCTATTTTTTGAGTGCCGATTAAATTTAAATTGTGATTTTCGCATTTCCTCCATATTGCTAATTTTTGTCGACTAAAACCAAAAAAAATGAACAAAACTTTTTTGCTTTATCATTTTTATTGATTTTTCTTGAAGGAAAAAACAACACAGCAGGCAGAACATCATTCTGCTGCTATAATGCCCAAGAACACAAGTAAAAAGATCAATAAAAACAATAAAAATGACAAAAATATTATGTTATGTTATTTTTATTCATTTTAGGATATTTGATTTTTTTTTTTTTTTAAAAACTTATTTTAAAATTGTGAAGCGAAAATCCCGATATTTGATTTCATTTCCCACCCCTAATGCCAAATGTACAAGTGCCAAAAATTGCAGTTCCTCCTTCATCCACTAGGGGCTCCTATGTTTACATGTTTACAGCCTGGTACAAAAATTCATTTTAGGTTTAATAGGTCAGGTTTACCTTCATGACAACTGTGGGGGGAGTAATGTTTTTTTCTAATTCCTCCATTTAGAAGTAATTTATCTAGAAATTTGGCATAATTAAGGGTGTGTTCTTTTGATTGACAGGTACCGGATATCCCGCAGCAAGGAGGAGGAACGTAGAACAACTGCAGTTTTTAGTTGGTTAAAAGCGTGACTTAGCTGGTTAGCTCTCTTTAACACCTGGTTAGCTGATTTAGCTTTTAGCTATATGAGGTTCAAAGTTTGACAGATGTCAATAATCCACCATGACGATGAGTTCACTGTCCTCCAACGGCCTCCACAGTCACCAGATCTCCATCCAGCAGAGCAGCTTTGGGACGTGGTGGAACGGGAGATTCTCATCATGATGTGCAGCAACTGTGTGATGCTTCATGTCAACATGGAGCAAAATCTCTGATGAAAGTTAAATTCTACACACAGGTTCAGAGGTTCTGAAGGCAAAACTTCATTACACACACACACACACACACACACACACACACACACACACACAGACTAGGTTTCCTGTCATTAGGCAGCAGAGCTGTTCTATAATTAGAGTATCTGGACTCAAGAAAGTTTAGAGCCCGCACCCTCTCTCACACACACACACACACACACACACACACACACACACACACACAGAGACTGAGACAGACACGCCCACCTTTCTGCATGCAAACATAAAGACATGCACAGACACACATTTATAAACCGTGCAACCACATACAGTCCAACAGCACACACCCACAAAACTGAGCATGCTTTCAGTCGCTTGTTTTTCTTTCACCGCTTCTTTTTTCTGCCGTTTTGTTCACAAAAGCACATTAAAGCAAGAAAAACAAACAACAGCTTGGAGAGCTAATGGCTTGCTAAATGAAGAGAGAGACAGAAAGAGAGAAAGAAAGAACGGAGTGAGAGACTGGGGAAAAGTAGGAGAGAAAAAACATTAGCAAGTTCAAACATGGCTTTTTTGAATAAGCCGTGTTGCGTGTTTTTTAAAGACAGCCGAGCTTCAGAGACTACAGATGCCTTTCCAAAAAGAGATTAATATTGATAATAAAAAGGCCGTTCCCTTTTGTTTTTTTGTTTTTTTTTTCTTTCCATCACTGCGGTGGAGAAAGAATAAGCGGTGTGGCAATTCCTTTGACAAACCCCCTCATCTCTGCACACAAGCCTATGTGAAGCTGAGCCAACTGTGGCTTAGATCTCCACACACCATCAGAATCAGAGGAACAAAAGGAAACTTAAAAAAAAAAAAGAGGAAAATAAATCAATGTGCAAACTGGTCAGAAACTAAAAAAGCAGCAGCGTTACAAAGTGAGAACAATGAAGATGAAGTCACCAAGCCAAAGGCGACTGGAAACTACTTGTAAGCAGAATTTTAAAAGTAAACATGGTTTACTGAGGTAATTACTGATTCAATAGATAAAGTGGTACCAGAGTAAGGGCTGAAGCAGTTGGACACTAACTTGTTGAACTATGACCTCGGTATGCTGAGTATATGTTTTAACTCATAGCTGTCAAGTATCCCGTTTTGGCCGAGAAAGTGCCGTATTTTTCCCTGTTTCCCAACGTCGCACCGTATTTTTATTTTCATGTATTTTCATAAAGGGAGAAAATACATCAATACGAGTCGAGAAACCTCCAACCCTGCAAAGACTAAACACACAAAAGCAACTATAACCTCCTTTCCCACATAGGAAGAACTGCCCCCCAACCCTCCATCCCAACAATCGGTAATGACACCTGTACTACTCGTACCATGACCCTCTGGATGGCTGCCAGAGAATTTCCTGTATTTTAAAATCCAGAACTTGATCCAGCACCTGATGGTAATGAGTTACCACCACAAGGTGGCAACAACTTACTGAGGTGGTTACCGGCCACCAGCAAAAAAACAAGAGAAGAACTTGTTACTGTAGCTCGGCTCTTAGTGAAGGTCAGTAGCTCAGTATAAAAACATGAAATAAACAGAGGTAAAGACAAAAATGTGTAGGCATCTTTTAAGAAAATGAAAAAAAAAAAAAAAAGGTTGTATTCAGCTGCCAGGTTTAGCTAGCATAGCATATCATAAGTTTCACAGCTATGTAGCTATTTAAGTGGGAATCATCCAAGAAGTTGCATCCACAAATCAACAAATAATGCCGTCTTTGTCACCAAAGCTCTTTCCATCTGGACAGTTTTGTTTAGATTTTTCTAAGTTTTATGGAAATAGATTTAACTATCAAACGAACCCTGATAGTACCATAGGCGATCCGAAGATTCAATAAGTGTTGAAAAGCTGTTTCTCACCACAGATTTATGGGCAGATCCTACAAAAGACTCATATGTAACCATAACACGCCATTATGTACTCAACTCGAAGTTCTACAACGCCGTTCTGTAGACCGAAGCCATGACAGAGTAAATCACTGCTGAAAAGCTCTACTGATGGGCATAACAGCATGTGTACGTAACAATGGTAGCAAGGTGGTGTTAGCCAACACCAAATGGCTGTTGTTGAATAGTTGAATAGTACCAAAATAGTGCCAAAAGTTCCCATCTGTAGTTGCATTTGGAAGCAACTGGAACCAAACAAATGGGTGCACAAACAAAGGTTATATTAATATATTTAGCCTGCTAGACTCAGTAAGATTGGGGGTTGCAATTTTCTTGTGTTCTCTGTTCATTTTCACAACACTTAGTCAAACAAACTGAACCTTTTGAATAACTTATCCCGTCACCAGAGCATCAAGAATTACTGAAGCGGGAACCAAGAACATTGAAAACTTGCTCATTCGTTGGTTCAAGGAGGACAGCTTCACTTTCCGCCGTGTAAGCTGAACTCTGCTTCCATTAGCTAGCTAACTTGAAGTTAGCTAAACCACAGTTCATGTCTTTGTTTATCAGATATTGGTTGTAAATTCACACAGGCCCAAAACAAACCGATTTTCCCAAACTATCAAACTAGAATTTAATTAAAAACTCATACACATTTCCTTTAAGAAGGTCCGTGTGAAATGTTGTCTAACATCAGTGCTCAGACTTCTATAAATCCCTTACATTGGTATTGTTGTTATGCAACATTTACACTAGAAGGCAGAGTGTTCAGAGTTCACCTCTTGGTTTCAACATCAGTTTTAGATCATATCAAACATGGCAGTAGTGGATGATATGCTATTGTTCATTCTTAGAAAAAACCTAAATACATATTCAAGCTTTTTCTTCTTGTTTGATTTTTTTCTGATTGAATGCGAACAATTCATTGTAGCTCTTCCCCCTCAGGTTCTGGCTGTTCTCCTTCATTTTCTATATCTGGGTATACATCTGCCAGTACTCTAAAAATGGCCCAAAACGTGTATATAAAGGACAAAGAAGATGGACAGAAGACTCTGTCCAGTTATGTGTATTTAGTGTAGAGTATAAATACAAGGGGCTACTTTGAACCGAGCAAAATTTTTCATGGTGGGAACAGCTTATCACTTCTTTACAGATCTTTACAATATCCAACAAAGAGGTTCCAAAACCAAATTCGAGAACTCCTGATCAAAATTATCAAGCCAAAAACTCACTAGGTCCTGCTGTATGATGGCCACGTCTGTGATTGAATCAAATATAAGAAACTAGCTTGATATTCTGAGAAAGTCATGCTGTACAGCAAAGTATAGCAGCATCCATTCATGAGTTTCATCGTTCTCTGGAAGGCTGACTGAATGAGCCTGTTTTTTTTTTTTTCTTTGGGCGTAAAGTCAAGATTTTATCCTTCGGGCCATCTTTTCCAAGAGTGAGTCAGCTGGATAGAAAGGCCAAAGTTTTAAATATGAAAACAAATTTGAACTTAAGGATTGTTTAATTCACAGCTATGACACGGTCGCTGTCTAGCAAACAGCTGTCCGTGTGTTTTCACACAGAAAAAAAGTTTTCCTACCCTTTCACAAAGATCAGTCGGCCACTGAACTGATCCAGGGTTGAATAAACATTAAGCTATGCAAGAATGACATCTGCAGCAGTAAAGTGCCATTTGAGGCTGACCCCAAAATACTGTACAACCCAACTGCTGATGTCATGGTGTAACGCCCAGCTTATATAAACAAAGTATGGTCACAGAATGTTCAAAACCCATTGAGAATCTTTGAGAAAAGACACCTGCACCGAGCTTGATTTTTCATTTACTCTCGCCTGGATTCCCCTTGAACAGACTTAGCAATTGGAAGCACAGACATGCAGTCAGTCAGACAGGCTGGCTCACAATGAAGCACTGAGATGCTCTGAAACTCAAACAAACAAGCAGTGTTTTGGATGAGTATTTGTCAGACCGAGTCTCTGGGTAGATTTGTGTTTGACAATTCAATTAAGGCGTCTTTCTCTCAATGGACGTTTTTGTATTTGGTTTTATAAAACTCTATCTCAGACACCTGCCATCTTACAGCTAGCGCAAGCAGAGGGATGAGCAAGCTTAATCGCATGGAAAGAAAAAGCTGATATTTTCTAAACTGGAGAAACTCAAATGATGAGGAGAAGCAAAACTGTCTCTCTATAACTGCAAAGAGGCTAGAAAGTAAATCAGGAAACAGTGATGCTGTATTAGACAAGCTCAGATAAATGTACCTTGCACCTGTTTTTAATTAACATGAAAAAAAAAAGCTTTCAGTGTTGTTTTCATCTCTTGTCATATCTTTTTCCATAAACAGTCGGCAAGTATGTTCCTCCTTAAACATGGTATTTTGTGAATACAAGGACAGGAGGACAATTCTTGCTATTAATTACTTGTTTCAAAGTTTGCTCTTTCATCTTGAAAGTAGCATGTCTGCACTAGAGGCCAGTGCCACAGCTTTTAGACAAAAAGTTGTGAACGCCTTGCCCATAAGTGTTGTCCTTGTAGTGTGTTAGAAGACAGAGAGCTGTGTAAACAAATGTTCAATGACATTCTATCACTTCTGAGTTTCACTCTGAGTAATAACTGAACATATAAATAAAGCTGAAATCACAGCACAGGCTTTATGGTCAGGATTTTATCATAGCAGAGAAACAGTCTCGAATAACATTGATAGTAACTGAAGATTAGAAACTAAAGAAAATAAGAGGTTTTCAGTCAGTTTTAGACTTGTTTTCCAATCTATAAAAACAGAAGCTGGAAATTTGGCTACATTAATAAAAACCACAAGTGAACTTTGATTGTAAGAAAAAGCAAATGAAAATACAACATGCTGACATGAATATACTTAATACTTTAGGTTGTCTATGAAGTTATATAGTGACATTAAGCATCTTTATTAGTTGGATTTGGTTTATTTGGTAAACTGTTACCAAAAATAGTATTAAAAAGTTAAACAGCTGCATTTAAAAGCACCAAGCAACACTACTACGTGAAATCTATTGGTTTAGCTTAGCTTCAATCAACTTTTAAACATTCATACTGAAAACTGCTAGCCAGTGTTGTATCAAAAGTCAATTAGCTTAGCTTTGCCTGGCACAACAGTTGAACAGTTTCACTGAAAGCAGCTAGCAATACTTGTACGATAAATCAATATGCCTGGCCTAAACTCGCACAACAGTTGTACTAAAAAAAGTTAGCAACAGTAGTACAAAGAAATTAGTTAGCTAAGCTTGGCCTATCATAACAATTGAAAATTTGCACTGAAAACTGCTAGCAACTGTTGTATCAGAAGTCAATCAGCTTAGCTTTGCCTGGCACAACAATTGAACAGTTCCACTGAAGGCAGCTAGCAATACTTGTATAATAAGTCAATTAGCCTGGCCTAAAATCGCACAGCAGTTGCAATGAAAAAAGTTAGCAACAGTATTAACAAAAAGCTACGCTAAGCTTAGCCTAACTTAACAATTGAACAGTTGCACTGAAAGCTGCTAGAAACACTTAAACCAGAAAGCTACCAGTATTTGCTTAGCCTAAGCTAAGCTAGGATTTTCTTAATCTTTAAAATTAGCCTCAGGGTTGTCTAAAAATTTACATGTGTAAAAATGTAACAACTCCATAATAAATATTGTTTTCATTACATTACATATTTGTAGACTATAGTTCCGTAACCATCAAAAGTGTTTTTTTTTTCTTTTGTTTTTTGTTTTAATCTAACTGGTATTAGCTATGATGAAACCACAGGGAGAAAGCTGTACCCCAGTATTCCCAGTAGCATAATGCTAAAGTTTTTAACAAGAAATAAAACAAAGAATTTGCATAAAATATTGGTACAAGTTAAGTGTACACCACTTCCTTCTTTCCGATTACCAATTTAGACTCAATCAGCATCTGTGATAATTCTGTTCCTTACTAAAAATAGGCTATTACTAGCAGACACTGTTTAGAGCATAGGTTGGTATTCCATTTTCAATTTTTTGTTGTTAATTAATTTATTTCCATGATGTATTCATGATGCTGACTTTATCCTTTTCAGGCTTACAGTGAGACCGGAGTCTACCATAGCTGCCACTGGAAAAGGGACATGTGCACCCTGAACAGGTTTCCAGTCTAAAACGTAGCGGCCAGCAAAATAAATAACCATCTATGCTAAAACAAACACAATACAGTCAGTTTTCAGCATCTAAATAACATCTATATGCTTGGACTTGTGCTTGAGCTGCGAAAGTAAGAGCATGAAACCTCAATACTAAAAGGCTTCCTCCAAAATTACATCCACAAACTTTTATTTTGGAAGGGGACAGTGCTAGCCACCACCAACCATGCAGTAGTCCTAGTGTTCTACACAAACAAAAACATTATAAAATTAAAACTATGACTACATATTCGCTGCTGATAAACTCTGGGTGATTAGAAAACACGGTTCATTTCCAGAGTTTTTAACAATTTAATCAACAAAACCTCCTGTATCAAAGCATTTACCACCGCAGATCACCAGCTGTGGTGTTAGTATCTCTGCATTCAGTTTTCTGTCTTCAGGTTATAAAAACATACTAGTGTTGTGAGTCCTTCAGGTTGTGGTAGAAGAAAAATACCTCATGTTGATGTCAACGCTGACAGAGTTGTACTGATGTATATAGCACAGGTACACAGCAGACACTCACATCTGGGCTGGAGGGGATATACACATCAGTGCACACCTTGCTGAGTAAGCCTGCAGTCAATCATGTTACACCATTCATGTGCTCTGTGGAATTCACTGAGTATGGAGACTTATGTTTGCAGACTTTAACCTTTGAAGCAACACTTCCTACTCCCAGGCTCTGTAAGTCGGTGCTCTGCTATGTATGCATGTGCCACTGCGTTGAAAAGTCCTGATTGAAGGGCCACAGCTGTATCAACAGACGGACTGATTGTGCGTTCAGATTTCAGCCAAATATATCCAAAGATGTGAGTATTTACTCTTGCAGTGATACAGAAGAAAAGCATGCTCATGGAAATGGAAATAAATGCCAAATATATGAAAATACTGTAAGTTGGGTAGTGTGTAGCCCCTCTATATTATATTATATTATATCATATTATATTATATTATATTATATTATATTATATTATATTATATTATATTATATTATATTATATTATATTATAAGTATTCAACAGTAACAGAGTCGATAAACATTGCACTGGGAGGTAGTTCAAGTACGAAAAGTTACAGTAACATACTTTCGCAGGTATAGCTAGCCTAAACTTGTGCTATATTTTAAAAATGTACAGGAAGATCAATCGAAGAGCATCTCACATTGTTTAAAGCTGGAAAAAACAACATACTACTGCTGATCAAGATGTTAGTTTGTACATGACACTGACAGAAAAGCGCTGATCCATGCCGATGTTCAAGGTCCTCTACAAACACTTTGTTTCAGGGCCTTCAGGATGTTATAGAAAGAATATTTAGGTGGCAGCAATGTTGTCTGCTAACTTCCAGTTAAAAGGCAAAACAGAGAAGAAGAAGTAGTGGAAGAAAAGTAGGTGGTACCTAGAAAAATGGTGAAGAAGAAGGAATAAAGGAAGAAGGAGGAGAAGGAAAAAGAAATGGAAAAAAGGCAAGAGAAGGAATAGAAGAGGAAGCCAGAACAGAAGAAGAATTTGGAGAAAATGAGGAGATGGAGTAGAAAAGTGAAAAAACAAAGACATGAATAAAAGAAAAGGAGTAAGAAGTGGGTAGATGGAAAAGGAGAGTAACAAGAACGAGAAGAAGAAGAAAACGGTGATAGATAAAAGAAAATTAGGGGAATATGAGGAGAAGAAGAAAGCGGGGGAATAGGAACAATAAGGAGGAGACAAAGAAGAGGAAGGAAGAGGAGAACAAGAAGAAAAAAAGAAGGGGAAGTGAATGAAAAGTAGGACAATGAAAAGAAAATGAAGACAAACGAAAGATAAAGAAGAAAAAGAATGTGAAGGAAAACAAGGAAAAGAAAAAGAAGACTTCGGAGAAGAAAGAGGGGATGGAGGAGAAGAAGAGAGGAAGGCAAAAACAGGAGGAGGAGGAAACGAAGATGATGGGAAGAAAAATGGACTTGTAGCAGAAGAACGCCGCGCCTAGCTTACCATCAGCAACAGCAGCTTTCCATTAACTTATTTTTACAGAATTTGGACCATTTTCATGAAGAACAAGCATAAAGAAACTTCCTAAATCCCACTAACAACACGAAGACGATCCAACCGGACTACGAAGACAGACGTTTGTTGTCTCTGCTTTGTTTTTGGGTTTTCATAACCATGAAACTTTATTTGACGCAACAAAGCCTCCTTCTAAACATTTCTGTGGTTCTGACATTATTTTCCATGTTTATGTGTAATATCGTCAACAGTTCCAATAAAGCATGAGAAACTTTTACATCAGGATCTGCTTAACTTGCAGGTTTCTGCTGAACTGAATCCCCAAATAAAAATGTCAGCATTCAGTTTGCAGGTTAAATGTGCTGCGATGGCGGCATCCGTCCTCCATCACCACTCAGTCTGATGCCATTAACACAAAAAACAACCTTCCCCATTTAATTCTCTCCCCATCCTTTCTTGTCCTCACTCCCTCTGTGTGCTCCTCCCTCTTCTTCTCCCTTCTTCTCTTTAACTTCCTTTCTTCTTCCCTTTTATCTTCCACCTCTCCTCGCTCTTTCACGGCATCCTGTCGTCAAGTGTAAACATGACTGAGCGCCAAGCCAGAGGGGTTTGACTCCTATCAGTTCCTCCTCCGCTCTTGTCCTCCAGTCAAGCGCTTCCTGCTGATACCTCAGAGGAAGCGCTGAGATTCACTCCAAAATGAGAACTCAGCTGCTGGGAAATGAGACTTTTTCTCTTTTAATGAAAACTAAGAAAAGTATGAAGAGCTGAGGAATAACAGAGGCCATGGGTCATTTCTTATAACCTGCACATGCTGAAGCTTCGGCTCTAGCTTGTTCAGTGCTGTTGTCGTGGTTCAGCTTTATATTTCTGACTGTTTTAGCTCATAATTTAAGTGTTTGGCAAATATACCACATAGTTTAATCTCAGCTCTCAGCAAACTCGTACACGTTCTGCCAAATGCCAGAGTTAGCTGACAAAAATATCAACTAGCTGGGGAAGAATGTGCTGCATGAGCATAAACCTGAGCCAAAACATCACAACACCAATCAGCTATAAACTAGAAAGCACCTGCTTCACATTAGAAAGATCTCTGATCAATAGTTAAGACACGGTCAAGGTCTTGTGGGCTGAATGTACTGTCACATCAAGCAGATGTTTATTCAGATTTGGTTTGAGCTACTTTGGAGACCAGGGCCCAGGTCCAGGGGCAGGATTGGCACATCCAGCTCCTCTAACCTTTAGGTTGATAATATACCTGCTTTTTAACCTCACAGTTGAGCTGATTGTTGATATAAATGTGTATTTACAACATGTGTAACCAGACATTTCCACAAGGGGGCAGCACAGAGAAGTCAGAGCAGAAAAAGTGTCTGATGTAAACAAAATGATGACAGAGGAAGCTAGCTTTAATATTCAGATCACAAGAGAAAGAAACAACAGAATTAGTAATGTATGGTATATAAACTGTGTGCCATGTGTTTCTTTAAACATTTTTTCTACCGCAGTTGACCTTGTGACCTTGCATCAGATCAAACTGACCATACACTGCCCCCTACTGGTCACACTGGTTATCAACTCTTTTCCATCTCTGGACATGTGAGTGCTTATGTCAAGCAGGTAAAGTCGATCAGACAACTAACCAAAACCTACTTCTCATTGTGACAAGAGCAGGAAGGTAAGATAATGAGAAGAGAAACTGAATAATGAATAACATCCCACCATAATGTTATCGTTTTATTCCGTCAGAGAAAACTCTGGCTTTTCAAAATGCACTTTTCACCTAATGTGAGGAAACTCAGTGGGCTTACTGTGACGATGAGCAATAATTCCTCTAAATTTTTACAAAGGCGATCCGCTCCATCAGCAGCATAACCGTTGCTCGTGTATTCCACTGAACACCAGAGAATTCCACTGGACGGAGTGGAAGCAAAACCATGAACAAGGTGACTATAGAGGATGTCAGAGGCTACGTAAAGCCCCCTAAAGAACAACGCATGCCTTGTCATTTTTACTGCTCCAACCTGTGTACTTACATCTGGTCCAACTGGTCCCTACACTGCCCCCTACTGGTTATTCACATATTACAGCTTGGAAAGGTGTAGCGTTAAATTCTGAGGATGTGCGTAAATGACATTTCAAATAAATGTTAAATATTAAATATATGCACATGGTAAACACATGTATGCATAGTCAGACTGAGACCGGTTCTCAGAAACACATCATGTATATCTGTCCATCAGTTGCGTAAAGTTGATAACAAACAAACAGATAAACGTCGGCAAAAGCGTACCGTTCACCATATCTTCGCAGCGGTAGAAAATCCTACATATCAACTCTGGATTTCTATCAGAGAAAACAGATGGAAAAGGCTACAGGGTCTCCATCTGGACTTATTTCTGGAAACTAGATCATAAAAATGGTTTTGAACATTTATTTTCTATTTGAGTAGAGAAGTTAGAAACACATTTATTGAGCGTTGACATCCAGCTGTCCTTTAGCAGAAAAGCTAATTCCTTATAGCCATTTTCTTAACTGCTTAGACCAATTTAGGGTAGCTCGGGGAATCTGGAGCCTATCCCAGCATTCATCAGGAGAGAGGCAGGTACACCTGGACTGGTCGCCAGTCCATCACAGAAAGACGAACAAACATTCATGCTTTACCACTCCTAACATGCATGTCTTTGGATGGCGGGAGGAAGCCGCAGAGAACCCACGCATACACAAGGAGAACATGCAAACTCCCCACAAAAAGACCGCCATTTGAACACCCTCAGCCGCTGAGGTTCTGACCAGCAACCTTCTTGCAGTGAAGCCCCAGTCCAAACCACTACACCACTGCAGCCAAGTTCTGGAACAGTGGAAATAAAATATCACCTTCACATGCAAACATTTACAGGACCAGAAAACAGATCCACTAATTTGTTTGACTCTAAAGTTTCACTTCCATGTTTTACACCTGCGTACCCACGTTCAACCAGGGTCAATTCCAATTAAATTCACAATTCAATGAAATTTCAAATGGGACTCAGATAAAATATGCGAGGCTTGTCTAACGTAAGCAGACGGATTCTCATATCAGTCACTTTGAGTTAAATAACTTGAGTCTACTCCCCTCCACTGGACTTTACCATCTCCACTAATGTTTAGTGCTGAACTGACTGCACATTTAAAAGGACAATATCACAATCTGCATTTATCAATTTGCCTGTTTTAGGCAATTTGCTAGAAAATGGCCTTCTCATAATAAAATGGGGAACCACAAGGCCTATCTGAATGCTTTTGGAGACATTTAAATATCACTATGTGTGTTACTGGTGAAGAGTAGATGATGATGGCATATTGTATAACTGAAAAAAAATTAGGCTGGCCTAAAAAGAAACCAACAAAACCAACCACTTTCAGGGTGAACATCTCTTTGGAACGATGCAGCTGCAACCCTGAAGCTTTATCAGATCAGAGAACAATGTGTGAACATTATCTCTGATAAAGCGAAGCAGAGCAGAATTATGGAGGTTTTAGTCCAGATGGTTCAGGCCGGGTCTCCACAATGACCATTTCAGCATGGTCTGGGACCATCACAACGTCTCCCAGATGGGGGACATCGGGTCTGTAAAGGTTAGGTGTCACGTATCTTTGTGGTCGGGATGAAATTAAAAAAGAAAAAAGTAGCAGCACTCACACACCAACCACACACACCTGTACAGGAAGAGGCCTAACTTATGTTGCAGTTGGTTTGTGGTGATAGAGAAGTGAAAACAGGCCTCAGGTGATTTCTGTCGGCTCTGGTCCAACTTGCTAATAATACATGACCAGTGAAACTGATGCAGGGTTTAATGAGAAATCAGCAACACACACACTCACACACACACACACACACACACACATCTGATTAAACAGCCTATGCTATGAAACTTTAGAGGAATTTATGTATGTTTATCTTCCATGTGCCCAGTAAATATGGAAGCAGATCGTCGTGAGCAGAGGCATGGCTTGTGGGGTGGTATGTGTGTGTGTGTTTGTGTGTCTGGGAAGGGGGTACATGTGAATAAGACTTTTTAAAAAGGGTTAATTTTTGGAAATAATTACCTGATTATTACAAATTAAGTGATCTTTCACGTCTTCTTCATACAAAGTTAACAGTTTAGACGTGAAAATAAAAGCATTATGTTGATGCTGCTCGAGTGCTGCATTATGATGAAGAAAATGTTAGTGTTGGTCATCATCTTCATCTATTGGGTGCTCTAACAGCAGCTATGGCTGAAACACAGTGCTGCACATCTGGAACAGGTAAAAAAAAAGCATAAAACTAACAGAACTATTAGAATGACGTCGAATAAAAGTAGCCAAGTGGATAAAATCAAATTATTAAAATAAACATTAAATAATAACAATGAAAATAAAAGAGATCAAGACACAAGTTGGACTGAAAACCAATGAATAGAAGTTAGTTGTAAGATTTTTTTAAGTAAAAGACAAAGAACCTGGAGCTCATCTTCTCTGAGAACCAGTGATCCGACGTTACCCAGAACATCGTCTGGAAGAAATGCTAGAAACATAGCATGTGATTAATATAATAAATAATATTTATAGAAATAAATATACTTATATTTGCCATAATAGATATTATTTATATAAATAAATATATTTTTATTTTTTATATAAATCATATTTGTATTAATATTTAATAATGGAATAAAGAATATGCCGGTAACATAGCATATGATTAATATAATATATAATATTTATAGAAATAAATATATTTGTATTTATTTCAATAAATAATATCTAAAATATAAATATATTTGTATTTATTATAGTAAATCATATTTGTATTAATATTTAATAATGGAATAAATAATATGCTGGAAACATAGCATATGATTAATATAATAAATAATATTTATACAAATAAATATACTTGTATTTATTTCAATAAATAATATCTAAAATATAAATATATTTATTATAGTAAATCATATTTGTATTAATATTTAATAATGGAGTAAATAATATGCTGGAAACATGGCATAAATCTTCTCGTTATGAAACAATCCTCCAGAGGAAGCTCTGAACCAGCGTAATGTTGTGCATCTTTTCCCATACGAGCCTGTTTTCTGTTTAGGAACAACAAACACAAACGTCTCGAGTGTTTATTTCTTTCTCTGTAAATCCTGATCAGTAATATTAGAACAGGCGTTACAAAAGGAAACTCTGACAGGAAGATGGATGCTCATGGAAACAGTGGACGAGTTGCTGATGGAGCCAGTTGAACTGCTAGCAGGTTACGGAGTCAGCAGCCTGCCATCTGTAGTACAGACCGCAGAGAGAAGCGGCAGCTTTGGGTTAATATACCAACTGTCTGACGCAGTGTTCAATGTCTGAAAGTATCAGTTTATAACAACCAAAAACTACATTTAAATCCACTTTATTATGTAAATGAACATGTATGTCCAACTGCTTGGTAATGTAAATATCTAATCAGCCAATTACATGGCATCAACTCAGTGGCATGTAGACATAGACGAGTTGATGAAGTTCGAAATGAGGATGAGAGAAGATTTATATGACTTTAAATTACAACCATCTCCAGTGTTTCCAGAGAAGGTCTGAAGAAGAGAAAACATCCAGCGAGCAGCAGTTGTCTGGACCAGAATGTCTGGTTGATGTCAGAGGAGAATGGACAGACTGGTTGGAGATGATGGAAAGACAACAGGAAGTCCAGTAAGAACTGGTTCCAACCAAGATCTGCAGAACATCATCTCTAAACACACAACACGTCCAGCCTGGAAGCAGATGGTCTCCAGCAGCAGAAGAACGAGAGATTCTCATCAAGATGTGCAGCAACTGTGATGCTTCATGTCAACATGGAGCAGAATCTCTGAGGAATGTTTCCACCTTGTTGGATCCATGATGCCAAGAATTAAAGCGGTTCTGAAGGAAAATGGGATCCAAACTGGTACCTGCAAGATGGACCTGATAAAGTGGCCGATACGCAGAGTGTATTTATTACATATCAAGTGATAAAAGTATCTCTAAAAGAGTATATCTAAAAGAGTTAAATCTGTGACACCAAGAATTACAGCAGTTGTGAAACAAAAGGGTCCAACCTGCGATTAGCAAGATGGACCTGATAAAGTGGCCGATACGCAGAGTGTATTTATTACATATCAAGTGATAAAAGTATCTCTAAAAGAGTATATCTAAAAGAGTTAAATCTGTGACACCAAGAATTACAGCAGTTGTGAAACAAAAGGGTCCAACCTGCGATTAGCAAGATGTACCTGATAAAGTGACGAGTTTTTGTGTAAATCCGTTCGTAAGCTACATGAAGAGAACAAAATAAAAAAAGAAGAAACTTTTTTTTAGTTAATGTAGCAGTATGGCTCACACACACACACAGACGATGATTATAAGTAACACTGAAACTAATGTGCTTGTTTCTCTCTTCCACTAACTATTTAAAACTCTGTTAACACATGAAGACAACAAAGCTTCGCTTCCTCTCCTCTTCTCTACCATCAGCCACGGCTAATTACAAACCAATTCTGCTTCCAGAATTGTAAAAATTTTACATTCAGATCTTTGGAAAAAAAAAACATACTTTAATAGCAGGAGTTCAATCATCCATGCGGTTTCATTTTCAATAGAAATGTTTGGGATGAATTTTGTCTGCATGATGCATTCCTGCTGTTTTATTGGACTGTTTTAAGATCTGCAAAGTGTTCGCTTTGGTTTGACTGTTATAGCTTTTTTAAAAACTGAGATTGTGTCACTAAGAAAAATAAATAAAATACTTTAACGTCATCAAGTCTGTCACCATTTTAGCATACTGACTGAAAACTGGTCCATTTACATTCTGGCTTTCACGCTAAAAGAAAACAAGCCATTTATTACTATTTTTAGGACTGTTGGGGTCATGGTTTGGATTTCTTGTATCTGTTTAGTTCCAGTTTTCTGTTTTATCTTGTGATTTTCCAATGTTTGCTGTTTATTAGCTCACCTGGTTTGATTTTCTGATTCATTTCGCCTGTTCCTAGTTACTCCCTCCATGCATTCATACTCCTTGGTTTATGTTCTCAGTTGCTGGTTCATTGTGTTGTTGTTAGCTTCATGTGCGTTTGAGTTTTTTGGACATTAAATACAGCTGGATTCTGCATTCCTTCCTCCAGTCCTGCATTTGGGTCCACACCCCCACACCACCATAACAGTTGGACCTGTTTGTTACTTTATTACTTTGTTGTTGATACTGAAAGATAACTATTTCACCTCACCTAATATTTGGCCACTCAGGTTGGATGTCACCTTCAAAAAAACAAATGAATAAGAAATCTAAGCATCTTATTGCCTGAAAGACTGAGAGGAAGTCATAATTGTCTAAATCAAGCTTAAATATGGTCTCCTAACATAATTTACATGTTTTTTTTTTATCACAAAACCTAATGACTAATGAACACATCATGTATTCATGTGCAAAGTTCCCAGAAAAAAAAACGCCGCACTTAACAGTTGGATTGAAAACCTTCGTCAAAGGCTAGAATTGTCCCGAGCTCACCATAGATAAGACAAAATGTGTGCTTGTGATAGCAATTTTCTCCGTTTTTTGTTGTCTGGTTCCTGAGCAAGAGGCAACGCCAGCAATTAAAAGTGAAGCCTGTGCAGAAAAGCCAAAAACTGCAGTTCCCCCTTCATCCACTAGGGGCTCCAAAACAGAGCGAATCCCCATAGACTCCCATGTTAAAAAGACCAACTTCACAGCAGAAATTAACATGTTTACAGCAGAAATAAACATGTTTACAGACTGGTACAAAAAACATTTTTAGTGTTAGTTGGTCAGGTTTACCTTCATTACAACTGTGGAGGGACTGAAGTTTTTTTTTAAACTCCTTTATTTACAAATAATTTCTTCTCGAAATTCGGTATAATTAGGGACGTGTAGCAGAATGTAGCACAACCATAGTTTTTATTCGGATAACAGCATGATTTAGCTTTAGCCCATTTACATCCGTTAGCTGGTTAGCTTCTGTTAGCTCCTATTAGCTCATTTAGCTGTTAGCAACAGGCAGGTTGCTGTGCAGGTGGATAACTGACGTGTATCGAACGCTCACACCACCCCTCACAGCTCTACCTCTTTGCCCATCTTTGTATTTTCCCTCAGAGAAGAGACGCATAACAGAATCCTACAGGTGACGTCACAGAGGCTCCGTCCATCTTTTATATACAGTCTATGATTATAAGATATTCTGCAAAGTATATTTAACGCTGTCGCGTTTAGGTGCCCGTACCCCAGTGGATTGGGGGGAGTTTGTCTTTCAAATTACTCTAATAGCTTAAAAACATTTTTATTTATAACTAAAACATAAGCAAAAACCTAAACAACACTGTACAGACAATTTACTTTAGTAAAAAAAAAATTTTCCGAATTTTTTTTTTTTTTTTTTACCTGCCTTTAGTTGGTCAAACATCCTGTGATTTTAACGTAGAGCTTCCTGTCTGATGTAAGCCCTTTTATTAAAAGTTACAATTTTGGTCATTTAGAATGCAGGAAAAAATAAAAATACAAATGACAGCAGTACTCCAAAATTTTAGCATGAATGGGAAAACATTTTAGAACATATATCGTAAATTGAACTATAATTGTGTTTGTGATTAACATGTATTTGTAAATGAGCATGTGAGGAAGATGCAACACCCCCCCAACAAGGCGGCAAGGCGGTTACCAACGGTAACCGTAAACGGACTGGGGAGAGGTGAATCGTGAACTGCCACCTGGATAGCACCTCCTTTTTTGGGAATGAGGAGTGAGAAGCTGCTAACAAGTTAGCATGTCTGCATGGGTGCAAAGCTGCAGGGATGCAGACGGTGACACATGCTCAGATGAAGAACACACACACACAGATACAAAGCATGCAGGCATTATCTCACTCTCTTTACACATATTCACATGTTCACGAGGAATGAAGAGTGTTTGTTTTGAATCAGAGGGTCTCAACCTCATGAACATCCATTTAGGGGAAAATCGTTTACGTTCCAATACCGTGCCATACGAGTGAGAAGCATGACAGGCTGAACAGGTTCTTATGGACATTTACACCCCAGCAAGCCAGACGATGAGGGTGCTCATGCAGAAATCACATTGTAACCTGCCACAGTGTGTTCAACAAAAATACTAACACACTAAGGAGCCTCCTCGTGTTACAATTTGCTCCTGGGAAGACCACACACAGTATTGATCACAGGTACAATCCACTGCAAACTGGCAAATTTTGCATGCGGAAATGCAAATGTATGATTTTTTTTGTGGATCCATGGATTTGGTTGAACTGGGTTATAATCTGACTGCAATGTTAGGCAAATTCTTCTTCTGAACTGAACCAGAGGCGATGTAAGCCACACTGCCCCCATGTGGCGACCCCTCGTTACTTTAATCACTTTGAGCCACTTCGTGGAAACTTGTCTGGTTCCATGTCCTGTCTTTTGTAGCATTTTAAAGAGTGCAACAAAGTAGAGTACATTTAAAGTTTTTGCAAATGGACACAACCACATCGAAACCTCAAAAAAAAAAAAAAAAAAAAAAAGCCTGTAGCACTTCATGTTAGGACCTGCATCCAACTGGACAGTCCACTAGTACCTTCCTATGATGTCCTCTACTGTTTGATTTCGTGCTTGTGTTGTTCTTACTCATATGTAAGTCGCTTTGGATAAAAGTGTCAGCTAAATAACTGTAGAATAGAATAGAATAGAATAGAATAGAATAGAATAGAATAGAATAGAATAGAATAGAATAGAATAGAATAGAATTACCAACCTTTTGGGTATTGGACCACCAAGGCTAGATATTGGACAATGGTCCATATCGAACCAAATTATCTCGTACTGCTGATAATTTATCCATTTCTGCTATTTAATTTGGATGTTGAGCTACTTTGGCTTCCTGAAGCAACATTTATTTTTCTGTTGTATGATAAAATGTGATCGATTGATATCCTATACTTTCCTATCGCATTTCATCATTCATAACTGAAACTAGCTACTAAAAGGAAACTATGTTGGTGTTTTCACACTGAAGGAGATCCATTTACATTTGTTTTTCTTTACTGTTTGGGTCATGAACATTACAAAAATGTTTGGCATTGTCACCAAGAAAAGAGCAAACTAACCAACATGTAGGACAAAACTGAACACTGGGCTGAGAAATGATCCTATGCTTGGCTGCGGTCGTGTCACTTTGAATCCACTTAGTGAAAAACTGATGTCCACTGGGTTGTTTGCTTTTTCCTTATTAAACAGATTCACTTTGCAACACTCTGGGTGGGTGGTTATTAATGTTTGAAAGAAGTATGTTGCTGCTTTCATTTAAAATAGGCCACATGAAGACAACAATGCCAGAACATAAGGTATTCCTGCTAGTAAGGCTTTATTTCAGAATGGCACATTTAGAAATAACCTGTGAAAAATGACATCTGCCTTGTGTTAAAATCTCAGTGCCTCTGAATGGCTCCCTATTTCTCACATTCCTCATTTGTCCCTGCAAATTCACTCGCTTCAAATCCCCCCCTTCAAACCTTGTCAAGGTCTCCCGCCCCTCTGTCTTTCCCTGAATAGTTAATCATCCTCTGTTTTTTGCCTTATTAAGACTTAATGCAGAGAACAACAGCTCTGGTTTAAATCAGAGGCTGTGACTAAATTCAATAAATAAAAACCATCCAGTCTTTCTCTCCCTCCCAAACCCTCTCCTCCCTCCCTGCCCACCCTGTGTTTGCTCCAGAATTGTATCCCATGTCTATCACTAACTACTCTGGAGAGCAATTACAGCTTAATGGCTGTCGAGATTCATTATCAACATTCATCTAACCTTTAAATATTTCAAGATAATACCACTTTAATTTGTGAAATTTAATGGAGACAGAACGAGAGTGCAGTCTCTCTCTCTCGCTCTTCATCTCTACTTCCACCTCTTCCTCTTCCTTCCATTCTATCCCACACCTTTTCCCCTCTTCCCGCCTATTTCCTCTTCCCTCCATCCGTTAGCGTCAATCTTCCCTCCCTTTCTTTTTTGTATCCTTTACCTCCCACTATCATTCATTCTTCCATTGTCACTTCTTTGATTTTCAGCAGCAAAATTTGGAGCAAATGTTCAACTTGAGCAGCATATGGTTGAAAAGAACAGCCTTATTTACTGATTCTGCTAAATGCATTGCATCATTAAACAGACAGGAAAGAAGTCAGTGTGGTGCACTGCCTGAAGCCTGAAGGTAAAATGTAATTATTGATATCAGACGGACAATGCTGGGGTATTAACAGAAACCAAAAAAAAATGCCCACAAACAGACAATATCTGGTCAAAGTTCATGTGAAAAAATGCCTTTTTATCTGCTCGACATGCTGAAAGATACTGAAACATGCAAGGAACTATAAACTACCACCACCTTGTTCTTACTTTCTGATAAAGTTGTTCCTCATTTTGCTATTCCCCTGGAAACTCCCAAGTTCCCCTGGGACCTTCTGAACCCCCTCCCTCCCACTTCAACCACAGTTACACCTGAAGACAAACAACTATGCGGCAATATCAGAATAACAAAAGCAGTAAAACCATGAAGTATAATATGGAAATGATACCAATGTTCACTGAGATAGGCTTCCTAGACAGGGTACACAGGGTGTGCCTTTAAGTTGTAATGGCAGGGATAAGATGGCTATATGGGCCAACCTCTCCAAAAACTACCCCAAGGTTATGTGTTGGTATCCCTTCTTTTTGCAACATTTACCACCTCCTCGTGTCCAGACATCTGCTCACGTTTACTTGTATCTTTGCTACACAGTGGATACCCAGATGCACCAGTAGGTCTGCACCAATCTCACCTTGCTACTTACAGATATCCACCTGGATCAAGGAACACCACCTTCGACTAAACCTTCATTTTAGCTTCACGAACAGAACCGTCTGCCAACTGTCTTCTGCAGCTTCTTTACATGTATCTTCCAGATAGGTTGTGAATGCATACGCAGATGTAGGAACCACATGGTAGTACCACCACAAATCAAAGGGACGGTATTTCACAGTGGAGTACAGGTGCGACCAGCAATGGGAGCAAAGACGAAGTTATGTAATGGTGCCACAGAGCATTTCCAGTGTGCTGCTTGCTTTTACATCTGTTTCTAAGAATGAACATTATCACCATGTTTGCTATTCTCTGAAACTGTTGTTGAAATGCAAATTGGAACTTTAAACTCTGTACTGTCCTCAATGGGAAGTATCATCAAACAACCATGCCAGTGTTACAAACTGTCATGGATGTATCGATGTTTGACATTTGACACAACAGTTCTAACTAGCATACATAAATAAGGCTTAAATGTGTTAAATCTATTAGCCATCCCAGCCGATCCACTTCTATTAGCCCAGCTGAGCTAATAGAGCTAACTGCTGCGTGTATTTATCTGAAAGTTTCTGTATCGCAATCTCTGCAGTTCACACCAGATGGAAATCCACCAACTCAAAGTACCTCAACTATGGCAATCAATATCAATTGAGTAGCTAAACTGGTTGAGAAAGATTTATAGTGAAGGTTAGCAAGTAGTTAAACTGGTTGAGACAGATTTATAGTGAAGGTTAGCACATAGCTAAACTGGTTGAGACAGATTTATAGTGAAGGTTAGCAAGTATTGGTTGAGACAGATTTATAGTGAAGGTTAGCAAGTAGTTAAAATGGTAGAGATAGATTTATAGTGAAGGTTAGCACATAGCTACACTAGTTGAAACAGAGGTTCATAGTGAAGGTTAGCAAGTAGCTAAACTAGTTATGACAGGTTTATAGTGAATGTTAGCAAGCAGCTACACTAGTTGAAACAGAGGTTCATAGTGAAGGTTAACAAGTAGCTAAACTAGTTATGACAGGTTTATAGTGAATGTTAGCAAGCAGCTACACTAGTTGAAACAGAGGTTCATAGTGAAGGTTAACAAGTAGCTAAACTAGTTATGACAGGTTTATAGTGAATGTTAGCAAGCAGCTACACTAGTTGAAACAGAGGTTCATAGTGAAGGTTAACAAATAGCTAAACTAGTTATGACAGGTTTATAGTGAATGTTAGCAAGTAGCTAAACCAGTTGAAACGTAGGTTCATAGTGAAGGTTAGCAAGTAGCTAAACTGGTTGAGACAGATGTTCAGAGTGAAAGTTAGTTATGAGAATATAAGCTTTTATCTTTTGCTCTTCAGGGAAACTTCGGGCCCTCCTATTAGGTGACATTACTAGTCTCTAAACATTTAATGTTTGCTGCATCATTGCTGCTAGAAAGTTATATCCCTTTGTCAGTTTTAATCCTGATCTTTAGCTTTGCTACTTAATATGCAATGATACTTATATGGAAACTATACTGATTGAACATGCAAATGTCAAAGTTTGTGCAAAGGAGATGTTCTTCCCCTGCTGGAAATTATCAGGTGGTGATGATTTAAAGAGAAACAGGATGTACGTGGGTAGTCATATGAAGCCAGCGGAAATTTCCTGTCACAAAACCTTGACCTCTAATTTGTGCAGAGTCAACTCAAACCACAAACTTACACAGTGTGAAACGCCAAGTGGAACTCGCACCGTTTTTTTTTAATGAAAGTGAACAGGTATCACAGCTGGGGCATCTGTAATTGTCAGATCTGTGGATGCAGAAATATGTTACAATGTTTTACGGTGCTTTTTGTGCTGACAGTGAACAGTTAAATATTAAGCATTAAGCAACTACAGACATGGTTGGCATGAGACAACTTCATATTCGGCTAAAGAAATAGCTTATTTGAACGTCTAATTTCAGTAAAAAAGCTAATCCAACAAAACCTTTGGTGACATATCCAATATGTTGTAGAGTATATTAAACATGTAGGATAAGACGTAATTGAAGAGGTTTTAGAAAAAAAAGTGACTTTATAGAAGACTTAAGTATATTTTCTCTTCATAAGGCATAAATGCATAATGAAATAAAATGTGTTGCTGTGGTGTCATGTGAAAACCATCCACGCACTCAGAGGACAACACAGTTTAGGCTGGTGGAGTCTGCAGAGAGAATCAGTCGCAGCTGAAGCAGACAGAAAATGCCGCTTGTTAAGAAAACAGGTAAACATTTTCAGCGCTAATTCGATCCAGCTTGTTTGCCGTCAAGCCAATTTGTATTGTTACAAACCAAACTCCACATCCCATCACAGAAGAGACTCACAAAGTGTGGCTCAAAAACAGCAATAATCTAATTAATTTGCACTTAACATGCTACACGTGTGAGGATTTTTCATCCTCTGAGAGGCTGCTGTAATTTCACTGGTCTGCAGTTATTCTTAAAATATTCACACTGAGAAAAGTAATGCAAATATAATTCCCAGGACAGTTTTCTTCCTTTTTCTCTCACAACTGAGAGTGGAGGTATGAGATATGCTGAAAACACAGAAAACAACCCCTCTAGCTGGTAGTCTTATAGACATGCTCCATTTTCAATCAGTGTGGTGGTAAATGAACATGTCACTGGCATGTCTGCTGGTGGTTTTCCGTGACATTTTGCAGTTGCATGATTTACCAGTTTTGATATCATGTTGTGCAGACTTTCTGCCTCTACAGTTTCACTCTACATTGGTCAACAAGCGGAAACTGTAAAATATCAGAAAATTCTGCTGTGTGAGGGAATAGGTATCAATATATTTATATTCTTCCACTCTACCCCCTTTTATTTACCATGGTTAGCACTTAACTAGCAGCTAGCTAACATTTATTGAGGTTCAGTTGATGTAAATATATTTATGACAATTGTTCATTCATTTATTTTCTGTACAGTTTAGTCCAATTCAGGGTCACATGGTAGCTGGAGTCTGTCCCAGCTGTCATCAGGCGATTGGCAGAGTGGACAGGTTGCCAGTCCATCACAGTATTCATGGCAAAGAAACTATTTTTTTTAATGAGAAAACTCTAACTGTAGTAGGTTTTACTGAGTTTTATGGGTTGATGCAACGAGCAGCAGTGTTAGCAACCATGTTAGCAAAATACACTGAAACAGTTTCCCACAATAATAAAAGCAACATTTCTAAAATGTCAACAAAGTAAACTTACGATTTGCAGGTTTTTTCATTTTTTTCTTGTAAATTCTTGTCCACGCACAAAACGAAAAAATAATTTAAAAATGAATAAAAATTTCTTTAATTTTTTTTCACCAGTCTGATTAAGCTCACCACCAGCTTCACACTATTATTGTTACAACAATGAAAATACCAATAACAATAATTATTAATATTATCATTGCGTTTGATTTATATCATACTTGTTCTTTTCTGTTCTTTATTACACATCTAGTCAACATTAAGTTCTCATAATCTTTATCTTAAATATTGCCAGTTTTTTTTATTTATTTTTTTTATTGTAAATACTGTTTTTTTTTTTTGTTGTTGTTGTTTTTTCTACATAAAACTCAACATTTACTTTTATTTGTTTGTTTTTTGGGAGGTTTTAAGAGCATCTTACATTGAATCTTTTTTTCTTATAGTTTATCTTATAACTTTATAGCAAGTAAATCAGAACATTAAATAAATGTATAAATATTATAAACTAGTAAAAGATTATCTATTTATAAAAAGGCTTGCTTCAGAGAGGAAAACCGTTCAAATCGTAGTATTTACACAGCAGCAGCGTGCATGCTACGTTAAGAAGAAGTCAGTTTACAATAAGTATAAGTGTATTGGCAGAGCCTGTCACACAAACAGAGCATGGTTAGCTAATCAAACACAGGCGTGCACGTACACTTCAGTACACACATGCATGAAAACATGCATACACGCACAGCAGGGACTCCAGAGGTTTCAGAGACCAGATGTCAGAAGGGCAAAGCATGACACTTGACTAAGAACAGGCCTCACCGGAGTTTGTGTGTGTGCAGTCAAAATCTGCTGCACTCCACAACTGCATTGATCTCAAGAAAACACACACACACACACACACTAAAGTGAAGGCTTCCCCTTCGAAAACCACATAATGCATGTCTGGGCACGCAGGAAGTAGAGCACTGCTGCGCTCTCTAAACACATTAAAGCACATCCATGCGTGCATCTGTGTTTGTGTGTATTCAACTGGTCAAAATGACAACAGCAATCATCGAGACAAAAACTGAATTAACTTCCAAACAAGCCGCTTGTCCCCATGAAGGCTGTTTTTATTTTTTAGCCAAGAGTTCATAAACAGAGACTCCATGCAAGTCGTGTGTGGTTTCAGGCACATATGGCTGCAGACTGTTAGCTAAAACTGGGCTTTTCCTCAAAGACCAACTTTATAGAAAAGGATATCTAACAGAACAACTCCTACTGTAAACAATTACACTGAAAGAGAAAGGAAACTTCTTTATTTAGTGCAACAGGTGAAGAACTTTAATCATAATACATTAGTGGCAAGGTTCATGAAAACACCAAGACCCCCGAGGCAATAAAGCTTTTTTAAGCTTTGCTGTAACACGACGTGGCAACATCCTGTTTTCAGGCAGGAATGTGGATTTAGCTAAAAATGTAGACCTAAAGCATCTTTGCTGAGACACATTTCAGATAATGTTGGGATTCTTCAACAAATTAAAACAGTTTTAATGTGTGCACAAACTAGTAGACAGAATCTGTTCATGGGAAAGGTGTGAGCTTGAGTAAAACCACACAGACCTCATGTGTGACTGTGTGTGCCCACTTTGTTGTGTGTCTGTGTGTGTGTGTTGCTGTCAGACTCTATCACTAGAGTCATTATGCTAACAGAGAACAGAACCTGCTGTTTCACATTTCACATTATTACTATTAAGAGAAAGGCAGTCTGGTCCACACACGATCAGAAACACACACACACACATGCGAAAATAGAGAAAAATCCAAACAGCAGTGCTAAACAAAAACTCCATTCATGCGCGCGAAGACAGGGAACATAGTTGTATGTTGTTGCAGGACATTTTTGGAAACTGCGGTGCAGCAGCGGTGAATGAATCCAACCAGCCTGCAGGTTCAAGAACAACTACGTGACTTTTGACCTGCTGACAGGGTTGAAAAATCAGTCTAGAACCCACAGTGTTTTTCTGTTTTTATATATGATTGTGTTAATTAGAAATTAGCACTCAGTAAATGAGTCACTTCTCGGCCTTGCTGCTGCAGGTTCCTGCAGGATACATGTTGCAGGCATCTTCACGGAGGAAAATATGTACACCATGTTACTGCAAATGACATGTTTTATATCACATTATGTTTTGCTCTTTCTTGCTTCGAGCAGGAGGACATAAATCTTTATATTTAACTCATTTTGGCAGCTAGAAATCAAACAGTATAGAAAACAAACTACAGCTGTAGAATAATCTGCAGGCTTATTAAGATGTGTTTGGGACAAATGCTTTGTTATACAGTATATGAGAGATAAGATAATGAATTACTATGTTTTGTTTTCATATTAAATATCAATATCAGATTAAATAACATAAAATTTTTGCTTAACTTTCCATAAAGCTGCCCTGCTAATGTCTTAGCATATAGTCCTCAAGTCTTCATCACATAAATGAACAATTACTCTATTCATTTCTGCAGCCATGCTAGCAACTGGTATACAGTATAAATATAACTACAGGATGGCTTAGCAGGAAGCCTTGGTGATCATCTGACCATTTCTCTTGCTCGACCATGAAATTAAAATGACTGGAAAAATTGCAACAGTAATGCATTGCAATGTAGTTAGTATATTTTTACATGCGGCCACTTTCCCTTCAGGATGAAGTGCTGTGATCTCCAAAGTTTATGACATTAGAAACCAAACTGTGTCATAATGTAGTCAACCAGGCAAGCTGTGTCCTATCTGTCAAAAACTACTTTGCAAAACTAACAACAGACTTCTCAACTCATCTGTACTTTCCGTTTGGTGTTAACTAAATCGAAAAATAGGACAATAACTGATTATTCTCTTAGCATGCTGACAAAATAATACAGTCAAAGTAGAAAACCTTTCCCTGTTTTGTGTAAGATTCTACCTAAAGACAAATTACAGATAGGAATTCATTATTCTGTTAGCATGCTATTTAGCAGTCTACTTCTAGCTAGCCTACTTTTTTCAGGTTATTTAATTCAACTGGCCTACTTTTCTATCTAACAACCTACAAAACTAAGAGAAGACTTCATGGTCTCATCTGGATTTTGTGTTTGGCACTAATTACACACACAACATAAATGAGAAATTATTATTCTGTTAGCATGTTCTGTTAGCATCGTAACAGAATACTGCGTTCAAGCTAGCCAACTTTTACTAAGTTTATGTTTGATGTTAACTAAACACAAAATATAGATCAAAATGTATCATTCTGTTAGGTTTTTCTGTTAACATGTTAAAAGAATAAGCTAATTCTGTCAGTATGCTAGCAAAATAAGCTATATTGGCACACATGTTATCCATGACAACTCCCAGAAGACAACATGTTAGCCTAAATTGTATCACATCAAGCATGCTATCACACTTAATGTGACACAAACCCAACCACAGACAGACACTCTGTAAAACAAACAATACTGAAAAAGGTTGTCAATTTTATTTAATCTTAAATGAAAAAGAATTGAAGTTATAAAAACTGCTAGAACGGAGGAGAAAAGAACAAGTTCTGCTAGCTACTACTGGAGGTGCAGGATCATTTCCAGATCTGCTTTCGCATGTCAGGAGCCCTGTTTGATGTACTGATCAAAATCATGGAAGCTCACATCAAAAACAACTAATTACTGCGATGCATTTTGATCCTCATCTGCAGCACGATAGATCCACAGCATGCCATAAAATCAAAACCGCCTCAGGTAACTATTTCTTTTTTCTAATCTTTAATCTCCATTTCATCTACTTTTAAACTTTTAAACATGAAAACCCTTTGGTTAGTCTGATTAGAGTGATAGCAGCAATAATGCACTTGTGTAGAGGCCTTAAGACAGAATATATGGAAGATGACAGCAACAGTCGCCACACGCAGAGCTACAAATTAGAAAGAGCTGAGCAAACGTGGATCTGCAGCCGCGTAAGTGTGGGCTCTGTTTGGGATGGAGAACAGTCACTACTTGTTTTATTGCCTCATGATGAACACCTGCAACGACTGAGCGGGAAGGTGGGGGGGGTTGGTCGAGTGCAGACAAAAGGCTTACATCTGAGGGAGAGTGAGGTATTGTGGGAATGCCTGTGTGTATGTGTGTGGTTGTGTGTGTGTGTTTATGCGCAAGTCTCAGGTTACATTCTTACAGAGAAGCTGCCAAATGAGACCGTCTATGCACATGAAAGTCACACACCGTACTCACACATACATGGGAAAGTAGTTTGGAAAAACATTTGGCACATCAATACATACCAGGTAAATTTAAACGAAACATATGTGGACACCGCACTTAACATAATTTAGCTCATTTTGAACTGGAGGCTTCTCATGGCTGGGGCCTTGTGGTCCTATGAAAATATTAAATCCAACCTGTTGAATGTGAATTTTTGGAAAAACAGCTCTCATATGACCCTGTCCTGTTTCAGGATGACAATATTTCTGCGCGCAGACAAACTAGATGCCTTGAACAGTCTTGACCTGAACTGCATCAACATTTCTGTGATAAAGAAAGGCAGAGAATTTGAGTCAGGCCTAATCACCCAGCATCAGTGTTCAATTGGCTGCAAAGTCCCTCAAAAAGACAAAATGGCTATCTTCACATTTCTATCTGAAACTCCATGCCATCTAATTCCCATCTAAAGGCAAAAACTCTACAGTTCTCACACATCAATCAGGATTACATTTTATTGAGGAAACAGGGAGCGCCTGAGTTCCCAAAAATACCACCTTGCCTCATCGTGATGATTTATTGATCTTTGTTCTACATTCCTGCTTCTAAAATGGAACATACATGTCTCTTTTTTCCAGATGGGCACATGGAATGATTAATTTAAGGCAAGAAGGTGGTCTTAATCGGATTTAGCTGTTCAAACACACAGATCTCAGTTCACACTAACACACTTATTCCCCATCACACGCGCCCAAGTACGCACACACAGCGAAGGGAAAGGCATTCAGGTTTCCTCTTGCAGGGTTACTGAAGCAATTAGTTCTGCTTCCTCAGGGCAAACCAAAGAACGCAAACCTCTGGCCACACCCAGAGTCATTAACCTGATAGAACTGCAGCAGAAGAGGAAACAGGCAAAAGGAAAAAAGCCAAAAGTTCTTTATAATGTCTGAACATCTCTGCTCTATGTTTCAGATGATGTTTACAGGAGTCAAACACAGCTCAAGATGGTTTAAAGAAGGAAGTACTTTCATCATGTATACTGTTTTTTTTTTTTAAGCATAAGTCTTGATCTACTCTTGGACGTGCACAGATCTCTATTAATCTGATGGAAACTGACTGCATCAGTCTGGATTACCCTAAAAATTAATGCAGTAATCTTACAGCCACAAGCTGGATCCAAACCGTACTTTGATATGTTTAAAACTGTCCTCACTAATGTCCGATTCAAAGAATGGAGATGCTGAGTTGTTCACAAGGTCTGACCATGGACGGGACGTTTTGAAACAGCCAAAAGGCAAAACCTCGCAGTGGCAGATAACAACAAGAACAACCTGAGGGCTTCAGAGGACCCCGACTCCATGGAGGCCATGAAAAGCACAGTAGAGGACGTGGTGGAGCCATGAGGGTCACAACTGTCCATCTCTGCCTAAGACTACCAGCAGTGCTGAACATTTGCGGTGGTTGTTGCAGTTCTGTCTCATAGAGAGGATGGTAAAGATCATTTTCTGAGATTAATAACCAAGAATTATTCTGAAAAATGCAAGCTTGATACACTAAGGAATATGTTGTGTTGTGGTATGAACACTTTATGGGGAGTACGGAGCTACAGTATGTTTTACTTTACGTCTCATGTGAAGGGCAGCTGTCCGTTTAGCTTCAGGAAACCAGCATCCTCTCTACCTTCAACATAAGACTTGAAATTGTCCTTTCTTTGAAAAATTTAGAATCAAGTCTGGCTTGATGACCCTTCTTCATTCCATTGAGCCCTAATTGCACCAGCAGGTCCAATTCAGCACAGTACAGGTTGCTACACATTATACTTTTACCATTTTACAAGCAAAAACTGAGAAGAGAACCAGAAAATCTGACCTAAACCATCCCACGATTAGCGACCCTTCTGTTGGGGTCCCAATCTGAGCGATCTGACCCTGATAGATTTCCACCAATCTCCTCTTCTACTTCTTCTAGATTCTTCTTTCTCATAATTCAAGGAGGTTGTCACACTGCTAGCTTGTTCTGTTACATACCTGGTGCATCTATTGCTATCCTGAGTGATGTGAAGCCTAGCAGGTAATTATGGTGATTGCTGATCCATCCTACCTGTCTTTTGCATCAACCTGTCATATGCATGCTCAGGATTGAGGCGTGAATGAAGAAGATTTGATTAAATCCATTGAGTACATCAACTAGGCAATTATTGTTTTATGAATTGACTTAAAGAGTATGATAACAGTTTTCATACTGGACTGATGTGGATCATTCAGTGCATCTATGTTAGTTGGCATAATTAAACAACAACAAATTGGGTTAAATTACCCAATTTGCCTATGAGGCAGTCCGGTGGTACCTCCTTTTTTGCCCTCTACCCTGAATCCTAATGTACCTCTGTTCTTATTTGTTTAAAGGCGGCGCTGGATAAAGCTGGCTGCGAGGCCCAAGTCTGCCCAGATCTCTGACCTTGTGTGATGGTAAATGTCTGTCTGCAAAACCTTGGATGGGTTGTACTTGAACCTTGAATTTTGCCTTTGAGATGAATAAAGTATTACTAATTGATTGACAGATTGATTAAATTGGATTATGTTTGTGGAAGATGATTGTTGAGAATTGATACTTTGCAAAAGAAAAGGCTGAACTGAAAGGAATCCAAGCAGCAATGTTTGTTTGGTGGTTAAAAGTGAAGCTTGTGCTGCAGTGTCAAAAACTGTAGTTCCCCCTTCATCCACTAGGGGCTCTAAAACAAAGCAAATCCCCATAGACTCCAATGTTAAAAAGGCCAACTTCACAGACAAAATAAACATGTTTACATGCATAGTACAAAAACCATTTTAAGTTTAGTAGGTCTGATTTACGTTGATTACAACTGCGGGGGCAGTGACATTTTTTATCACTCATCTCTTTACAAGGCTTTAATAACCTCATAATTCAGCATAATTAGGGGTGTGCACTTTTGATTAACAGGTATCGGATATCCTGCTTGAAGTGGACGGAATGTAGAACAACCTCGATTTTTAGTAAGCTAACAGTGTGACTTAGCTTTAGCCCGCCTACCTCCATTAGCTGGTTAGCTCCCATCGACACTGGGCTAGCTAAGGTTTGCTCTTAGCCACAGGTAGGTCAGAATTTGATCGATGTCAGTCATCCACCTCCACGCTCACAACCCCCTCTCAGCTCTACTTCCTTGCATTTTGTTTTTTTCAGGAGAAACGACAAGTGTGACGCGACCAAGATGGCGATGGCTGGAACCGCACAATGAGCTTCAATTCAGTTCTTCAGAAACCTACGGGTGACGTCACAGAAGCTCCAACCATCTTTTATATACAGTCTATGAAGGAATACCTGAACCTAACCGCGACCCTTAATCGGACCAAGTGGTACGGCTAATGAATGAATGAATGAATGATAAAATATAATAAAAAAAACTCTTATTTTTCCAGCATGAGAATCTTGCTGTTTTGAATTTGCGACCAACATAATGAAGAACATTAATCCAAATGTGTGTTTGCTCTGTAGATGTAGATTTAGCATTCTACCAGATTATCCCTTTTTGTGTAAAAAAAAAAAAAAAAGAAGCGACAGTGCCGTAAATCTTCCTGATGTAAACCTCTGCCTTCCAACAACAGCAGCGGGGATAGAACTTCATAAAGTCACATGATTGGATAATTGGTCCTTCAAATGGCTTCAAGCTGTTGAAGGATGGCCATCCAACAGGCAGCAGGCCGGAAAATGAGAGAAAAGAGGAAAGTCTAAGGAGAAAAAAAAGCTATCTAATGGCCTCTCACATCCTCTTAACCCAAGGCAAAAACCACAGTGTGGAAGTAGAGGTTTAAGCTTCCAGTTATCACAAACAAAGCTGAGTCATAAGACAAACAATTGCAAAACATTCATTAATAATCTGTGTTTGATGGATTGCGTATTGTGAAGAGAGTCTGACCGCAGTGCAGACAGGGCTTTATGTTAAGGCAAGTCTGGTCTGACATAATCAAATTAATTTAAGGTTGACACGCAAAAGTTCAAGTGTGTCTGAGGTAATCCTCAGTTTTTTAAAGATACTTCATAATCCCGCTTGCATCTCATGGAAGTTTATTATAGATGCTTTCCGGTGTGGTTTGACCTCTCACAGGCCAAAGACATCCAAGCATGCAATGGGGCTGGGTTTGGTTTGTTTTTCCCTTTTACTTGTTGTGTTCCTCCTTCATCAGAGTGGTGGATGGAGCTCATCAGACCAATGAGGAGCAACTTGCCAGTCCTCCTTGTGTGCCATGAAATGTAGCTTGATGATCCCTCCTTCCTTTCTCCCTACCTGCTTCCCTTGTCGTTTTGGTTTTGTTGGGCACACTGTGTTTTCTTTTTGGCTGTAACTCATCATACCACTTCTTTCTTATGGCTTTTGACAAACTCTATCCATAACAGAGAAGCTTGTTGTTCATTAATTTTCCTTGCAGCAGCTTTTGTTTGTGTGTGTAGTTGAGGGTAACATTTCCAATCCTTCATATGTTTAATATATTCATCATCAACCCAGGAAGCACATGCATTCCGGGGTGTTGGAGTATAAAGTGTTGGATGTTTGTTCAAAGTCTTGAGGTTCGTTCCAGCAGTTCCAAGTTATGTTTGTAAGAGATTCAGAAAAAGTCCAATAAAACAATTACATTTGTCAAGAACAAGTCTCACCTTGCTGGTCTAGATTCTGTCATTCAGTCATATTAATCCTAAGAGATCAAATAAAAGCAACTGAACTTTATTTCTTGGTTCACTTTTCACTCAAAAGACAATTTCACATCTGACTGGTCAGCAGGACTTTCTGCAAACACGACATCCCAAAGACAAAACACCTGACCACAAGCTGAGTGGTGTTTGCAGGTCAGAGGGTAACAAAGAGTTCTCAGACATTCATGGATCTCCAACTCCGGTCCTGAAGGGCCACTGTGCTACAGGTTTTAGATGATTACCTGCTCCAACACACCCAATTTAAATTAAATGGATCCAGCTACTTTCTGTCAAATTCTGAATAATGATTGTCCAATCTGAGTCAGGTACATTGAAGTAGGACTATATCTGAAACCTGCAGGACAACGGTCCTGGAAAGAGATACCTGATTGAGTAGTGACCTTCCACAAAACAGAAGAGCCAGCTCCACTGGTCAAACCTCTGTGGTCCACATGCATCTCAGGGATAAGCAACACTCTTTTGAGTACAGTAATGTCCGCATTTTGGAAAGAGATGGTTTGAAAGAGGTGTTAAAAAAACATCAATGCTAAATTGGAAGAATAATCCGAACAGGGAAAGTGGCCTCTGACTTTCCATGGACCAATTAAAACCAAGGCAGCCTTTCAGGTGGGAGGTGAACCATCTTCAAGAACCAAGACCCAGACACCAGTTGCCCTTTTCCAAACTCTTAGGATACAGGTGTCAAACTCCAGTCCTCGAGGGCCGGTATCCTGCAGTTTTTAGTTGTCTCCATGCTCCAACACACCTGACCGAAATTCCTAAATGGGTGAACAAGAAGCAGCTGGATCCATTTGATTTGAATCAGCTGTGTTGGTAGAGGGAAACAACAAAAACTTGCCAGATACCAGTCTTCGAGGACTGGAGTTTGACACCCCTGAGGTCTCCTCATGAGTCTTAGTCCTTAAGAAGATCTCCAGAAACTTAAGCAAATTTTCCTTCCTAAAGCACTTCAGAAACAAACTCAAGCTGTGAAACTCAGTAAGATCTTCAGCTGATGACAGTAAAGATTGAGAGTCTGGCTCGCTTTTTTATTATTTATAGCTCTAGCAGGATTCTGGCATGTCTTACATATTATTAACACTGATTCCAGCTTTGAAAATAACTGTACTCCCGTCTGGGATTTGTCACTGATTTGTCCAAAACAAACCCAAAAAACTCATCATAGTTGTCTGCATTCATACGACACGGCTTTCATTGAAGGGAAGACCATTTCACGTGTTTTCTACTGAGAAAAAAACTATTTAGCGGGGGTTATGAGGTAATGGCGGACAGGAAGACGCATTTCTTAGGACATGAAAGTGGAGCAGAAAAATGGAAAGACAGAGGTGAAGAATGGAAAGAGACGAAACTAAAGAAGAAAAAGTGAGCGAGGGAGACAGAAAATCAAAGAGACAGAGAGGGAGAGAGAGAAATGTTTGGAGTGAGGAGTTGTTGCTTTTCAGTCCTGACAGTGTGGAATGTGAGAGGGGAATCAATGTGGTATCACACACACACACACACACACACACACACACTCACACACACTCAGACTGCCAGATGTTCTTTAGCCAATGAGCTAGAAGCGGTCTGGTCTCCTCAGGTCAACCCGCATGTGTGTCAGACACACACACATGCAGGAAAATGTGACCCACCTTTCTTTTTAAGCTAGCTTTCATGCTAGCACTTGCCAGACGTCCCTATTTTTATCAATGAAATGCTCAAAATTCACAGCTTGTCTGGAGGAAACCATGGAAAGTGGAAAGAGCAGGTGCATGCTGGTGTTCTGACGGCGATTTGATGAACGTAGAAACAACCGTGCTGCAGAATAACCACAAACCCACTATAACCATTTAAAACCTAATCAGCCCTTTGAAGATATAATCACCTGATTTAAATAGATTAAAACAGGACTATGGTTGCACAAAGTGAGTTTTAGTGCAAACATAATTGTTTAGAGAATTTTTAACTGCTTTTTTAACTTTGTGCATATAATCCTTGTTAGCATGCAGTTACCTGCTGTAGATTCAGGTGAACACAGATATGTTTACATTTTTCCTCCACTTTATTGTAGTATAGTAAAAGACACAACATTTCTGACACTCGGAATATATTCTCTGAGGTCTGTCAACACCAAAAGCAAGTATGTCAACCTTTTTGCTGGGGAGAAATTTTTCCTTTACTTTACTTTACTTTACTTTGAGCATGTCTTTTCCTGAAAATATAGTCCCAGCTTAACAGGTACCAGTAGTCCATACCAGCACATCCCTGACTGAAGATTATTTATTCTCTAACAAAATGATTTGCTCAGAGTTTTGCATTTATAGACACTTTGTAAAGAACAACTAATAAAGAGCCTGATTCCTAACTCACCAAATCCATTAATATGCATGTGTTGGGGTCTGTTCTGCCAAAACTTTTGCATGATGGAAAACAAACAGGATTATAAACAGTGACTAGAAGGTTGGAGTCCAGTTCAAGCATCAGATTGTCAAAACCTCAGCCTCAAATCAAGAATTAGGGTGCATTCACATTGGGATAGTCCACCAGACTCGGTCCGGTTGGGGACTCGGCTCAGTTGTAGGGGGGTGTATCCATACGGACTGAAATCGTGTTCAAGCTGCACTTTGGTCAAATGAGCCAAACCATTAGAATAATATATCCCCATTCCCACCAGAGGTGGCGCTGCACTAGTATTAGGCAAAAGAGAGGACACGACCCGCGTGAAGAAAAAAACTGTTTCCTCACCTGCAAGTTAAACATGGAGACCAAACTATGGCTGTTTTGGGTTTTTATTGTGTCTTATGCAAGTATCCTGCAGAAATCCACTGCAACAATGGACGCAGTATGAACACCAGACGAGGCAGTGGACCCTTAACGCCATCACTATGTAGTTACCCACAATGCAATGCTACGCAAAATGCTGGGAGTGACTTTTTTAGTGGCTTTCTACTCCGCTTCCTGTATTTTGTCCACTTAATACCGACCGAGACCAGCGTTTTTCAGAGTGTGCTTCTTTAATCCAAATCAAAATTTGTTTGGCAGATTCACATTTCTCCAAACGAAGTGGACTTTCCGAGTAAACAGACCAGGAATCGCATCAAAAACGCTGATGTGAATATGGCCCTGGCCTTGGACTGCTGCTGAGGACGGTTTAGGTTTTTAATCTGGTCGTTTCAGCCTTTTCACACGTAAATAACAACGTCCCAACGTTTTCTTACTGATTTCATTCAGGATTCATTATTTTAATTCAAATCGCAGAATTTGGTAAGTGACAAATAAACCTTCAAGCAGAACTCCATTAGAAAGATGGAGAAAAGTGCTGGACCTGAATTCACCTCTTCATCACTGAGACCGTCCTGTCTTACATAACGTACATCTTCACAACTACAGGGACCATATCTATGATACTGCTCTCAAAAAGAAGCCAAGACATATTAAATTACACCGAACAGTCAGAATCAAGTTGTGATTTTGTGAAATTTATTTTGTCTGAGTTTCATTTGCTAGCTTGCCATGTTTCCATGAGACAGACATGCAATCAATAGTCTGCTTCCACATTTGTTTGAAGTTATAAAATTAGTAGAACCACGGAAGTTGAAATATACTTGGTTGTATCTATAATTTCCTAAGGTTTTAATTGTGGTTTGTGTAAAGGTGACATTGCTTGCTTGAGGCTTTTAGCCGAGTTTCTCCTCGTCATTCATGTGGTGTACCACATGTTAGGATCAGCGCTTCCTAGCATGTGCATAGATCATCTGTGCTTCATTCATCTCACACAGCCTGACAAAGAGTTTAACTTCACAGATGAAGATTTAAATGGACACAGCTTAAGGTTACGGCATAAAAGACAAACATTTTCACGTGTTAATGTTTATATTTGTTCTTCTTATATGGTGGAAGGGAAACTTTGTCTGAACACCATCATGGGGACTTCTTTAAATATGGTGATAGCATACATATTGATTTTTGAGGGTTTAGATTTGGTTTTAGGTTCAGGATTAGGGATGATGTCATGGTTAGGTTTAGGGTTAGGCATTTATTTGTGACACTTTAGGTTAAAGTAACCGGCAAGACAATAATGAAAAGTTTCATAAATATTATAAAACCAACACGTGTGTGTACATGTGTGTGGTATTTTCAAAATGCACAAACAAAAAAACAACAACAGCTATGTTTAGTACTATGCTAAACCTAAATGTTGCAATGAAAAGCTGATAATGGAAACATCTACATTAAGAAAAACCTCTCAAATATCACTCGAAAGATTTTACGCTTTCATGAGGTGTTTTTTCAGAGCAGATATAGAAGTTTATCACTAAAGTGTAATGGAAGCCCTTTTGTTCACATTTATACATCAGTGGACGTGACGTAGAAGGTCACATGACCAGTTCATTTTAGGTAAAGATGGTGCGGTATGCATGGACAAAGGAGGAGATGGAAACCTTTTAACAAAGAAAAAAATATAAAAACCATTCTTGATAGCAAATAACAGCAAAATGCAGAGTTAGAAAGTGAAACGAGGGGGAAGGACTTCAAAAATGCTCGCGGGATGATTCTTACGACAAGTTCAGGTTGTAAACACCTTAACGCCATTCAACTGAAACACCTGCAAATCACACTGTACTTTGAGCAAATTTTTTTTAAATATTGCTTTTATTTTGTAGCTAATGTGAGGCATACACACTCAAAACCTGAAAGTGCATGCACCTTTCTCTTTCTTTCTCTACGCACAAACACACACACTCATATACTGTGTCTGGCCCGTCACTCGACCAGATGGCACAGGGGGTGTTCCAGACAATTAACAGTCTGTGTGTGTGTGTGTGTCTGTGTGTGTGTGTGTGTGTGTGTGTGTGTCCTAGTGCACGTATGTCACTATGTGTGTTAGAGTTTATGGAAGAGAAGGGGGTAGGTTGGTAGGAAAATAAAGCTTCTATACACACACACTAACACGCACACACACACACACACACACACTCAGAGGGACTTGGCAGTGCCACTATGGTGCCAGTGCTGCCAAAAAACTGAGAATAAAACAAAAGCCGGGATGAACCATCACACTCCCCCTCCTCTACTCCACCCCCTCACTCTGAACCAGATGGTTTAACCTGCCCATCTCTGAGGGTTCAGTATGTTTCTGGCAGCACACATCACATTTGTACGTTCAGTGACTGACATAGAGGCTTCACACAACATGCAAAACCCGGAGACGATGTGTGAGCAAATTCACTTCGGCCTTTGTTTGAGGTGAACAACTTGGAGAGAAAAAAAACGGCAGAAGAAATAATGAAAGAAAAGCAGGAAGCTTCAGGATGAGGAACGGGAAGGAAACAGGATGTTTCTGATTTAGCAGTTAGAAGTACAACAGCCTTGATACGCTCCTGGTGGATCGAAAATGTCTCTTGTTTTTATGGAGGCAGCTGAGTTTTACATGAAACAAATTACATGGTGAAGATCAAACAGGAAAAACGTTGTTTTATTGTGGTTATGTTGTCATTTGCCAACAAACTGAGCTGAATGTCCTGATATGCAAGAATCTTAAGCTAACTCTTATCTCTTCTTATTTGCTCTTATTTTATTACTATTTTATTTTTGTCGTCCTTTAAAGTGTCCTCAAGCAGCAATTTGTCAGATTCTCTGAAAATCTGCTAAACTTTTCTTCAGATTTTAGTTCATATCAAAAACATTTGCTTCACGTACCTTTTAACACAGATATACAAATTATTCAAGCAACAAAAAGGCTCCAAACTCAAACAATGAAACTGTGTTGTTTTGACACAGAACACAAAACTAGCAAAGAAATGAATTTTAGCTTTGATCCATAGCAGCCAGTAACAAAAGCACATTATTTATTCCCTTTTCTTTGTTGCATTTGTGAAAAATGTCAACAATAACACAGTTTGACAAACAGAAAATAGGATCTTTGCAGCAACAAGGTGGTTCCCAAAGAGAAACTCTGCTTATCTCTGCAGTCTGTGCTAAATATGAAGATACTGGACAAGTGGAGGGCAAAACAAGAAGTCACAGACCTAAAAAACTGTTTACGGTTGGAGAGGATCTGAAAGTGATGTCCTTAACGAATGGGGCGGCGAAAGGACCTTTAGTTGATCAATCTATTATACAATGAAACTTCCTCAGAAATGGTCTCCATGGGAAGGTTGTCAACAAGCCATTTTTAAGACGCTGTACAGGGAGAAAACTCTGCAGAATGTCACATGACACAAGTCAAGTTGGTGGCAATAGGTGTGATGGAGGGATGGGTCCTCACAGAGCCCAAACTTCCACATTATTGAAGCAGATTATTGAGATTATTGAACATCCAAACAAGAGTTTTGGAACATCCTTCAAGTCTAGAGAACTATTCCTGAAGACACAGAAATGACTGAAATCTTCTCTAAGATGGTTCAAACTGTTGAAGCATAAAAGCAAACGTTCACTTTCAAGCTTGCTAATTGCACAAATTATTACATTTTTGTTTGTATTTGTTAATAAATTGCTGCAACCGTTTCCCATTTTCTGGGCAACATATACACAGACGCCTGCACAGTATTTCAGTCTGATGATGCGACTGCTGGCTGTCAGAGCGAAGTAAAGAATCTCATCTGACTCAGAAATAAACCATAAACAAGTTTTTGTCTATGTTTGCTCACAGTTTTAAACTAAATTTCTTGCATTAAAAGCTCTGCTACTCAACTCTGAATATCGATGTCTAACTCTGCATTTGTCTTGCTTCCTGTCTCTTCTCCGAGATCTCTCTAGCCAGTAAAAGTCATGTTGAATCTTGACTTATCCCTGTCTCTGTACCTTTGAGACCCCTCCTCTCTTCTTCTCCTGTTAGAGGAAAAGTAGAGGGACGGTGCACTGTATCGTTAAAGTGACACAATAATGTTCTTTTTGGCTTTATTAGATGAACAGCGTACATTTAAAACGGCTAATGTTGCCATCGACAGCGTGTGACATGGTGCCGTAAAGCAAAGTGCTGCTCTGAAGTGCAACAATGGGTCCAGGAATGCATGGAATACATGTCAGTGTGTCATCAGAAGGAGTCATACATTCATATGTTGAAGGTCGGAAACCTTTTTAGTGGTACTATAACTCATAGGTAACACACACCAGTCCAAAACTAAGATTTGTCAGATATGAATGATGTATGAGATTCCAGGTTAATATTATAATTGTAGATCCAATAAACGCACATTTTAGACCAGTTGGAAATGCAATTTATCTCTGAAGTCATGCTTTCCGTTATACTGCAACAAAAATGGTTCTGTTGAAAAATAGGTAGCATTTCCAACATTAAACAAATAAAGTGCTGTTTGATTCCCAGCTTTAGATTCAGAGTCACAGATTTAACAGTGATTCGGAGACTTGAGGCCAGACTTGAGAGCGTACACTGTTATGCTTTGTGCTGAGGACATAGAGGAGGAACTGGGACAGGACACAAGGAAGAGAAGGAGGAAAAAGAGTCAATGTTGAAGGCTGGGAGCAAATACAAAACAAAGAGGATTAAAAACAAACATCACATGACGACAGGATGTTTTGCACTAAAAATACCTAAAAGAGTCACGACACAAGAGTAATGTTAGAGGAATAAAAAAGCAGGGAAAAAAACTTTGTCTCTGGTAATGTGCAACAGAACAAGGACAACATTTCGCTGGCTTAGCTGCAGGATGGAAACAAAAGGAAGATGAGGAAAATTAATTACAGAGAGGAGAAACGGACAAAAACAACAAGGAGTAAGCGAGACAAATAGGTCAGATCTAAGAAAAAGTAAAGAGATGTAGACTGGCAGAAGAAGAAGGGAAAAAAGACAAATATAGGGAAAAAATTCAAAAATGGATGGAAAACAGAAGAAACCAGGAAGAGTTGAAATGATGAAGACAAGGAGGATAAGGAGCAGCAAGACAAAACTAAAGTAAAATAAAGTAAAGTAGTAAAGTAAAGACAGAACAATGATGGGGTGTAATGAAGATAAGCTGGCTGAAAACATGAGATGGAATAGGATGAAGAAGCAGATGAATTCAGAGAAGAAAAGATGAAACTGTGATTGAAAAATACACTGATACAGTTCAAAGAGTTATTTGTGTAAATAGACAAATTATAATCTAGTTAAGACAAATCTATCAAAAGAGACTAATCGGATTTATAACTGTTCAGAAACCAATAATTAAAAATAAAAAGTTGCCCGACAAACAAAACCAACAGATTGCATCAAATCAAATCTCCATCAGAAGAAAACTCTGTCAGGATGATTACCGTCATCAGTTCGTCAGGAAAAGGGAAGAGGGAACTGGTTTATACTGGGAAAAAGTGGCGATGACAGAGAGTAAAAAATAAGAGGAACTGGGGGGGATGATATACCCTGTACAAAGAGTATTTAGGCTGCTTTATTATATTTGTCCGTGTGGGTTCGAATAGACTTGAGATCAAGACAAGATGAATAAAAGCATGTTACTTCAGTTTGTAACTAGTAGTTGAGTCGAGCTTATGCAAGTTCGTTTAAAAAATTAGCTCAACTCAACAATCAGAGATAATTTAAGTTTCTTTCTGATAAAGAATCTGATTGACTGACTTAGTTTCACAGAAAGACAAATTACACCATTCAAGTTGACCAACGGTAATGTAATATTTTGGTTATACTTAATACTAGTTTTTCCAGGTCCTGCTGAGACATCAGATCTTTTCGCCTTGGTATAGTCTTCAGGTGGTCGTAAGCTGTCTTTGTAATTCCCATGTTTTTCAGAATTTAGTTCTGAGTCCATCACTACGCCAAGATTTCTGTCCTGGTTGGAGGCTTTTAGGTGTATTAAGCTTTTAAATCATTTTAAATCATTTCAAAGTATTTGGCTCCAAAGATGATAACCTGAGTTTTATTTTAGTTTACTGGAAAAAGTTTAAGCACATCCAGTCATTAATCTTCTTGATGCACGTAACAAGAACTCGTACCGACACTATAATATAAACCAGTGTGTCTTCTGCATAGCCGCATATGGAAACTAATGTTGTTGTTTAAGACCGGCGCCAGTGTATGCAGATGTTAAACAGAAGAGGCCCCAGGAAGGAACCTTGGGGAACGCCACAAGCGATTTGTGTTTGCTCACATGTAAAATTACCTACTGACACAGAGTACTTCCTGATCTTTAAGCATGTTTACTTTAATACAGTGCCAAAAAGGCTAACCTAGTTCTAAGTTATGTTGTGCTCAACAGTTTGAAATAAATTAACTTCATTCAATCATTCATTCAGTGAACTGTTACATATTGAAGCAGTTCATTTATGATGGTTAAAATATTCTCTCATGACTGTGGTAAAAACAGCAAAACGTGGTTAGGTTATGAAAGAGAAAGCGGAAGAAGGGACCAAGTTACTGAGAGGACTTCTGGAAAAGAGGAGTAGTTAGATGGATGAAGATGAAAAGTTAAAATGAAGTTGGACAAGGAGTTACATCAAAGTGGAAGCTGAATGGAGGATGAAAAAAAGAAATAAATGGTGTAAGAAAAACTGAAGCTGGAAAAAAAAGAATGGGGAAGGAACCTGTGGAAGAACAGGAGAAGGTGTCGGGTTGAAAGCGAGGACGAAGAAGCAGGTGAGAGGATGAAGAGGCTGGTTGAAGCGGCTGGCCCAGCTGCACCACATTTAATTTCTCAACCTCCCTCTCCTAAATTAACAGCCACCATTTTCCCACCACACACCTCCATGTCCTTCACACACACACATAAACACCCAAACACACACATATTTTATCTCCACGACTGCCAAACACAAAACACACAAGTTTTGATGCTGACATTAAACTCCCAAAACAATTTAGCATGGCGCACACTTGCATTTACAAGAATAAATACACACTCAGACACACACACACTTACACTGCCACCTCCCAGAATAAGTCGGCTGCCTCTAATTGGAGTGGTGTTTGTTGCAGAGAGGTGTTGAGCGCCACTGTAATTGCCAGGCAGGCTGGTTGACGTTCCCTGTCTCTTTATTTTTTAAGGACTGGGTAATTAGGCTCAGTGACTGCGATTGTGCCGCCACCATCACCAGTACAAGCGAACAGGTGTGGGAGCCAGCAGCCGAAACACACAACACCTCGCCAACGTCACAGACCGACCGCAGAGCGAGAGGAAGAAGGCTGTTTACCGGCGACGAGGAGTGCTGGAGCTGCAAGGCTCCACCAAAAGAAGCTGAAGATGGAGGACTGAATCTGTGATCACTGTAATAGCTGGGGGGGGGGGGGGGGGGGGGTGGTGGTATGTGTGAGTGAAGGGGAGGTTAGCTGATTGTGGGAGAGGAAACGAGCAGATTGTGTGTGTGTGTGTGTGTGTGAGCAGGAAAAGAAAAGGCACCTGTGAATATAACTAATAACTCAACAGGAGACTCTGTGAAGCTGCAGTTCTGCAGAGCAGCGCTTTGATCTAATGCTAACATGCTATGCTACGGCATTACACGCCATGCTGTGCATGTAATGCTTGCTATTTGCTCACCAGCACTAAACAACTGAACCAAACTAAACTTTTCTAGGTATTTTAGCACTAAATCATCAAGTAATAACTGTTCTGTAAAATTCTTTCCTGACTTTAAATATGAAGAAAGTCGGGAAGTGACTAGCTTAAAGAACAGCGATATATTAAGTTATTGCAATTCATCTTCTGAGAAGCCTAAATGACTGTTTTTGGTGATGTGAATGTGTTCACCTCTGGGGTGAAAATTCCCTAAGGAAGCATGACATGAAATGGCAGATGCTTGGTTAAAAACAATTAGCCAATAAGCACTACAGCTAGCAATTAGCTATTACTAGCAACAAAAAAGTCAGATTAAGACCATTTTCAAGCTGCGTGCTGTGAGAAGAGTATTTTAAAAGGAGCGATGTTTGCCTTTTTGATCATTACAGAAGAATGTAGAAGCATCTAAATGAACATTAACAGTGAATTGGGCGTGTTAGCTCTGCTACTTAAACTAATGCTACATTCAGGGTAATGCAAGGAGCAACACCCAAACATGTTATCCCATCGAACTGTCTTGCTACTTGCTATCATGGCTTTGTTGATGTGCATGGCTTGCAAAAATCTGGGAAAGGTTAAAGTTTTCATCTGAAACTGTGGCCAATTCAATCATGATGATCATGGTGTTGAGTCCTGGACTGATTGCTGCCACAGTTTCATGAGTGAGATATGCCCGCTGTGCAGCGGCAACACACTGAATCAGTGTTAATCCAGTCTTTAAGTAAAGGCAGATAATAATAATATTAATAATAATAATCATAATAGTAGTAATAATAATAATAATAATAGTAAAGGTAAATTTATCAAAAACGAGTTAAAAAGGTTTCTCCATCATAGCTTTCAACATAAACTTATTGCTGCAGTAGTTAAGGGATTTGGATCAGAATAGTACCTTCCAATACTTGTCACAGCTTACCTAGTCGTGTAAAAGTGATGAAGACAACTTGCTGAAGTTCAATCTGAGCATCAGAATGAGGAAGAAAGGAGATTTACGTGACTTTAAACGCAGCATGGTTGCTGGTCTGAGTGTTTACTGGGATTTTCACACACAACCATCTCCAGTGTTTCCAGAGAAGGTCTGAAGAAGAGAAAACATCCAGCGAGCAGCAGTTGTCTGGACCAGAATGTCTGGTTGGTGTCAGAGGTCAGAGGAGAATGGACAGACTGGTTGGAGATGATGGAAAGACAACAGGAAGTCCAGTAAGCACTGGTTCCCACCAGAACATCATGTCTGAACACACAACACGTCCAGCCTGGAAGCAGATGGTCTCCAGCAGCAGAAGACCACAGCGGGTTTCCTCCTGTCAGTAAGAACAGGAAACTGAGGCTACAATTCACACAGACTCACCAGAACTGGACAATAGAAGATGGAGAAACGTTGCTGGTCTGATGAGTCTCCAGTTCAGCTCCACATTCACATGGTAGGATCAGAATCTGCTGGAAACATCATGACAACATGGATCCATCCTGCCGTCAGGATCAACGCTTCAGGCTGCTGCTGCTGGAATGGTGGGGGGAGGTTTTCTTGTCCCACTTTGGTCCCCTTAGTCCCAACATGACCTGGTTTAACCAGCACAGCCGACCTGAGTCCTGCTGCTGACCATGTCCATCCCTTTCTGAGCACAGTGTAGCATCTTCTTATGGAAACTTCCAGCAGGATGATGCACCATGTCACAAAGCTCACATCACCATGACGATGAGTTCACTGTCCTCCAACGGCCTCCACAGTCACCAGATCTACATCCAGCAGAGCAGCTTTGGGATGTGGTGGAACGGGAGATTCTCATCATGATGTGCAGCAACTGTGATGCTTCATGTCAATATGGAGCTAAATCTCTGAGGAATGTTTCCACCTTGTTGGATCCATGATGCCAAGAATTAAAGCGGTTCTGAAGGAAAATGGTATCCAAACTGGTACCTGCAAGATGGACCTGATAAAATGGCAGCTAAATCTGTTTCTCATTAATTAAACGTAAACTATAACTGTCACTGGACTTCTACAAACAGGAGAGAAAGTAGAAGTTTATTGAGGAATAAAGTTTATTCACCAAATGGCAAAGTTTATAAAACATTTGTTTATTTTCCTGTTTGTCCTCTGAAACTACCCTCCACAGTTAATAACTGGTTTGTACGTTAAGCAAACATATGAGGCAGGTAACCGTTTGCAGGTGTACAACAGATGCTGCTAAAAATGTTCACACAGCCAACAGCAAATGAAGCCCAGCAATTAAAAACTGGCACTTTGACCACCTTTAACTCTGCATATTAGAAAGTACTTCACGAAGCAGCATAGCACTGCTGGTGATCTCCTGCTTTCTGCCAGAGAAACTAAACTTAACCACAGTTTCTTCATTCTTTTAAATGACGGGTGCATCTAGCCACAGTCAAATCACTAAAGTCTTGGGAAACAACTTAAAGCAAACACAATTTTTATTGGGAAAAACATGACAGAGACACAAAATGGGCAACAAGAAGTCATGCAAATGTGTTAAAAAAGTTCAAATTTGACCTTAAAATGATGTGAATGGTTCAAAGTGGGGAAAAATAAGTAAACCCGAGCCGAAAACCCGACTAAATTTGGGTTAAAGTAAACCAAAAGTAGACGACTTAACTGGGTCAAAGCAACAGAAAGTGAGCGAACCTAAAAGTGACACTATTACAAACCAAGACTGAAACTTTAAAGGTTCATTTAGGCTACGTTCACACTACAGGCTGAAGTGGCTTAAATCCGATGTTTGAGCCCCTATGCGACATGTAACCGATCTTTTCTTAACAGTTTGAACGACACAGATCAGATATTTCCAAATGCGACCCAGGCCGCTTGGATATGTGGTCCTAAATATGTATCCGATCTTTCACCATGAGACTTCAGTCTGAACGGTCAGGTCGCATTAATACGACACGCGACAAACGTCATTATTCTGCGTTTGTTGTTTATGAACTCTATCGTAAATGCGCTCAGATAACTCTGCCACCGATCCTGACTGCGACTCCGTACCCAAACGTTTCTCTCTACAGTTGTTGCTGCCACAGCTCCACAAAGACCAAAACTTTTACTTTCCTCTTCCGTAAACGTCTCCTTAAAACAAACCCGTTCACGATGTCGTGGCTACAGTTGGAAAAAACTTTAAACTTTATTTTAACTTTTACGGTTGGACAAAACGTTTAAAATAGCAAATGCGCTGCTGCCATTTATATTTACTTCAGCAAACACAAAGACGCCACACGCACGCTCACTCACATGAGGTTCATACAGGAGATCACATACAAGTCACATCTGATCGGAAATGTGAACGGACTTTCAAGAAATTCGGATTTCGCAAAGCATGAGCAGCAAGCCCTTCAGTCTGAACGTAGCCTTAGAGCCAAATTCTGAGATCTAGATCATCCCATGCATCATCCTCTTTAAACAAAGCCTGATTTACCAACTAACTTAACTAAAAGACCTCAAACAGAACACAACAGGCAACTTACAGCTCTTCTTTTACCGTATAAAGTACTGACAGATAACAGTTTACCAGTCCGACGTGGGAAATAAAAAGCTAAACTCAACAGCTCAGCGCAGCTCAGCATCATCTTCTGGGAAAACATATGGAGCTCCGACTTGGTAGCGAGTCGGCCCGCCGAAGCAAGCGGCGCGTCAATCTCCTGAGCTTTGAGAAGAAGAAAGGAAAAGAGAAAACACACAAATCCATGCCGAGTTCTCACAGGCGCTAACCTTGAAATCACTGCCATTATTAGCGGAGTCATTATTAGCATTAGAAAAGCAAATGGGGCTAATAATATTTGCCATTATAGCTAAAAACGCTTATTAATCCCTAATCCGCACCACAATTAAGAGCATGGCTGGGTGTTTTTGTGAGTTGCTCTGCATCGCCTTGCCGGGGAAAACGAGACAATTTCCCAGCCTCTGAGTCAGAGGAAAGGTGGGAGGGTGAGGTATTAAGCAACTGGCTCCTGCTCTCCATCTCTATTTTGAAAGCGATCAGCCGGGGTGTTTTTGAGTGACGGGCGTAACGGAGGCAGATTTGACTGAATAAAGACAAGAGGGTGGCGGTGGGGGCGTCACTCGCCGCGCTGAAGCGCGTTATCTGCCTCAGTACAAGTGCATCAAATCAAACGGGAGAGGGGATATTATTAAAGCACCCCCTTTCTGCTCCGCTCTGAACTGTGACTTAATAAGCTATGCCAATTAGAGGAACAAAAATCCTGCACGCCATCGGGGCTGTCGCTGCCTTTACCTCGTGTCGCTGCTAAAGCATGACGCTGGCGGCCGGCTCTGCAAGCAGAGGGAGCACTGGAATGGGAAACATGAAGTAAAATGCTGGAAAGCTTCTTGATTTGGAAATATTTCCCCAAATGTTCATTATTTTATTCAACTTTTTTACCATCAGAGAATCCGGTAAAATAAGGAAAACAGTAATTTAGTGAATTTCTTAAGTGGAAACTTCTTTGTCCTGCTTCCGTCTCAGCTCCAGTTTACTGAAAAGTCTGAAAGACCACCTGGATGGAGGTTTTTAGGTTTCACCTGAAGCTACGTCTCATGTTGGATCTGCTGTGGATCAGGAAGACCGACGGACTGATGGACGTCTCTGACGGTTACTTTCTGTTTCAGCCGGTGGATGCTGCTTTAACAGACCATATAAACGATGATCTGAACGTTTCTTTCTTCAGTCAGAAGCAAAAAGCTTCTGGTTTTCTCACCAGATTTTTCCATTCAGCCTTTTTTCTGCATTTCTTCACCCTGTTTTGATTTTTATGATTGTGTTTCCCATCATTCCTTTGCCTTCCATCAGTTTCTCCATCAACCTTTTTCATTCTCACTCGTTTCCTGGAATCATTTCCCCTTTCAGTCAATATCTTATTGTCTCTTCTTCTTTATTTTTTCCTGCCTTTCCTTCACGTCTCCCCTTCACGTCATCTGAAGTCAGAGTTTTAGTCAGAAACTTGATTTAACTGGAACCCTTTGCTGAATAAATCTGAGCAGATTGAAGTAAATTTAAGTGATTTTAAGTTCATGGACTTAAATGAATGAATCAGAGTTGTTCTTTCAGGCCTAATCAGCAGGAATGAGGTGTAGCTGCGTTGTGGGATAAAACCGCTGACGTATCAGCAGGTAGAGCTGCACCTGAGCTGCACACACACACACACACACACACACACACACACACACACAGAAACCTGAAGGTAGTTTTATTTTGGTACGGGGGTTAGGGGAAGGGTGTTATATATTGTTTTATAAATAAAGTTTGATTTGATTGTTGTGACTCTTCAACCAAATAAGAAAAAAAGTCATTTAAACTTATTAAAGGAATAAAAAGTTGGATTTGGTGAATTACTTCTAATTTGTCGTCTTTCAATGGAAAATGAAAAATGTTTCATGTATTTTTATGTTAATTCAGCTTAAAGTATTTTTATTAATTCCACCTTTTTTCCCAAAAAAACGCTGGATTTATTGAACGAGTGTCCATTAAAAAGAAGTGAATCATTCTGCTTCTACTGAAGACAGAATGAGTATTTACAGGCTATTTATTCGTTTATTTGTTGCTTTCCTGCACATTAACTTCTGTTTTGTCAACTTTTATTCTCTTTTCTTGTATTTATTATGTTTTTTCTTCATTATTTTAACATATTCTTCCTTTTCAGCCTAATTTTATTCCCTTACTGTTCCTTATTTGTTCCTATATTTTTCTAAAAGTTCATTTCTTTCCTCTTTTTCCAAAATATAATCCTTTATTCTTTCCTTCCTTCCATTTCTGCTGATCGTTGTAATTTTCATTTGCACTTTCTTTTCCTTCCCGTTGTCTTGTCTTCCTCCCCTCCGCGTTTCTTCCTCTCCTCCCTTCATCTTTTATACGTTTCTCTTCTTTCCTCTCCGTTATTCTAATCATTCCTTTCATTTTTCTGTCGCATTTCTGCCTTTTTGGAAACATTTCTTCTACATTTTCATGCCAACTTTAACTTCCATGGCAACGAGGTTGATGGGCTGTCCTCTCCATCCCCCCCGCCTTCCCGCAACACACACACACACACACACACACACACACACACACACAGACACACGTCTGCCCACATATTTACTGTTCATACACAATTTAATCAAAAATATATAAATAAGTAAACAAATTCTTCAAATTTCTCACATTTCATGCTTGGCAGTCATTCTGCTGTAAACATACATGCATATTTACACACTGCCCCTCAAACACACACACACACACACACATGAATGCCCTTCCAAAACCAGTGACAAGGAGACAAACAGCGAATCTGAGGGCTTCTAATGGCATTTTTACGTATAAATAAAGAGGAGAACACAGAGAGCAGCCAAAACCTGAAATAGGCGAGCGGCGGTGGCGGTTCTGACAGGCAGAGTGAAGCCGCTCGCTGGCTCAACGGCTTCATCCAGGAGGAGATTAGAAACACACACAGAGTTTGAAGTGTGCTTTATCTTTCCAGGGATGATCCCAAAATAAACAACAACGACGGCAAAATCTCTCAATAATTAAAAACACCTAATCCACTTCCTGGTTGGTGATGACCGTGGGCTGTGCATGTCAGCCGAGACCGCGCCGCATTTATGCTTCCATGCTTTTTGTGTTTGGAGGTGAATTTCTGGCCAGAAATACAAGGCTTTACATGGAACGCAGGGAGGGCTTTAAAGGAGCTAAATGCATTCAGAAAAATGTGTGTTAGAGAATTCAATCAGGCCAGAACGACACGCCAAGGAAAGAAATGTCACTCTGTGGGATCAAAAGCATTCCGTTTGTTTTTATCCTCCGTCTCTGTGTCGAGACAGCGGCGGATTTTTGCTCCAAACTTTGTTTTTTCCCCTCATCCTTTGGTTTCTTTAGACAATCAGCAGCCTTTAAAAAAAAAAAAAAACCCATTAAACTGTCAGTAAATTTCATTTTTGACATCTGTCTATAAACCTGCATGAGATAACATGCAAAGTGGATTTAAATCACCCTGGTTTTGTATTTCACCATGTTCTGTCTCTGTATGGACAAACTTCTACACCGCCTGAATAAAAAACAAGCCAATAAATTCTCACGTTAAACAAGATGCAGATAATCCCAGCAGCTAAAGGCTTTTGGTTGGATTCATTGCTTCACAAAGATAGATCACATGTGCAGAAAAGCTGGAAAAAAAGCACATTTGGTTGCATTAAAATGAGACAAGATGAAGCAGTTGGTGATCATGATGATTTTCCAGTTAAATACATAGAAACCTTTGCAGGAGACGAAGATGTAACCAGGGGGGATTTCATTTAAAGCCCATCAGCAAAACCTCAAATGTGCAGAAATGTCTCGGACAGACTGATGGAAATACGGATTTCTCATTTTAGGAAATGATTTGTGAAAGGTTAAAAATCTTTACTGCTGCCTACAGAACTGGTGTTTTCACTGCTGTGCTATTTTCCCAGCTCATCAGCCTCTAAGCACCTTTAAATTGCAGATTTTTACAACATTTCTTATGCAGCAGCTCAGATTTTTTTCCTTTAATGGTAATTTAGGAATCCACAGAAGCAGGTGGATGTACAGCTACCCCATCACTGCACAGCAAAGGAGTGCCATGGATTTATTCAATTGTTTCTGTATTGTGCTGGAGGGTATATATTTAGGAGTCTGAAGTCACTGCCAATAGAAAATCTGAGAGGAAACACAACCCTGGTACTTTCTTTGGGGCGGCTGAGTTCTGTAAATATGGGATTTATTGAGCGTTGCAGATTTGCTTCCTTCTGTTCAGACATCCAGCCTCCTCATCTCGTCCCTAAATCCACATCGCATTCACCGTAACCTGGAAGGAAGAAGTCAAAACTCTTCTGCGCTTCTGTTTTGCTTTGCTTTTAACGTGCAATTTTCACCAGCAGTCACTTAACGCAGAAAGAAACCAACTGATGATGAACATGGGAGCATAAACTCGCTGATCAAGTACGTGATCTGGGTTTGCCGTGCGTGCTGGTGTGAGCTCTCAGGCTTTTTACTGGAGGCTTTCATCAACTCTACAACATGCTTCAAATGTGAAAGCTGACAATTTAGGTCCCGAAAGTTCTTTGGAAGGGGTGAAATGTAGGCAGGTGGCTCATTCTCCTCCCTGAAACGGGCCAGAATGCACACAAGGTGCAGAAACGTGGCTGAAAAACAGCATATCTGTGATGCTTCGACCAAAGTAACTGTGTTTCTGTCAGCCAGAACGGCTCAAAACCTAAATCTCACAGTGAAAATAACAGTAATGGAAACAGGGAAATTACAAAAACCCCTCTGAGATAAAAATAAAAATGATCATGAGGTGGTTTTTATGATGTATTGATATAGAAATATGCCACAAAGGTGTAACGGAAACACTTTTTCACATCTACAAATCACTGGACGTGTCAAAGAGGGTCACATGACAACGTCAAGTAAAGATGGCTTCTGCTTCACATCTTTCTTGATGAAGACAGAAAAATAAACATCTTGTATCGCCGTCCTCATCACAGCGGAGTCTCACTGAACGGGATTTTACAAGAACTACAGCTAGTGCATGAAACGCCTGCAAGTCACATTTGTCAACAACTTTTATTTCATTTTGTGAAAAAAAAAAAACGTGGAAACGCAGCAACAGACATTCAAGGATTCAGAAAATTCTTCAAAGATGAACAACAAAGAATCCTTCATGACCATCGTGTTTCATTTTCATGGGCATCAACTTTAGTCATTTTGCAACAAACTCAAAATGACGGCAATGCCATCTCAAGACGCTTTACAGACAGAGAGGAAACATAATGAAAGCCAATTCATAACTCAATCTCCCATCCTGAGCAAGTCGTTTGGAAAGCAACTTTCTTCTCGATACACGACTGTTCTGTTCTGAAGCAGCACCTGGTCGCCATGGTCGCCATCACTGTCCACCACAACGTGACGTGAATTTCTCAAGTTGTCCAATCTGACAAACTGGATGGTAACATGCTAGCAGAAACTGAACCCTTAGCTTTGTAAATCCACATCTGACAGCCTCTTACAGCACAACGACAACCAAGATCAAATATTTACTGGATCGGTATCATGTGACTGAATTCATCTCTTCTCCAGCATTATTTTAACTCCCAGTTGAACCACTTTGGTTCTTCTTTCTTGTTGGTCTGGAGCCAAACATTTGATGGTAAAACACGTGGATCAGCGGTAGCGGTGGTGGCGCGGTCACCTCGCGTACTGTTCAAACGTTACCAGTCAAACAGACCAGAACATCCCCTCTGCAGGGTCCAAACATAAACATGACAGCAGTAACGCACATCACTGAAATTTACAGGGAAATACTGAGAAAAGGTCAAATTTCCCATGAGCCTTGCACACTTGGTGAACAGGACAGCCTCTGTCATTAAGACACGGAAGTTATGCTAACGTAGACAAAAATTAAGTAGTAAAACTTAACTCAGATGAACACAGGACTTCAGATGTGTTTGAGACGAACTTTTCATTTCCAACATGCACAGATAAAAAAATGTAATTAAAAAAATCAGTTACTGTGAAAAGTTTTAATATAAAATTCCTTCACATTTTCTCGGTACAATCGGCCTTGTCTTCATGGACTTTTCTTAGCGTGCATGCTAACGGCCTTTCCAAAGGGACCTCTGCCAAACCATGGTCATTTTCTGTTTGTGGGCAGGTTTTTTTTTAGTTAGAAACAGAAAAATTAGCCACATAGTTAAGAATACCTTGAAATCCCAAAAATGTAATCCCTTTCTTCTAATTTAATTCATAAGATTTCCTGAAAATGTTATAAAAATCAACCATAACTTTTAGTGATGTTGCAAACAAACCAAAAGACAAACCAACGCAGCCGGATACATGGAGTCCACCGTGGCGGGGGTAATAAGAAACACGCAGAGACAAAGACCTCTTAGACCTCTTCAGGAAACCAAAGTGAAGTCATTTACAACCGCTGTGAGGTAAAGTGAGGAAACGACAAGGTGAAGCACCCAGCAGAAAAATCAACAGCAGCTCTGATGGCAGACAAAGTGAGGTATAATGTAAAGGTTCAGAGTGGATCCCATCTCTCAGAGCTTCTCCTTCATTTTGCCTAAGTAAGATGGAATCAGCTGAGCCCGAAGGTTAGAATCCCATCTAGAAAAACTATGAAGAAACCATCTGATGTTACTGGAGACGAACTGGAGAAAAGCAGTCTCAACTGGAAAACATGTAGCTCTGCAGACCAAAGACACAACACAGCAACATCCTGCTGAAAAGCTCAGCTATTAAAGACACGCTACCAAACTTTTCCATTGTCCCGCCACGCGCCCCCCATCGACGGCCACCTCGGCATCCATCTTCCATCCCACCTGACCTGTTAGCTCTCTCCAGCCAGCAGAAGACCATCTTACAGTGACTCTTGTTTTGTCTATTTTAATCTTCTTGTATTTCTTTGCTGAATCAGCGACATTGCGTGTTTAAAACAGCCGGTTCAAAGCTACGCTAACGTCACGCCGCATCACGGATGGAAAAGTTGTATCGTGTTGGTTTCTGAGCCTCAGGATACATGATAGATGTCACTGTGTCATCAAACAAGTCCGGGACACAAAGTTTTAGGGTCAGAAAGTTACGTAACACGTCTTTAACACAGGTGACTAAATAGGAAACTAACAGCGCGATGTGTTAGCATGTCCTCTCAGGCAGAAGCTGGCGGCATGAAAATGCTTCACGCTGCAGGAGAAACCCTTCCCTCTACAAGGCTTTAAACTCATTTCTGCCATTACTGAAAAATAGGGCGATATGCTTTTGTCCCGATTCAATTTGATTTAACTTGCAATTCTCACAATTCTTCGATATTGCTAATTCTAGTAGATTAAAAGCAAAAAAAAAAAATTTATAAAACTTTCTTTTTGGTCGTCATTTTTCTTGATTTCAATTGGGAACAACAACACAGTAGCCGTACCACCATTCTGCTGCTATAACGCCCAAGAAGACAAGTAAAAAGATCAATAAAAACAACAAAAATGACAAAAATTTTATTCATTCATTCATTTTCTAAACCGCTTAATCCAATTCAGGGTCGCGGGGAAGCTGGAGCCTATCCCGGCTGGCTTTGGGCGACAGGCAGGGTACACCCTGGACAGCTCGCCAGTCCATCACAGACAAAAAATTTTATTATGGATTATTTTTATTTGTTTGAAAAAAAAAACAAAAAAATCAATTTTAAAATTGGGAAGCAAAAAAAAATTCCAGATTTTCGATTTTTCGATTTTTCGATTCGATTTTTCCACCCCTACTGAAAAACTCCGACAAGTAAAAAGTGAATTGAATGTAAACAAAAGGTTAAGCTGCAGTTGGACCTAAAAAAGCCACAACTGCCACCTGCTTGAAGAAACGTCTTCATCGGCGACATGCAAACCAGAGTCGAGGCTGCGAAACCGAAAGCAAAGCGACCCCGCTTGGCACGAGCCCGTCCCAGTCTCCGGCCGCGCCCCAGCCTTTGCAAACGGCTGCTCTCTAGGCTGTGTAGATCTATAGAGTTCTAATTAGCTGCATTCACAAACAGCACCAGGCTCATCAAAATGCCGAGGCCTGCAGAAAGCCACAGCAGGGGTGAGCGGAGCATGTGTGTGTGTCAGTCATCTCGTGCATGAGGATGTTCAGATGTGTGTGCATGGAAAACAGTCGTGTGTGCAGAAGGGCGAGTGTATGTGTGTGAAACAACCATGTATGGCGAGAAAAGCAACAATCCCAACATGAAGATATGCATCGGTAGCGATCCTCAGGCCGAACGGCAGCTACACATTTTCAATCCTCCTTCATGTTGGTGTTTGTGCTGCTGAAATCACACAGTTTCTTCCATTTGTATGCACGGCATCACCAACACAACAAAGCACAAACAACAAGCACACAATGAAGCCGTAAACAAAGGCAATGCCTCGCCGTCTCTCTGTGTTCCAGCCAACAAACAAAATGGCTTCCGAGCAGCGTTCAGAGGCAGACGACATGAGCCGAGCCAACGAGAACAACCTGCATGCGCTGGAGGCTGAAGCTGAGGAGGCTGCTGAACACGGGACGGAGGAGGAAACAGCAGGACGACGACCTGATCGCAGAAGGAACGACGCAGCATGGAAACGTTACAGTTACAGTCAGGAGCAGGAAGCCGGAGCTGCTTCACCGTTTACGTCAACTTGTAGCTTGCTGTGGAGTCGTTCTACCTCAGGAATCAGCTGTTTGTGCCTCCAGAAATGACGGCGAATTCTTCTTCATCCTGTCTCTTCTCTGAGATCTGTCCGGACAGTAAAAGTCAGTCGGTTGCAGACGTGTGTTTCTCTTCCTCTCATAATGTTCTTTGGGTTTTTTTTTTTGTTTGTTTTTTTATGAAGCCGCCTTTATGAGTATTTAAAACAGGCGGTGTGCTAGCTTGTGGCATGGTGCCATAAAGCGAAGTGTTGCTGCAAAGCATCGCAGGGTCCGGAGAAAAACGTGCCGTTTCTCAAGCTTGTTCAACACTCCAGGAGAAGTACGTCTGCAGCGGGGAGGGGTCACTGTGGGGGGAGATGTCTGCTTTATGTGCGATGAACCCGGTTGTTACCTCCACCAGGTCATGTTTTTCCCGCCGTCTTTGTGTTTAAGATAACTCAAAAGGTTACGACGGATTTTTATAAAAGTTTCAAGAGTTGTTAGAAATGTGAAAATGAAGAACAGATTAAATTCTGGTGGTGATCCGGATCACCGTTTGGATCCAGGAATTATTTGAAAGGATTCTTTAACATCGTGCTTTGCGGAGGTTTCCGAGTGCTTTTCTAGTTTCATATTTAACAAGCAACTTCGTCCGCGGCAGGGCGGGTCGTGCACATGGCTGGGTCCGAGTGTTTTAATGCTACGTGTAAAAATGTTCGTACTTTCTCACCACCTCGATCAGCTGTTTTATCAAAACAATCCGTTTTACCTGCAACAGTAAAAACGCGGAAGAGGCAACTCCGCTTCCTGCTTTCTCCGTGTTAACCACGCCCACCTCACATGTCCGACCAATCACACGATACTTCTCGGAGCCCCGCAAGAAAAAAGTTCGGCCAGCCCGATGGGTTCAGAACTGTCTTCAAACACGTCCACAAGAACAAAATGACGTCATTTTCTTCTCAAGAAAAAAGTTCTCGTTTCTCCTGTAGGATGGAACAAGCTTCAGCCTCTGAATGCTGCAGGGCAACAACAACTCCAGGAATATATCTGATAAATGTCATGAAAATGCATTTATTCCTTTATGGATGTATTCGTGTGTATTACTGTGTGTTAGTGTGTATTAGTGTGTATTAGTGTGTGTTAGTGTGTATTACTGTGTGTTAGTGTGTATTACTGTGTGTTAGTGTGTATTACTGTGTGTTAGTGTGTATTAGTGTGTGTTAGTGTGTGTTAGTGTGTATTACTGTGTGTTAGTGTGTATTAGTGTGTGTTAGTGTGTATTACTGTGTGTTATTGTGTATTACTGTGTGTTATTGTATATTAGTGTGTATTAGTGTGTGTTAGTGTGTATTAGTGTGTATTAGTGTGTGTTAGTGTGTATTACTGTGTGTTATTGTGTATTACTGTGTGTTATTGTGTATTAGTGTGTGTTAGTGTGTATTACTGTGTGTTAGTGTGTATTAGTGTGTGTTAGTGTGTATTACTGTGTGTTAGTGTGTATTAGTGTGCATTAGTGTGTGTTAGTGTGTATTACTGTGTGTTAGTGTGTATTAGTGTGTATTACTGTGTGTTATTGTGTATTACTGTGTGTTATTGTGTATTAGTGTGTGTTAGTGTGTGTTAGTGTGTATTAGTGTGTATTAGTGTGTGTTATTGTGTATTAGTGTGTGTTACTGTGTGTTATTGTGTATTAGTGTGTGTTAGTGTGTATTACTGTGTGTTAGTGTGTATTAGTGTGCATTAGTGTGTGTTAGTATGTATTACTGTGTGTTATTGTGTGTTAGTGTGTATTAGTATGTATTACTGTGTGTTATTGTGTGTTAGTGTGTATTAGTGTGTATTAGTGTGTATTAGTGTGTGTTAGTGTGTATCAGTGTGTATTAGTGTGTGTTAGTGTGTATTAGTGTGTGTTAGTGTGTGTTAGTGTGTATCAGTGTGTATTAGTGTGTATTAGTGTGTGTTATTGTGTATTAGTGTGTTAGTGTGTATCAGTGTGTATCAGTGTGTATTAGTGTGTGTTAGTGTGTATCAGTGTGTATTAGTGTGTGTTAGTGTGTATTAGTGACAGGAATGGACTGATAACTGTCTAACTGTATATTTCATTATTGCTCAGAATAAAACTCCGGGCAGCGCCGTTGTCCTAAACACGCCGGATTTGTTGTTTTAAGACGATCAACTCAATCTGGAGGTTTTTCTAAATAAATTTACTGAAGAGTCGCGTTTTTTTATCATCTTCCACAGAAACCATCAACAGGAAGTTCAAAGCTTTTTAGGAAAGATCCAATAAAGAACTTTCTAATATCTACGTTAAGAGACGTGCTATCTGGTTACAGTCTAGTAGGGCTGCACATGCACATGCACATGCACATGCACATGCACATGCAGCAGCATGCACATGCAGCATGTTTGCCGCAACAGTGAATGAGTTTGCTTGCATCTGCAGTTATAGCTTAACCTGACCAGGTAATTGGGCCATTATGGTTGTCCCAGTATCCGTCCAGAGGAGGTCAGTCAGGTCCGACATCACTGAGCTCCTCAGTACAGCTCATTTCACTGCACTCCAGCTGTTTTGTTTGTTGATACAGATCTAAGATTCTCTGACGATGCTTTGCACACCTGCAGGTTGACACATGACCTGCAGTTTCTAACGCTGCTAGCTTCCATGTTATTTTACTATGTTATACAGAAAGACAAAACTATAAAGATATGAGACGTTGGGGCATCGGCAGACCGTTTCAGTCTATTCCATTTTCCTTTTTCCATATCCTGTTCATCCTGTCAGACGTTACAGAGATAAAAAACCAAGTGTACGCCTCCATGCTGGCCAATCACCTTCATTCAGAAAAACCATCAGTATCTCAACAACCTGAAGGGACTGACGCTCGCACAGGGAGACAAGTTCATCTTTTCTCCTGCTTCTAACTCAAATATCTCATCAGCCAATCACGAAGCAGCATCTCAGCACACACAGTCATGTAACAAACTGAGAAGAAAGGAGATTTAAGGGACTTTAAACGCAGCATGGTTGCTGGTCTGAGTGTTTACTGGGATTTTCACACACAACCATCTCCAGTGTTTCCAGAGAAGGTCTGAAGAAGAGAAAACATCCAGCGAGCAGCAGATGTCTGGACCAGAGCGTCTGGTTGAGGTCAGAGGAGAATGGACAGACTGGTTGGAGATGATGGAAAGACAACAGGAAGTCCAGTAAGAACTGGTTCCTGGGGATGTTTGGTCCCCTTAGTACCAACATGACCTGGTTTAACCAGCACAGCCTCCCTGAGTCCTGCTGCTGACCATGTCCATCCCTTTCTGAGCACAGTGTAGCATCTTCTGATGGAAACTTCCAGCAGGATGATGCACCATGTCACAAAGCTCACATCACCATGACGATGAGTTCACTGTCCTCCAACGGCCTCCACAGTCACCAGATCTCCATCCAGCAGAGCAGCTTTGGGACGTGGTGGAACGGGAGATTCATGCTTCATGTCAACATGGAGCAAAATCTCTGAGGAACGTTTCCACCTTATTGGATCCATGAAACTGAGAATTAAAGCGGTTCTGAAGGAAAATGGGGTCCAACCTGCAAGGTGGACCTGATAATGTAGCAGGTAGACGTCTACAAACTGCAAACTGGGATTTTAACCACCAAACAGACCCTGTTTGACTCTAGTTTAATCAATACAATCAGTTTCATGAGTTTCAGCCAGACCAACAGAGCTACAGCTGTGTTCATATTTATTCATTAAAGAAAGAAAAAAACACAGCTGCCTGTAAAATAAGCTGAAACTGAATAAAGTAATAATAAATAAAAATTTTATGAAAATCATTACATTATTTTCTAATTCTGGTTCAATAGAAATATTTTTTTTTAAAAAGCAAACAAATAAGATAATTTATTACATATTCCATCAGTCATTAAGTAATATTTAGTGTAACAATCCTTTAATGTTTCCGCTCCAGTCAGGTGTTTTCTGTTCCTCTCAGTCAGACTTCTGCACCTGTTGACAGGTATTTTGTCCCACTGTTCAACAGAAAAGTGCTCTAATTAGTCCAGGAACAATTTGTTTGTTTGTTTGTTTTTTTCTTCAACTCAATTAAATGTAAAAATAGTGTCTTACATTACAAAATTATATTTTTGCAAATTTTTTAGTTATTGTTTCTTTTTTAAGTCTCCAGTTATTTGAGTGACTGTTGTAAATTCAGCCTTTTCTTTAATGAAAGGGGATGAAGACAAATGAGCACAACTGTATGTGTTTTAAAAGTCAGTTTTTCCCATCAGGCATCATGTAAACACACTGAAGGACTTGGGAGAGTCAGGATGTCGTTTCACGGACTGTGAAACAACTAAAACCTGATATAAAGACCAGTGAAGAGATCAAATCCAGACTTTCTGTCCATGTTTCCTCAAAACATCTTGCAGAACTCGCAGATTTCACGCTAAATGCTGCTTTAACGGATACAGTAACTAAAGACGGGAGATGCGTCAGAAACTGCAGCGAAAGAGACAAATGAACTAATAATGCAACCAGTCAGCAACACCTCCCGGAGCTGCAGACTCACACTGGTCTGTTACTGGTTTCCAGACACACTGGCCATCTTTCTGGGACCATGAAACTCCACTCCAGCTCCAACTAAACCATCAAGACTGGATCAGAAATGTCAAAATCCACGTTTCCAAGTGAAAAACTTTGTACTGTTATGTACAGCCACTGATCTCTACAACACACACACACACAAACACACACACAGGCAGGAAAGAATGAGCAGCAAATCAGAAAAACAGGAAGTCTCCATCAGGAATGAAACTCAGCCACTGAAAAACAAACTGGATGCACAGAAACTCGTCACATCACCTTAAAGAGGCTCATTTCCCCCCCGACCTGCACGCGCCGAGCGGGACGGGGCGTCCGCACCGGCGCCTCAAAACCCCAAATACACAAACATTTCTTCTTCTTTTAATCAGCAGCTAAAAAGGAGAATGTGGCAGAAACACGGAGCTAGCTGACGGTTCGGAGGAAAACCAGCAGCGTTCAGGAGGTTTTGTGGCTTTTTACACAACCTTGTGCCATTTTTCAAGTCAAAGACATCCAGAAAAGCTCCATGTGCACGTAGAGAACATGGTAACCCACAGACAAATGTTCAAACAGCAAGCGAAGCAGCAGCGAGCAGGTGCAGAGGAGACGCGCTGAGAGGGGAGAGGAGAAGGAAGAGAAGGGGAGACGGGGGGGAGGGGATTTCTGACGTACTTGAGCCGGAGAAATGTCCACTCCCCAGGGAGGTCGGTCCGTTCTTTCCACTGCTAACAGGAGGGGAAAACATCTACAAGACAAACAAAGCAGACGTTACCTCTGAGCGCTGCAGACATGACACACATCTCTACGGCAACCAGAAGAGCTTCACTCCAAAAGGCCTGAAAACGCTGCGGTTCCAGTCCCGATCCAGCGTTTTCTCAGCCGGCACGTTCGCTTTGGGAGGACGGTGCGTGTGTGTGTGTGTGTGTGTGTGTGTGTGACCAGGACTGGGTACTGTAACCTGAACCTGAACGCAGCGAGACAAACACCTGAGTTCTCTCCATGTTTCTTTAAAGTTGCATAAACGAAGCAGAAGTTCTGATCGTTTCCGTAGCAACGCCGAAGATTTACGGAAGATTTGCTCTGAAAGGCGCGAAGAACGGACGAATCAGACGCAAATGTCTGCAAAAGGACGAACGGACGAATCAGACGCGAATGTCTGCAAAAGGACGAACGGACGAATCCGACGGAGGTCGGTTCACACGACCTCCGTCAGAACGGTCCAGTTTCACACCGGACCCGGGTCACGTTCTGACAGGAGTAGAAAGTCCTGCAGTGTGGACGGTCAGGACAGTCTGGAGTCGGACCTCCGGTCCTGGTGAGGTCCAGCAGGTCCAGAGTCCAGTTCCAGTCCAGGCTAGCATCTCAGGAAAGGCAGAAGGAAACCAGGAGAATCTCTAATGTATCAAACAAAGGCGTTTGACTCCTCAGGGCCACCGTACGTCGTAGGGGACGGACGCTAACCGGGTCGCTGAAACGGATAATCGCTCATCTTCTACTTCCCGACGCGACGGATCGGTTCTTCCTCAGCGCGGGAACGCGGCTCAGTGTACTTCTGTACTTTTAACGTTGGGATTTGTCTGAAGCTTCCTGATCAGATCCATGACTGGACTCTTCTCTGATGCCTCTTGGCGCGTACCCAGCCCTCTCCATCACACACACACACACACACACACACTCTTCTGCAACACATCCGCTCCTCTTGCTAAACGTGTGGCGGCTCTTTCTGGAGTGAAGCTCTTCGTATGTGACTCAGACATCATCAGAACTAGCTGCCTTCTGCTCTACACACTACATGCTGCTGACGGACGGACAGACAGACTCCATGTGAAGCTCTGAGCTTCAGGCGTTTACATTGTCTCTCCTCATGTCCACCGGGACACCAGAAACCCTGCAGACGCCACTGCTGGGCCTGACGCTGTGTGTGTGTGTGTGTGTGGCACGTCCAGCTGCCGCTAATAAAGGAATATTTTAGCGGATAAACGACGTGATTCTGCTTGTTAGCAGCTGGAAATCCGCCTGACTGTTTGGGCTTAGCATGAGGACGGAGGACGGAGCAGAGAGGACGCTCCTCGCTGCTGCTGCCCTCCTTTGTTTTAACACTTTTCCCTCCCGTCAGATCATCTCCACGACGACGCTGTCGGCGTGATGCAAAGCGGCTTCCTGCGTGGATCTGTTGCATCTCCGGCTGCACGTTCTGGATCCGCTGATGCTGTTCGAAGCTTCCTTGCGATATTAGATCATCCTAACAGCTGTAAAATAATCCTGCAGAGATCAGCAAACTGCGTGTTTGTGGCGGCGATTTGCACATTTAATTATGTTACTGGAAGCCTTTTCAGAAGGAGCACATCCCCTCTGTCGCAGCCGCGCTCCAGTCCACAGATCCACTGTTCTGGGACACGTGTAAAAGCTGCCAGTATTTACAGTAAACATGAATGAATTCTTTTCCAGAGTGTTTCACCAGCAGACGTGGATGGAAAGTTCCTCCCAGCTGGGCTACACACACATCTGCTTTGACCCTCTGCATTTAGGAGGAATTCACTTTGTAGCACAGGTGCTTTCTGGTTTGGCTCTGTGGTGATTAAACAGAGCAAAGTGCACAGACCTGGCTCTGTGTCACGCGCATGTAGGCTCCTTTAGAGTGTGTTTGGAGGCCTCAGCTGTTTTATTAAAGCTTCTTCCTTCCTAAGAGGAGAAAAAAATCTGACATGTTGCGTTATAAACGTGTGTTTTAGTGTGTTATATTTGGTGTGTGAGTTGTTCTGGACGGTCCTGATCCGGATCTGGAAACGTTTTATTCGCCGCTGCGCGTAAAAAACGAGACATTCCGCTGTTTGCGTCGCGCGCGCGCGCGCGCAGCATCACGCTCCTTTTTATCCAAACAGCTGATATCAGGATGCTGTTTCATCATAAGATTAATGTAAACCCCCTTTTCCTCTTGCATTTTAGGGTCTTATTAATGTCCCCACCTCCTCCCCTGGCTGAAAGTTGCTCCCAGAGGAGGAGAGCCGGGAAAAGGAGGAAAACATGGAGTTCCTCCTTCCTGTCCGTCAAGTTCACGGCACGAGCTGCTCTTTGCACGGAAATAAATAAGTAAACTTTAAAACGTTCTCGTGTTTTTTTTGGTTTTTTTTTTCCTGCATTAAGCCCACAGTGGGACTGGCCTCTGTCTCCACCTCTCCTATCAGCTCTGAAAGGCTCGTGTTTCACGCGCGAGCGTTTTATACATCAACCTTTTATTTTAAAATAATAAACATTTTTTTTTCCAATTCTAAGATTTTCTACACAACACACAGCAGCGATTCTCCAGCTTAAAAGTAAAAAACAACTACAACAATAAGGGATAAAAGCAAACATTTTCTATAAACGAGCAGAAAAACAAGCAATAAAAGCAACAAATCTACACATGAAGGGAGGAAAAAAGGACTGAAAATGAGATATACTACCATGGATGTTGGGAACATTTTCAAATCGCTGTTTGGCATCTATAAGACAACAAAATTACTAATGCAGCATCACAATTCTCTGCACACACACACACACACATACACAAGCAAAGAAATGAAAACAGCAGAAAACCGAGAATAGGCGCAGACTTGTCTGCAAGTTACTCTACATCAGCACAACTTCTGCTGGAAATACTTCCAAAAGTCAAAGAAAGGCTTCTTTTCTTTTTAAAATGTGCAAAAAATCTGACATTTCAGGACGGCTCGCGCTTACATGTAGTTATTATGTGAATGTGGGAAAGATGAGGAAGGTTCTTACCGCGCTGAAATCCAGCAAGTCACTCAGCTCCTTGTCTGTTCCGAGAGCTGCCATCCGCTGCTGATGGTGCATCTTACCTACAAACATGGAAACACAACGGAGACAGGCAGATGGATGGGGAGAGGAGAGCTGGAAGGAGGGATGGATGGAGAGGCAGAGGGAGGAGAGCAGAGAGCTGGAGGACCTCGGCTTGGCTTGCTTTCTCTCTCCCGGCTCGCTTCTTCCTCCACAGACAAATAAATCCAGTAAAGAAAACCAGAAAAAGAAGGGGAAAAAAGCGGATCTTAGTTTGTTTTCATCCTCGGACCTGAAAGCTCGAGTCCAGGTTGCTGCTTCTCTTCTTGGCAGGAAATAATTCAGAAGAAGAAGAAAAAAAAACCTGACAGGAAATAAAAGGAGCAGAACGGGAGGCTTTTTTTTTTCCTCCCTTCTCTCGCGTGTTTCTCCCCCCCTTCTCTCCAAGCCGAACTAGTCCGAGCTGCACGCGCTGACACGCAGTCCGTCCGCGCGGCTCTGTCAGGCTCGCGCGCGCGGTACAAATAAAAAACACGCCGACTCTCCGGGAAGGAGGAGGGGAAAAGTATGTGTGTGAGAGAGTGTGTGTTTTCCTGTGAGCGGGCTGAGCGCGGCTCCTGGCCGGGCGGAGGGCGTCCTGCGCGCGGCTGCGGCTGCTCTGCGTCCCCCTGAGCGCACGTGCGCCTGCCTTAGCCTGATAAGTGTGTTCGTACGGCCACCTAGCTTACACTGCCGTCACACACCACGCAGATCTGCTGCTGCTGCTGCTGCTGGGAGAGGAGACTTTCTGCAAACTTAATAAATACATTAGAAAGAAAAATCTGCCCTCTGATTGGCTGTTTGGGTTTCTATTAATTCCCTTAATTGTTCCAGAAAACACTTGAATCAGACACATAAACTTCTTCTCTTGTTCTGCATTATTTAAGTAAATCATTCATAATGTTTTCAGCTACTTTGGGATCTGTGTTTGCAGTTAAAGGTTGCACTGAAACAAGTGCAGATCCTGACCTGCATGATGACCCCCCTATGGGTCACCTCCTAAACTACAACCTGAACCAGGACCCTCCTCTGGAAACACTTAGTCATCCCCACACTCCCCTCTGCTGTGTGCAGCCCACAGCCTGCAGGTATAAAGCCAGTGTCCTGTTTTGTTTTGGGGTTTTTTGTTGCAAATTACAGCCTGCATGTGTGGATTTCTCTCAGGAGAACAGGCAGCTTCAAAAGGAGGAGGGAGAAGAAAAGCAAACACACAGGGAAGCATAAAGGCTGTTTTAAAGGCTGATTTGATGCCACTAAAAGTGACCTGTTGTTCCCTGCAGCCCAGTTTAAATTCATTTAACACTTAAAAGATGAACTGTGACTGCAGATGTATAAATTCTTGCATGGGAGGATGGTTTGCTGAACGGTGCAAAAGATGCATTTATATATTCACACTGGAAAATGTGCAGCTTTCCTATTGACCCTCCGTCATAAAGAATACTCTGAAAGGCTCAAACACAAAACGTTTCATTTCATCCAAGTTTTTTAGAAAACGTAACTCACGTTGAAACTTTGTGCTTTAATCAGTTCAGGTCTTTAATCCTGAAGAAATGTGAGGGAAAAAAACACAAAAAACGGTGTTGAGCAAAGTTTAAACCTTCAGTTTGCACAAATCAAAACCTGAATGTGTGTTTTATTGTAAAGATGGATGTTGAGGAAGGCGATCGGGGGCGTCTGTGTGCATGAAGGGATTCTTATCCTGAGTTAACGAAGAGACAAATGCAGGCAAGGAAACAACTACATACATCTAACATGAATGGACATGAAATGCATGCATTTAAAGATGGATGTAGAGATGGATTTGATGATGTAAATAACTTGTATTCCATGACTGAACAGAAGAGCTGATGTGCTGTGTAACTTTTACAAGTTTTTGTTTTTGATGTTATAGTTGTGTCGGACCCAAGGAAGAATGGGATCCTAACTAAACTAAACTAAACTAAGCTAAGCTAAGCTAAGCTAAGCTAAAGTAAACTAAACTAAGCTAAGCTAAGCTAAACTAAACTAAACTAAATAAACTAAGCTAAACTAAACTATTCTAAACTAAGCTAAGTTAAACTAAACTAAACTAAATAAACTAAGCTAAATTAAACTAAGCTAAGCTAAACTAAACTAAGCTAAGCTAAGCTAAGCTAAGCTAAACTAAACTAAACTAAATAAACTAAAACTAAACTAAACTAAACTAAACTAAACTAAAACTAAATAAACTAAAACTAAACTAATCTAAACTAAACTAAACTAAGCTAAGCTAAGCTAAACTAAACTAAACTAAATAAACTAAAACTAAACTAAACTAAACTAAACTAAACTAAAACTAAATAAACTAAAACTAAACTAAACTAATCTAAACTAAACTAAACTAAACATTTAACTCAGAGACACGTGAAGTTTCTGACATTGGAGATCAACTCTCCCAGGTCCCTAAACACCTTTAGTTATAAAAAAAAGAAAAAAAAACCTGAACTTTATCACTGAGAAGAATTCTTCGTGTCGTTTTATCTGAGAATCTATCCAGAAGCCGGAGGTTAACGCTAAGGTTTGACTCAAACTTTACACACACACACGTTCAAAACGCTGTGTTGGAAAGGCTTTTGGAGTTTTGTTACGAGTAAATGAAATTCTGACTTTGCTTCCGCTTTTGTAAGTTGCTGATTTAAGCTTTAAATAAAATCTGAAAATGATCAGTTGTCAAGTACAAAGCTGGAAGTATTTCTGATGGATACGCCACCAGCCTACAGCTGTAGCATACATGTAGCTGTGTAGCTGGACACACGTTAGATACGACCAAACCTCTGACTGATGGTGTGTGGATGAGTTTCTTAAGTCCAGAAGTTTAGAAAACACCTAAACAACAAAGATGTTCCTTAAATCTTCTTCTACATACACGTCTTCTGCCCTCTAGTGAACTAACTGATAATATAATTGATGATTTAGTCTGCAGTCCTAATCCGTCTGCAATCATTCTGCAAATGCATGTTCTATAAAGAATTGAAAATAGAAAATGAAAATTGAAATAAAATTAAAAAAAAAGTGGCTGTATTTTGTGTAAAACTCAATTAGAAAATTCAAATGAGATAATATATACTTTTCTTTCAATTTTGGGTTTGTTATTGGCATTTTTTATCAATAATATTATTTTTATCCATCAAGTCTCTCTAGTTTATATATACACACACACACACACACACACACACACACACACACATATATATATATATATATATATATATATATATATATATATATATATATATATATATATATATATATATATGTATATATATAATTTTTTTAGAAATTTTTAAAATATTTTAAAATATATCTATTTAATAAAAACTTGCAATTCTCTGTTTTTAAAAGCTGATTGGATAAAAAAAAAAAAAGTCATTTTTTTTTGTTGAAGTTGGTGAGAAGCTTATTGAGCATTTCTTCAGTTTCACGGTTTGTTTCAAAGATGAATCATTTAATTAAAGACAAAAACCAGAAATAAATAAATAAAGGGAAACCCAGTGAAGAGAGAGTAATGCCAAGCAGCTGGATCTGAGCGTAACTCCATGCTGCACTTTGTGAGGCATGTTTTAAAAAAATGCATTGCAAACATGTCAGCTCTCACCCTTTAATAACACGTCAGTGTTGAGCTTCAAGTTTGCTAAACTGCTCCTGTCACCACATGAAGCAACAACTAATGCTGCAGTCACGATGTGATATATGAAGGAGTTGATATTTAGAGATGAAAAAGCAAATAAAAGTGAAACAAATATGATAAAGCTGATCTGTTGTTCAGGATTTTGCAGCAAATTGTGCAACATGTTTCTCATCTTTCATCTTTCCCAATTTTTCTCTTTTCAACATTAATTCCTGACTTGACCTCGGTCTGATCTTTAATTACAACAAATCTAGATCTAGATTCTTGCTCCTTGTTATCAGCTTGTGAACGGAGGGAAAAGTTGCATAACATTTACACAACCCATCCTGGTTTAGTCTGAATTTCAGCCTTGAAACAGAGCAGGAACACACAGTTAAGGTCTGACACAAAACACAGCGCAGCCGTCACATCTGGGTCAGACCTGGGCAGCAACAATCAGCCTCGGTCGGTAATAGATGTCACATAACGGGTGTGAGACTCATGCTCATCCTGGACATGGAAGGCAGTTTTTACCCTCCGTGGGACGAAGCTACGAAGCATTTACTGGTAAAACCATTAAATGTACCAGTATGATGCGACGACAAACTCACCACCAGCCCACCTTGATAGTACCTGATTGAACCCCCGTTTCCATCAGACCTGTTGTAGAGTCAACAACAGCAATTGCCCTGTCTGCAAGGCTGGAGGAGGGACCTGCATTGCAGCCCTATGGCTGTGGTGGAGCCAGCACCTCAATCACAACCAGCTGTGATTGAGGTGGTTCCTGCTGTACCTGCATGGTCATGGTTGGGCTGGTTTCTGGTGTGTGTGAATCCCCAATATATCATTCCTCACAGAAATGTCAAGCCAGATGCCTAATGTCTAAATAATGTTTAATTTCATTAATATTTTTACGCCTACGTTCACTTCAGAGCCAGAAAACAGGATCTAAGTTCTGGTTAGGGAGGGAAGGGGAACGGGGCAACTGTGGGGGGTGGGGGTACTTGCATTCTGTATGTCTGTCTGTCTATCTGTGTGTGAAAGGGATTCTAGAGTACAGGCGGTCCTCAGGTTACGTGGTTCTCGACTTACGTTGTTTCGACTTTATGTCACTCATTAAATAAATGTAAATAAAAAAAGCGAGTTTTGAAATTACGAGGTTCCGTATAAACTCTTACGACATGTGACGCTGCAGCTGAGACGACACCTCAGTGCATTTATGGGTTTTTTTTTTTTAAGCTGAAATGTCTATTTTAATTGCCTGCACTGTTTTTCCATTAATATGATGTATAATATGTGTATTTAGATGGTTTTTAAGCGATAAAAGGGAGATCTGAGGGTAAAATTCCAACTTACGTGGACTTTAAAGTTACGCCGCGGCGTGGGAACGGAACTTGTTTGTAAACCAAAGAACGCCTGTATGTTTAAATGACATTGTTAGCCATGGTATACTAGCTTCCCATTGCTGTTATACTGGTAAGCTAACCAGTACTGGCTAACTATTACCAGGTTATACTGGTAGAAGACAAACAAAGTTAGTTGTTGAGAACTCAACTTGCTGTTGTCACATACTGTTGGCACAGTCGGTGCATTGCTTAATGCTGCATGGACTGAACTGGAAATCTGCACCAGTGCAGCAGTCCTCCCAGTCAGACAGTAAAGAGGAAGATCTTCAGTCAGAGGCTTCAATACAAACTCCAGGAAAACAAAGAAGAAGTAAGGAAAAGAAAATTAACAATTCATTCAGACATTTTCAAGGAAAAACTCAAATCCTACAGTCTGACTGGTAAACAGGTGGCAACAATCCATTTCACACACCTGTTTGCAGACAATAAAAACAATCTAAAATGAATTTTTAAAGACAAATTCCATATTTTTCTGACCTTAAAACTCCACGTCCCGGACGTGTTTAATAACAAAGTGACGTCTATCATGGGAATTTCTAGAGCCGCTGTGTCCCAAGGCTGAGAAACCGACACTTTACAACTTTTACATCCGGGACTTGACATGACGTCTCGCTTCACGGTATAAAAAGGAACTGGCTGATCTGAACACACAACGTCGCTGATTCAGCAAAGAAACACAAGAAGATCAAAAGATAGTAAGAGACAAAACGAGTCATCTTCGTCTGCTGGCTGGAGAGCTAACAGGTCAGGTATGCTGGATGGAGGCTGGATTAGCCGTCAATCGGGGGCGCTTGGCGGCAAAGTTCTGTAGTGCGTCTTTAAAACAACAGATCTTTTAATAAACACGGAATTGAACAAGTCCTCCATGCCTGCATCCGATGCTGCATGCTAGGACTTTACAGGCCACTTCAGAAGTAAGACGAATGTCTTTTAACCTCAACGTAATGTTGATTTTAACAGATCTGAACCATTGTTCTTACCAGGAATCAGTGGACAGTTTTGTCTTGGTTGATAAAAAGATGATTTGGTCGAGTTTTCCTCCAGCTAAACCCAACAACCTGCCATTAAACCTCATTCCTACATCACTTTTACCATCCGTTCATTGTAACTCCTCTCTTCACATGGGGGTCTTCCCATCTCCCAGTAACCCAGCGGTGGAGAGGCACCTTCTGAAGAAGAGATATTTAGATCCAAACATTCTTGAAATTCTTTCAGTAAGATCATAGAAAAGGTTGTTTTTATTCATCTACATGCATGTTTGAATGAACACAATATGTTTTTTTAAGGATCAGCCTGGTTTCAGGACGAACCATGGTAACTAGACGGCACTCGTACAGATTGTCCAAGACCTCAGGTGCCTTTGATGCAGAGAAGCTTTCAGTGCTGGTGCTGCTGGATCTTAGGGCTGCATTGGGTACAACAGATTACCAGATTTTAGTCCACAGACTTAGAAGTCTGGTGGGCCTCTGCCTCACAGATCAACAGTTTTTGGTACGTATGGATCCATGCTTCTCATGGACCCATGACACAAAATGTGGGGTTCCCCAAGGTTCACTTTTGGGCCCAATTCTGTACATGTTGACCTCTTGGAGATGTCATCAGGAGACACAGCGTTGGTTTTCATAGCTTTGCTGATGACACACAGCTTTACATGCCATGTCTCATCACTGTGATGAAAACTTCCTACAAACCAGGTGAGATTTGAATTTACAGACCCTGAAAACAAAAAAGGGATCATTTTAGCGATGCATTATAAACCTTCTCAGTGTGCGAGAAATGCAGGAGTTCTTCCTGACTTTGAGCAGGATTTTAGTCCTCACATGTCACAAAGACAGGATTTTATCATGTGAAAAACATCACCAGAGTCCGCCCATGTCTCTCTTGCCAGTACGGAGATGTTAATGCCTGCTTTTATTTCCAGTAGATTAGATTATTGTCATTTCTAATCTACAGTTACTCCAGAACTCAGCGGCATGAGTTCGGACGACGACCATAGCGTGGGAACACTTTACACCAGTTTTATAATCACTGCGTTGGCTCTCCGTGTGTTTCAGGATGGATTTTAAGATTCTTTTGTCATTTATAAATGTCATTATGGTGTTGGGCCTTCTCATTCTCTTAAATGAGCCCTTGTGGACCCTGAGGTCCTCTGGTCTCCTGACAGTTCCTAAAGTGAGACTTAAAACTTCTGAGACCTGGTCCCACGGCTACGACTCTCCACTGTGGAACAGCCAGAACCTCAGACACCGTTGATGTTTCTACAAGAGGCTCAAGACCTTTTTAGCTTCGCTCATCTGGTTTTATTTGATTTTATTCCATTATATTTATAGCGGTGGCTCAGGTGGTAGAGCTGCTGACTCAATGGTCAGCGGTTTGAGACTTGCTCACCACATTGCTGCAGCCACAAGTGGGATTGTTCTCTGATGGCCGATCCCAAGGCAAAGGGTTGCGTCAGGAATTTGGCATCCTACATAAAAAGTGTCAATTCGCCAGTTTAATGCCTCCTATTTCTGGTGTTCTCCTCAGATCCTCAACACTGGGGCTTTTGCCTGTCTGGTCTGCAGGATTGTTGTTCGAGACATCGTTTCCTCCCCACCACAAGGAGGAGCTGACATGTTGGGAAACCATTTTATGTTCACTTCTTCAACCTATGTCTTCTTCAGGTGCTTTTTATTTGATGGTTTTTTGCATTTTCTTCTTCTCTGGTTTGTCTTTTCACCAGTTATGTGTCGTACAACTCAACACCTCCTCTGTGATTTCTCGAAACAAGTGACGGATAGCTTAGCTTCC